>NC_138305.1:92972500-93467500 GCF_965601325.2 Salmo salar
ACTCCTTTATTGGGGTTGTCTTGCTAATTGCCTATAATTTCCACCTGTTGTCTATTCCATTTGCACAACAGCATGTGAAATGTATTGTCAATCAGTGTTGCTTCCTAAGTGGACAGTTTGATTTCACAGAAGTGTGATTGACTTGGAGTTACATTGTGTTGTTTAAGTGTTCCCTTTATTTCTTTGAGCAGTATATTAGCCTATGTGGTTTCACCAGAAAATAATATACTTTCGTATCTTAGATTGTTCTGGCATTTCTCACATAGAAACTTAATTGGGGGGAAGAATGTTTGATATGCTATTTTTGAGAAAATCATGATTAAAGTGGCCATTGCAGGCCCTTTTTAGACCTATGCACTCTTAGAAAAACAGGTTCCAAAAGGGTTCTACTGCTGTCCCCTTAGGATAACCATTTTTTTGTTCCAGGTAGATCCCTATTTTTGTTTCAGTTAGAACTGTGGAATGGTTTTTACAAATAACCCCAAAAGGATTCTACCTGGACCAAAGGGTACTACCTGGAACATATAAGGGTTTTTCAAAGTGTTCTCTAGAACCCTTTTAGGTTCTAGATAGCACCTAGAGTGTCCATGCCTTCTCTTTCACCCAATGATCCATGAACCGTATATGATAGGGACAACATCTTGGTGTCATTATACTCCTTATAGTGTTCTCTAAAATATGGAGTATCTTTACATTTCGAAATACAATCTACACATTAATTTATTCAACATTTAAATTATGAATATTCCTATCTCAAAATGGCCCTTTTTTATTTAGTTTATTTTTATAAATATTGTTTTAAACAATAAACTCTACAAGTACATCACATTCCCAGAGTGGGTTCTTTGCTACTTTTAAAGATCTGATACATTTTATGAGCACCACCAACACAGTACATAGGAAAATGGATTCAAAGGGATGTAACGGCTGTCTGTGGAAGTAGACCAAGGTGCAGCGGAGGATGTGTTCATCATTAGAATTTGAATGAAAAGAGAACACTACAAAAATAAACAAAAACGACAGCAAACCAGTCCTGTCAGGAAAACACACTAACAGAAGACAATCCCCCACAAAACCCAAAGGAAAAACAGGCTCCTTATGTGTGACTCCCAATCAGCAACAACGAACAACAGCTGTGCCTGATTGGGAGCCACACACACGGCCCAAAACAAAGAAATACAAAAACATAGAAAAATGAACATAGAACGCCCACCCAATGTACCACCCTGGCCTAACCAAAATAAAGAACAAAAAACCCCTCTCTATGGCCAGGGCGTTACAAGGGAACTCCCTTTGCTGGTGATTTGCTGAATGTGCAATCCTACAGATGGGCTGGGATTGGTTAATGACCTATAATGTCAATTTCTAAGCATACAGTTTATAATTTAAATATGTCTGAAAAACAGTACTTTTGAGATATTAATAATATTTGTAATGTTGAATAAATTAATGTTAACATTTTTATTTCAGAATATAGCTGTACTCCATATTTGAGAGTACACTATAAGGAGTATGACACACCAATGTGTTGTCTTTACCAAGTATGGTTCACGGAACACAGGGTCTTACAGGAGGCAGGTATATGCCTAAAATGGCCACTTTCATCATGGTTTTCAAAAACATTGTTTGTGATAAAATGTACAAAGCATGGTAAACGTCCTTCATCTCAATTAAGTTTGGGTCTGTGATACCAAAAATATTTGTTAAATTGCTTAAAATCGCACCAACGTGTGTTGGGTGCCCTCCATAAGTTATTGGACTTGAACTAAGCATGCTTAGGTACTGTAAATAAAATGAGTTCTGCAATACAGCAACTTTCCTTTTGACTCTAAATCTAAACAAACAGACCACGTTGCTGTGTAAAAGTGGATTTATTCATCTCTGTCTCTATCCCTCTATCTCTGTCTCTATCTCTCTCTCTATCTACCCTCTCTCTCTCTCTCTCTCTCTCTCTCTGATGATGAAAGGAGCAGATGGTTCATAGTGAATGTGGTGTCACTCCACTGAGTCCTCTGTCAGATCATTTACACCACCTCGGATCCATCGGTATTCGACTGTGGAGTCTCTTCCAAACTGGACCCCACCACATGCCAGAGACAGGCATTGTGCAAAATATGTCATTTTTAAATTCTAATTAAAATGGATCTTGTTGTTATGAGGTAATTATGTAGACCTTGTCATTGAAGCCTTGTTAGGTGAAATCATGTCCAAATCAAATGTTCAACCTAACTTATTATTATGTTTTACTCTGGCAGCTGAATCCCATATCTTTGACTGCTTTCAATGAGACATCATCAGTGCTGTGTCTGTATCACCTGAGTGACATGACTGTCTGTCCGTCCGTCCGTCTGTGTCTGACCTATGGCGATGTCCGTCCGCCCGACGTATTGCAGGCCGCGAGACGGCCTGTCGTAGTACGTCTGTTCTCCGTGCTTCAGCAGCCAGTCTGCCAGAGTTGTCCGGCACTGAGCCTCACTGTCCCTCTCTGGTAAACACACAGCAAATGGCTGTCAGGCAGCAGGCCCATCCACACTGCTGCAGCTAACTAGGAACAGGCAAACAGAGCAGGACACAGGGGGAACAGACAGCTCACTCTCCTCTGAGTCCTCACAGACTGGGATAAACAACAACGTCATTGAGTGCCTCACTCTGTGATATACCCACATTAGTGTTGTGATAGAGCAGAGCATGCTGTGTATTCAGCTACATTTTCATTTGAGTCATTTAGCAGATGCTCTTATCCAGAGTGACTTACTTAATTCATCTTAATATAGCTAGGTGAGACGACCACATATCACAGTCGTAGTAAGTACATTCCTCAATACAGATATGGACAGATAGCTACGCCCTTTGATTGCTGCGTTGCTCTAAGACTCCTTTCAATACATACAAATGTGTAAAAGTACAGTAAATGTATGGTGCAGACACAGTTGACTTTGCAAAGTGTATCATCTGAACTATTGGTTGTGATGTACTGTTAGTGTTGCAGTATCAGTGTCTGTCTTGTCTCTCTTCTGGAGATCCAGCTGGTTGTTCTCCAGTGAGAGACGGTCCAGCTGCTGAAAGATGTTCTGTGTGGGACAGGGCAGGGAGGTGGTTCTCACACTCCCTGGAGGTCAGCACCTCCACCAGACGACCCAGCTGGTGAACACCCATGTCCTCGGCCACTGTGGAGGTGCGTTGGAGTGCATAGGGGGTGCATGATGCATTAATGCTATGCTATGATATAACCATTGTGACAATGCCTACAGGTATGTCATTACGGGAACAGATTTGAGTAAATCTAGTGCTAATTATCATCATGTCAGGTAAGGGTATAACTTGCTACCAATTAGAAAGTACTCTTTGTGTGATGAGAACTAATTTCCCTCGCTTTGACAATGACAATTAAATAGAGTCATTATAACTGAAGACGAGTTTTCCAAGAGAGTTTCACGTTAGCACGGTAACATGTGTTTGGAACATTTTAGGCTCTAACCTGTGTCTTTCCCCAGGCTCGTGCTGGGGCTCAGGAGGAGCAGGAAGAGAAGTGAGAGAGCTCCCCTGACTGGCATGACTACTCTTGCAGTACTAGTGTCCAGTCCACTTACAGTGCAGGAGGTGCTCCCTGGCTACAGTAGAAGCTATTTTCAAACCATTGCAGTGATCCAGAAATCATTGTCACAAGACAATGGAACAGTGAGTAAACTGTTCTATGTAGGAACTGTTCAACACTATATGAGAGAAAGAGTCTGTCAATGGTGATTGGCATTTTGTTCACAACACAGAAAATTAAGCTATTCATGTTTTGTTGTTGTTTGGTGTCCACCTTCGCATTAGACAGGAAAACAGGCAGTAGATTACTTTACCAATCACATCCCTGCTTCAGCAAAGCCAGCACTCTCCTGTTCTGTGGGTTTTTGTGTGTTTGACAGCCTAGCATTGCTGTCTCTGTGTAAAATAACATTGTACATGAAAGCCTGCCGTCGTTTAGTTGCTCAGACTCTGTTTGAGACCTACAGAAAATGCTTCCATGCTAATGAGAGCAGGAGGGTGCATTTATTGTTATAATGAGAGGAGCCACAGGGGTAACCCTGGGCTGAATATCTGTTGCTTTGCTTTTTGGATTCATTTTTTTGTTTTTTAATTTAGAAACTCTCCGAAGGGGAATTGATTAAAAGGCAACCAAAACAAAGAAATGCCACTACTGTAGCAAAGGGCACAGGGTAAAACGCCCAGATGTAATGCTTTGCTTTATCCCAAATACTATTGAACATAAAAGCTTTAGCCTGACCAGGTCTGGTGGAAAACCTACAGCTACTGAGTTTGAGCTTTAATCTCAGAGAACACATTACTCTGTGAAAGACCAAAGATTACATATGAGACTTGTTCCACTACAGTTCATTATATAAGGACACATTTTGATTGGGTTTGAAGTATAATAATCAAAAGACAAATGACAACAGGGAGGGATGCTGCTACTCACAGCACACCAGGGGGTCAACGGACATTAAATGGCTGTGTTCTACTTTCACTCTGTGGTTGCGTTCCAAATGGCACCCTATTCCCTATAGGGGAGAGTGGGATAAGTTGAGCAGACAGGGTAAGTTTAGCCACCTTGCTACTAGGAAACCATACACAAAATTTATAATTTGACCAAATATTTAGGAAGAGGTCATCCTTTCATGGAGTTTGTGAAGGAAGAAACCACATGGAAAAAGTGGTAAGCAAGTTGCTTCCAAAAAAACTGATTTTCACCAAGTCAAATTAATTTATTGTGTTAGAGGTTTCATGATGCTTGTATCTAAACCAAAGTAGATCATTTTAAGATTGTACTTTTCATCAGTTGGGTCTCTATAAGCTTCAATATGAGGTCCTAAACCTAGCACGAAAGTACATATTTGTAGCTATGTGGGCTAGTGTAGTCAAAATGTTTTCCTTGGGGGTAAGTTGAGCCAAGGGCCATGGGGGTAAGTTGAGCTAATAGTTGAGGGGAAAGGGGGATACCTAGCCAGTTGTACAACTGAATGCCTTCAACTGAAATGTCTCTTTCGCATTATAACCCAACCCCTTTGAATCAGAGATGTGCGGGGGGCTGCCTTAATTGACATCCACGTCTTCGGCGCCTGGGGAACAGTGGGTTAACTGCCTTGCTCAGGGGCAGAACGACAGATTTTTACCTTGTCAGCTCGGGGATTCAATCCAGCAACCTTTCCGTTAATGGCCCAATGCTGGTTAGAGCTCAACTTGCCAATGCAATTGTGTTTTCTTTCCAGGCGTAATGCAAGGCATTATCCCTGGGATATTTTTATTTGTTTTATTTTATTTCACCTTTATTTAACCAGGTAGGCCAGTTGAGAACAAGATGCGACCTGCAACCTGGCCAAGATAAAGCATAGCAGTGCGACAAAAACAACAACACAGAGTTACACATAAACAAATGTACAGTCAATAACACAGTAGAAAAGAAAAATTGAAAAATCTATGTACAGTGTGTGCAAATGTAGAAGAGTAGGGAGGTAGGCAATAAATAGGCCATAGAGGCGAAATCATTACAATTTAGCATTAATACTGGAGTGATAAATGTGCAGATGATGATGTGCAAGTAGGAATACTGGGGTGCAAAAGAGCAAGAGGGTAAGTAATAATATGGGGATGAGGTAGTTGGTGGGCTATTTACAGATTGGCTGTGTACAGGTGCAATGATCGGTAAGCTGTTCTGACAGCTGATGCTTAAAGTTAGTGAAGGAGATATAAGACTCCAGCTTCAGTGATTTTTGCAATTCGTTCCAGTCATTGGCAGTAGAGAACTGGAAGGAAACTGGGAACTGGGAAATAAAGATTGACATGGTTTTAACAAGGTAGTGGTAATATTATATTCAGTACAGACATTTTTAGGCGGCTTAACTCTGACCCTGTACCAGGGAAAGTTGTGCCAAGAGACCACTTTTTTGGACAAGCTATGTTTTCAAAACTGTAATGTTTGTTAGAAAGAATAATATATTTCCCTTGACAGAAAAAAACATTTCTCAGCTTACCCCACTCTCCCTTATAGTGGACTTCTTTTGACCAGGGCCCATAGGGCTACTGTCAAAAGTAGTGCACTATGCAGAAATCAGGGTGCCAGTTGGCATTCAACAGAGATGCATCTCAAGTAGCGATACATTTGTAATCATTGTTTTGCAGGAAAGTTAGTCTGGGTAGCACATACTGAATAGATAATAGAATTAGGCAGTAACTCTGAGGCCTCTCAGCTCAACTTCATTGGCTGAACTTTAGCATTGTGTGTTTGTGTGTGGGCTGGTCTCAGATGGTCCACATCAGCTGATGAAAAAACATGTTGTGGCATTGAGATCTGGTGTGTTACACCAAAGTGCGTGGGTGCTGTAATTCGCTGAATGTAAATTTGTGGAAATGTTTAGTATTTGAGTAGCTCTTGCAAAAAGGACAGGATCAGAGACTAAATATATTTAGGCCATTCAGCAAACAAAGATATGGAATAAGAATTTTAATCCGATTGCAAAACATTTACATTTATGATGAACATTAAATTAGCAATCAATCAACCAAATGCATTTATAAAGCCCCTTTTACATCAGCAGTTGTTGTAAAGTGCAATGACATTCCTCCCAGAGCACGATCAATAATACACAATCCATGTTTTCCATTGATATTGTTAGGTGTAAATGATTAGACTTATTACTTATTACTTTTCTTGCAGCAGCACTTTGGAAATTGACTCAATTGCTCAGTTAGGTTGTGAGGTTCGAGTTCCATGTCTCTTACACTTCACTTCACTGAAATCTGTTTGGATAAAGGCACAGACTCCGGTGGAATGAAGGATAGAATGCACAGAATGTTCTTGCAGATACAGTAGGGCTCCAGCAGCAGTCTGAAACAAAATAAACAAAAGTTGTGTCAAATGAACAATAGAGGTAACTTTGTTTAGGCTAGTTAACACATTTCATTATCCCTCCCTCTCTCCTATTATGGAGGACAAAACTGCAGCAACACACCCTTTCTCACTTCTGGATTATGCACAAACGCTGATATTAGAGGGTTGGAAAGCTTGGCCTGGCACCTGGGAGCTGCTGCATGTAGAGCCCTGAGTGATTTATGACTCCAATCAGTAGGTGTAGGGGGGTTGGGGTGAAGGGGGTGAGGGTGTGGGGGTGGCAGGGACAGGGAATGGAGCAGAGCAGTGCAGGGAGTGTAATTTGGCCTCTCCCTATCAGCCTGAGTCTGATCTAGAGCGAGGCCAGACCTGCCCTGTAACTGCTCTAGAGCTCCAGGGCTCAAGGCATGCAAGGAGCAGAACCTGGCCTCTTTCTGGCACACAATCACAGGCCTGCCTGAGTGCTTGCTCTGGATGGATCTGTCATCTCTCACAAAGCCCTGCCACCTCCAAGGCGCTCCCCACCACCGCTGCCCCAGAGCCCCCTCCTGAGGAAACCAAACACCCTCAACACCATCACCGTCCCTCTACTGCTTCGCACACCAGCTTAGGAGTTTTGATACTGATCCCCCTCCCTCCCTCCTGCACACACCCATAGACACACACCCATAGACACACACACACACACACACACACACACACACACACACACACACACACACCACACACACACACACACACACACACACACACACACACACACACACACACACACACACCTACATGACAAACAACTCCTCCCCAGGTTCTAATGTACCTTTTTTGTTAATTACATGGAGATTGTTAGATTAGTATCACATTTTTATTAGGTTCTTAATGTTTTCAGTCACCTCCTTTCTGATTTCTAATGAGCTGTTATTCCATAAAAATATGTTATTTCTCCACAGCATTGAATTGCATTAAATCCATGATCCTGCTATGATTATGAAGATATCTGCAAAGAAATTATTTTCCAATTCTACTCTACTTCCAGATAAAAACATGATTGAAATAGCATGAAGGAGCTTTTAAGACTTTTCACACTTTCAACATTGCTAATTGATATAGATATTTCACTCACCTCACTCACCTTGCTGGTGTTTTAGTCCACACCTTCTGTAGGTCAATGCAGAAGCGAAAATCAAATGATGAAATTAGTTAGAGAACAGCCCAAAATCTTCTCACACAAAGAGATGCAAACAGAAACTGAATACAAAAGAGTGATGTTACCAATGGAACAAAATAGAAACTTTCTTCAGACTGACTTTACTTCTCTACCTGACTCAGGTAACGCTATTTTAGAGGCCCAGCATCGACCAATGGGATATCAGCCCCCCAAATAAGGCCTACCCCCCCCCCCCCCTCCTCTCCGTTATAGAGGAGCCACACCCTTCTATGTGGTATTGTTTTACAGTCTATTCACAGTATGCTACACCTCTGGATTCCTGGAAACTTTCATTAAAAAAATTGAAAATTGAGACATTGTATTGAACATTGAATGCACCCTCTACCAGCCCCAGGGCTTAGGGCCATATATTTGATTGGTTCGGTTTGTGCATCGTAGTAATGTAGAGCTCTGCTCATCGTAGTAATGTAGAGCTCTGTTCATCGTAGTAATGTAGAGCTCTGCTCATCGTAGTAATGTAGAGCTCTGCTCATCATAGTAATGTAGAGCTTTGTTCATTGTAGTAATGTAGAGCTTTGTTCATTGTAGTAATGTAGAGCTCTGTTCATCGTAGTAATGTAGCGCTCTGCTCATCGTAGTAATGTAGAGCTCTGCTCATCATAGTAATGTAGAGCTTTGTTCATTGTAGTAATGTAGAGCTCTGTTCATCGTGGCAATGTAGAGCTCTGTTCATCGTAGTAATGTAGAGCTCTGCTCATCATAGTAATGTAGAGCTTTGTTCATTGTAGTAATGTAGAGCTCTGTTCATTGTAGTAATGTATAGCTCTGCTCATCGTAGTAATGTAGAGCTCTGCTCATCATAGTAATGTAGAGCTTTGTTCATTGTTGTAATGTAGAGCTCTGCTCATTGTAGTAATGTAGAGCTCTATTTATCATAGTAATGTAGAGCTCTGCTCATCGTCGTAATGTAGAGCTTTGTTGTTCGTAGTAATGTAGAGCTCTGCTCGTCGTAGTAATGTAGAGCACTGTTCATCATGGTAATGTCATCGTATTATTGTAGAGCTCTGCTCATCGTAGTAATGTAGAGCTCTGCTCATTGTAGTAATGTAGAGCTTTGTTCATCGTAGTAATGTAGAGCTCTGCTTATCATAGTAATGTAGAGCTCTGCTCATCGTTGTAATGTAGAGCTCTGCTCATCGTAGTAATGTAGAGCTCTGTTCATCGTAGTAATGTAGAGCTCTGCTTATCGTAGTAATGTAGAGCTCTGCTCATCATAGTAATGTAGAGCTCAGTTCATCGTAGTAATGTAGAGCTTTGTTCATCGTAGTAATGTAGAGCTCTGCTCATCATAGTAATGTAGAGCTCAGTTCATCGTAGTAATGTAGAGCTTTGTTCATCGTAGTAATGTAGAGCTCTACTCATCATACAGTCGTAATGTAGAGCTCTGCTCATCATTGTAATCTAGAGCTTTACTCATCGTAGTAATCTAGAGCTTTACTCATCGTAGTAATGTGCTGCTGAAACTCTGCTCATTCTGCTCCTTCCCATCAGATTATATCACTCTCCTCATTAAACTGGTTCTTTTGTGTTGTAATCCACGGCTTCTCTGTACCCGTATGAATTCTCATAGCAAAATTGGAGAGATAATTGCATAGGGTTTGTTAAAAGGAATAATTTGTGTCATCGTAATTAACGACAACCATGACTGTTCAAACGCTTAGTGGCATTTATCCCCTAGAATTACTATAATCCACATATAAATGGGATATTAACATAATAATTCAACAATAGAGTTATTTTTCATGCAGGCTTTGGTTTATTGTAATGTCCAGTTTAATAACTTTTCAATTTCAGCAGCAACTAACTTGATAGAAATATAGAACATTCTGGCAACTTCTTGTTAACATTAACAGCGAACTGTACAGCTCTAACTACTCCTCTCAAACTTAGTGAAAAGGGGCGACACCTGACAACATCCCTCACTTTTAAAGGGCTGTGGCTCCCTGAAAGGAATTCCACCCCCAGACAATGGTGGGAACAGGGGGAGCACAGGGGGATGGAAGAGGGAGGAGGGAGCGATGGAGGAGGAGGGGGACAGTTCTAACACATTCCTGAGTTCTATATGCACCAAGCCTCAGCTGACTATATATTTCTCTTGAGAGAGCACATTCATTTGAGACCAATCTTCTTTTTATGTGATTTTATTGACAAGGACACCAATATCTTTGAGTTATGGGCTGTTGTTGTTCTCCTCAGACAGGCACACTCTGGGGTAGTGTGTGGGCCTGATAGGCCTGGACAGGGACAGCCTTATGGGTCCTGGTCAAAAGTAGTGCACTACATAGGAAAAAGGGGCCATTTGGGATGCATACCTGCGCTTTTTCAGGGTAATCTCGAGGAGCGAGAAGTGACAGGTGAAAAAGGAGCCTGTAAATACTCTCCGATTAGAGATAACTCTGTCTCGCTTTTTACCACAAGAACAAATAGTTCACAGGACAACAGAACAGAACTACATGGTGTAGAGAAGCAAGGCATTGGTCAGTGGACAGACACTGAGGTTGGGCCTTTGCTTTCCCCCTCTCTTGATGACCTCAGTGATGATTCTGTAACTTTGGAGAGTCGTCCGAGATCAAATTAGATAAAATAGCTCAGGTGTTACCATAGGGGGTGGAGGTATGCAAAGGGATGATAACTGTGGTGTCGAAGGAACTTACATACTCATAAAAGTCAGCAGAACAGTGTTGCCTATAGAACGAACAGCTTTGAAAAGAAGGGTTGCATTACATATAGGAGGAACTTTTTCATGATGTGCATATCATGGGTAAGCTAGAAAAATATGAGTAAATCCTGCTTTCATATCAACCCCATGGCTGATAATACAGCTTGTGACATCACACATTAAGTTGTGCTGCGTAGTCACCTAAATTAATTTTTTTATTTTTTATTTCACCTTTATTTAACCAGGTAGGCTAGTTGAGAACAAGTTCTCATTAGAAGGTAGAGTAGAAGTTAAAGTAAAGTAGAAGGTTAGTGTTTAGATTGAGATGGCTTGGCAATTTCACATTCCTCCTATGGCTGTTTAAACGATCCCATTCGGTTGAACCCACTCATGTTTGTGAGTTGTGAGGCTAATAACAATAGATTGACATTACTCCATGCTTAGGTCAACATCCTACCACAGACTGACGCTGTATAAGGGTCAGAAGTTAACCCCAAGGTGTCATCAGCTCTTTGTCCTTTTAGCAACCTTTGTTTTGGAGCACCACAGAATAGACCAAATAGAATATTGATCAACTCCTACATCCATCAATGTTTCCAGAGAAAATCTGTTTTATTTGGGGAGTTGTTTACTTGTCCAGAGGAAGCTTGACAGAGTTTAGGGATGAAGATTTTAGAATTTTCATAGAACAGCCTGGTCAGTGGCAAGGGAACACAGCCATTGATAGCAGTGCCTGGTGAGGAGTGATGAGGAGGACACGTTGTTACTGTATAGTAATGATTCAGAACTAGTTGACATGTTGGTCAATAGAACATGATGTGTCTTAGCAACAGTGTTCAGTGTTTGGGTGGCTTATTTCTCTTCAAATAACAAGCAGGATTCATTGAAAGCCTGGAAGGAAGGTGTTTGTTATTCAGTTGATTTCGGGAGAGCACTGACCCACAGACCCACAGAGAGTGAGCGAGAGAGATGTGTTTGTGAGAAAGAAAGAGAGAACGAAAGAGAAAGAGATGTGAGGACTGAGGAGATGGTGGATTTCAGCACTGCCATGCCATGAAGGCAGCTCCCTCCAAAGTAAAGGCTGTGTCTGAACATGCTACAGTCAGGAAAGAATGTGAGCAGAGCTCTTCAGGCAGTGAGTACTGAGAATGGCTTATGTAAAGCCTCTCTACCACTCTGAAGCCACACGCTGATATGTAAAAGTGCACTGTGTAAGAAAGTAGTGTCTAGATCTTTTAGATACTGTATACTAAGAAAATCATACCAATTGAATAGTTATGTAATGAGCGATGTACTACAGTTCTTTTAGATGAGGCTATCCTGTTAACCCTTTAAGAGGCAGCTCAACCGGGCGATTGAGAGAAGTTTGACAACCAATTTTAAATTAAATTAAACATATGCATATTTTATCATCTCAGCCAATACCATTTAGTAAAATGATAATTATCGGACTCCACATTTTTTAAACACCCATTAAAAGAGGGTAGAAAACCCGGAAGGGAAAGTGAGCAAAACCAAGCCTATTTTTTTTTACTAATTGAGTATAAAATGGGTAATTACAAGTTTGTTTGAAAGTCTATGCAAATTACAATACATGATTAGTTTACTCTAATTGGGCAACTCAACCGGCTGGTTGAGGTGTTTGCGATGCGTTATCTATCAAAGTTGAAGTCATGCAAACTAACATTATTCATTATGGCCAGTACTGAGAACTCTCCCAACAATCTAACCACCAGTATAAACATCAACCCTAAAGCTAAATGTCAAGTGCCTCCAAAACAAGTACCATGCTTACTGTTCTACATATTTTGCAGAACAATAATATAAAAAAATATTTATTCATGGTGTGCCAGTTAAAGGGTTTAAGGGGCCATGGCAAAAAATATTTTCTTAATGAAAGGACAATACATGGTATCTCTATCTGAATCTTCTAGGTCTTCCATTACAATAGGCTTGAATAGTGAAGACCTAATCCAAAACCACACCTTCAATATCATTAAACAAGTCCACTCAGGAATAATTAGTCATCACAGAGTGTCTAAGCATGGAATTTGGTTTGGAGGCATTTGATATTTAGCTTTAGGGTTTGGTTTTATAATGGTGTTTAGATCGTTTAAGGGCTGGGCTTATAGTCTAGAAAACCTGACCATATGCAACAGTGACTAGAGTCTGATTTCAACGATGGACTCTTTTGGCATAGAAGAACTACTCACTGCCTACGTCACTACCTTATCCGGATGAATCAAATACAAAATATTAACTAGCAAGATGGAGATCACAGAGGTTATTTTTAATTAGTGGCTAGGTTGTGTCAACTACCATCACTAAAACCACTGCAAAGGTTTTGCCTGCAAACTGCGTAGTTCTGGCTTGTCTGCCACGTGGTTTGTTGGGAGAGTTGTCTGTCTTCGCTTATGGAAGTTGCCAAAAGAATCCGTCATTGAAACCAGACCCTAATCACTGTTGCCTAGGGTAGGGCTTATGGGGGCTCTGCCCTGTCCATAGTCTTTAACCTGGACCCCTGCTGCTGCATATGCCCCCTCTCTCCTCCTTTCTCTTTCATCTCTATCCCTCTTTCCTTTGTCCTCCTCTCTCTTCCCTCTTTCTCCCCTCTTTGTCTTTTTCTCTGTCCCCTCGTTCTCCCCTCGCTCCCCTTTCTCCTCCTCTCGCTCCCCTTTCTCCTCCTCTCTCTATCCCAGCTACTGATGGAAATCTGATGCCTCGTTTAGTGAGTCTGTTCTGACTCGCCCGAGCAGGAATGCACCAGCCATCAAATGCACTTTTATGTCGCAGTAAATTGACAATGAAAAGTGCCGTCATTTTGCAGCATAAATATTTCACTATCCATTTGGATGCAGATTTCAAGACGTGGCGGCTGAAATACAAATAGGCTATCTCTCACAAGGAAAATGAGGTACACCCTCAGTGAATAGGTTTGTCTCTGTGTCTGTGTCTGTGTGTGCGTGTGCGTGTGCGTGTGCGTGTGCGTGTGCGTGTGTGTGTGTGTGTGTGTGTGTGTGTGTGGTAATCTTGTTATCAGTCCTCTTTAGATGCTGTTTGCAAGTTGGGACATTAATCCAAAAAGGTCAATTTGATATTTTGTAGAGTATATACCATTATTATAAACCAATTGCAATTTTACTCTAGAACATTCACAATCTATATATGCACATTATGCAGTCTTACATTTAGAACTTTGCTTTCCTATCTCTTTTCTTTTCTCACACTGATTTGGAAATTGACTACGAATGCAAAGAACAGCAAGATGTACCAAGTCTGGAACCAATAGGACCATGAACAGCTTCTACCTCCAAGCTATTAGACTGCTAAATAGTTAGTTCAATAATTAACCAATAGTTACATGGAATATCTACTTTTATCCTTTTTGCACTAACCCTTTCACATTTATATTTGACATTTTAGTCATTTAGCAGATGCTCTTATCCAGAGCAACTTACAGTAGTGAGTGCATACATTTTCATATTTTTTTTCTGTACTTTTGACTCATCACATATGCTGCTGTTACTGTTTATTATCTATCCCATCACTTTATTCATACCTACAGTTGAAGTTGGAAGTTTACATACACCTTAGCCAAATACATTTAAACTCAGTTTATCACAATTCCTAACATTTAATTCTAGTAAAAATTCCCTGTCTTAGGTCAGTTAGGATCACCACTTTATTTTAAGAATGTGAAATGTCAGAATAATAGTAGAGAGAATGATTTATTTCAGCTTTTATTTCTTTCATCCCATTCCCAGTGGGTCAGAAGTTTACATACACTCAATTAGTATTTGGTAGCATTGCCTTTAAATTATTTCACTTGGGTCAAGGTTTCGGGTTGGATGAATTTTGGCCCATTCCTCCTGACAGAGCTGGTGTAACTGAGTCAGGTTTGTAGACCTCCTTGCTTGCACAAGCTTTTTCAGTTCTGCCCACACATTTTCTATAGGATTGATGTCAAGGCCTGTAATGGCCACTTCAATACCTTGACTCTGTCATCCTTACGCCATTTTGCCACAACTTTGGAAGTATGCTTGGGGTCAATGTCCATTTGGAAGACTGATTTGCGACCAAGCTTTAACTTCCTGACTGATGTCTTGAGATGTTGCTTCAATATATCCACATAATTTTCCTACCTCATGATGCCATCTATTTTGAGAAGTGGCAGCAAGCACAAAAAAGGGGTGGCAGCAAGCACCCCCACAACATGATGCTGCCACCCCTGTGCTTCACGGTTGGGATGGTGTTCTTCGGCTTGCAAGCCTCCCCTTTTTCCTCCAAACATAACGATGGTCATTATGGCCAAACAGCTCTATTTTTGTTTCATCAGACCAGAGGACATTTCTCCAAAAAGTACGATCTTTGTCTCCATGTGCAGTTGCAAACCATAGTTGGGCTTTTTTTTATGGCAGTTTTGGAGCAGAGGCTTCTTCCTTGCTGAGCGGCCTTTCAGGTTATGTCAATATAGTACTCGTTTTAATGTGGATATAGGTACTTTTGTACTTGTTTCCTCCAGCATCTTCACAAGGTCCTTTGCTGTTGTTCTGGGATTGATTTGCACTTTTCGCACCAAAGTATATTCATCTCTAGGAGACAGAATGAGTCTCCTTCCTGAGCGGTATGAGGGCTGTGTGGTCCCATGGTGTTTATACTTGCGTACTATTGTTTGTACAGATGAATGTGGTACCTTCAGGCGTTTGGAAATTGCTCCAGACTTGTGGAGGTCTACAATTTTTTCTCTGAGGTCTTGGCTGATTTCTTTTAATTTTCACATGATGTCAAGCAAAGAGGCACTGAGTTTGAAGGTAGGTCTAGAAATACATCCACAGGTACACCTCCAATTGACCCAAATGCTGTCAATTAGCCTATTGACAGCAATTAGCCTAAGCTTCTAAAGCCATGACATCATTTTCTGGAATTTTACAAGCTGTTTCAAGGCACAGTCAACTTAGTGTATGTGAACTTCTGACCCACTGGAATTGTGATACAGTGAATTATAAGTGAAATAATCTGTCTGTAAAGAATTGTTGGAAAAATTACTTGTGTCATGCACAAAGCAGATGTCCTAACTGACTTGCCAAAACTATAGTTTGTTAACAAGAAATTTGTGGAATGGTTGAAAAACTAGTTTTAATGACTCCAACCTAAGTGTATGTAAACTTCCGACTTCAACTGTATATGCACATACAGTGCATTCGGAATGTATTCAGACCCCTTGACTTTTTCCACATTTTCCTACATTACAGCCTAATTCTAAAATGAATGAAATCGTTTTCCCCCCTCATTAATCTACACACCATACCCCATAATGACAATGCAAAAACAGTTTTTAGACATTTGTGCAAATGTATAAAAAATAAAAAACGGAAATATTTTACCTTACCTTACTTACTTTGTTGAAGCACCTTTGGCAGCGATTACAGCATCGGGTCTTCTTGGGTATGATGCTACAAGCTTGGCACATCTGTATTTGGGGAGTTTCTCCCATTCTTCTCTGCAGATCCTCTCAAGCTTTGTCAGGTTGGATGGGGAGTGTCACTGCACAGGTATTTTCAGGTCTCTCCAGTGACGTTTGATCGGGTTCAAGTCCGGGCTCTGGCTGGGCCACTCAAGGACATTTAGAGACTTGTCCCAAAGCCACACGTTGTCATGGCTGTGTAATTAGGGTCGTTGTCCGGTTGGAGGGGAACCTTCACCCCAGTTTGAGGTCCTAAGCACTCTGGAGAAGGTTTTCATCAAGGATCTCTCTGTACTTTGCTCCGTTCATCTTTCCCTCGATCCTGACTGGTCTCCCAGTCCCTGCCGCTGAAAAACATCCCCACAGCATGATGCTGCCACCACAATGCTTCCCCGTAGGGATGGTGCCAGGTTTCCTCCAGACGTGATGCTTGGCATTCAGGCCAAAGAGTTCAATCTTGGTTTCATCAGACCAGAGAATCTTGTTTCTCATGGTCTGAGTCCTTTAGGTGCCTTTTGACAAACTCCAAGCGGGCTGGCATGTGCCTTTTACTGTGGAGTGACTTCCGTCTGGCCTCTCTACCATAAAGGCCTGATTGGTGGAGTGCTGCAGAGATGGTTTTTCCTTCTGGAAGGTTCTCCCATCTCCACAGAGGAACTCTGGAGCTCTGTCAGCGTGACAATCGGGTTCTTGGTCACCTCCCTGACCAAGGCCCTTCTCCCCGATTGCTCAGTTTGGCCGGGTGGCCAGCTCTAGGAAGGGTCTTGGTGGTTCCAAACTTCTTTATTTATGAATGATGGAGGCCACTGTGTTCCTGGGGACCTTCAATTTTGCAGATTTTTTGTACCCTTCTCCAGATCTGTGCCTTGAGACAATCTTGTCTCGGAGCTCTACGGACAATTCCTTTGACCTCATGGCTTGGTTTTTGCTCTGACATGCACTGTCAACTGTGGGACTTTATATAGACAGGTCCAAATCTGTGGGACCTTATCCTTTCCAAATCATGTCCAATCAATTGAATTTCCCACAGGTGAACTCCAATCAAGTTGTAGAAACATCTCAAAGATGATCAATGGAAACAGGATGCACCTCAGCTCAATTTCGAGTCTCATAGCAAAGGGCTTGAATACTTATGTAAATAAGTACAATTTGTAACATTTTGTAAAATAAAATAAAAAACTGTTTTTGCTTTGTTTTTATGGGGTATCATGTGTAGATTGATGAGGGGGAAAAATACATCAAATCAAATTTTATTTGTCACATACACATGGTTAGCAGATGTTAATGCAAGTGTAGCGAAATGCTTGTGCTTCTAGTTCCGACAATGCAGTAATGTCCAACGAGTAATCTAACCTAACAATTTCACAACAATTACCTTATACACACAAGTGTAAAGGAATGAATAACAATATGTATATAAAAAAATATATGAATGAGTGATGGTATAGAACGGCGTAGTCAAGATGCAGTGGATGGTATAGAGTACAGTATATACATATAAGATGAGTAATGTAGGGTATGTAAACATATAAAAGTGGCATTGTTTAAAGTGGCTAGTGATACATTACATCAAGATGGCAAGATGCAGTAGATGGTATAGAGTACAGTACATATGAGATGAGTAATGTAGGGTATTATACGAAGTGGCATTGTTTAAATTGACCCAGGGTCTCGAGCTTGATGAAGAGTTTGGAGGGTACTATGGTGTTAAATGCTGAGCTGTAGTCGATGAACAGCATTCTCACATAGGTATTCCTCTTGTCCAGATGGGTTAGGGCAGTGTGCAGTGTGATTGCGATTGCGTCGTCTGTGGACCAATTGGGGCGGTAAGCAAATTGGAGTGGGTATAGGGTGTCAGGTAGGGTGTATTTATATAGCGTTTCTTACATCAGCTGATATCTCAAAGTGCTGAACAGAAACCCAGCCAAAAAAAACAAACAGCAAGCAATGCAGTTGTAGAAGCACGGTGGCAAGGAAAAACTCCCTAGAAAAGCCAAAACCTAGGAAGAAACCTAGAGAGGAACCAGGCTATGAGGGGTGGCCAGTCCACTTCTGGCTGTGCTGGATGGAGATTCTAACAGAACATAGCCAAGATGTTCAAATATTCATAAATGACCAGCATGGTCAAATTATTATAATCACAGTAGTTGTCGAGGGTGCAACAAGTCAGCACCTCAAGAGTAAATGTCAGTTGGCTTTTCATAGCCGATCATTGAGAGTATCTCTACCGCTCTTGCTGTCTCTAGAGAGTTGAAAACAGCAGGTCTGGGACAGGTAGCACGTCCGGTGAACAGGTCAGGGTTCCATAGCCGCAGGCAGAACAGTTGAAACTGGAGCAGCAGCACGGCCAGGTGGACTGGGGACAGCAAGGAGTCATCATGCCAGGTAGACCTGAGGCATGGTCCTAGGGCTCAGGTCCTCCGAGAGAGAGAAAGAAAGAAAGAGAGAATTAGAGATAGCATACTTAAATTCACACAGGACACCGGATAAGACAGGAGAAATACTCCAGATATAACAGACTGACCCTAGCCCCCCGACACATAAACTACTGCAGCATAAATACTGGAGGCTGAGACAGGAGGGGTCAGGAGACACTGTGCCCCCATCCTATGATACCCCGGACAGGGCCAAACAGGCAGGATCTAACCCCATCCGCTTTGCCAAAGCACAGCCCCCACACCACTAGAGGGATATCATCAACCACCAATTTACCATCCTGAGACAAGGCCGAGTATAGCCCACAAAGATCTACGCCACGGCACAACCCAAGGGGAGGCACCAACCCAGACAGGAAGACCACTAGTCTCTCAAAGCACTTCATGATGACGGAAGTGAGTGCTACGGGGCGGTAGTCATTTAGCTCAGTTACCTTAGCTTTCTTGGGAACAGGAACAATGGTGGCCCTCTTGAAGCATGTGGGGACAGCAGACTGGGATAAGAATTGATTGAATATGTCCGTAAATACACCAGCCAGCTGGTCTGCGCATGCTTTGAGGACGCGGCTGGGCCTGCAGCCTTGCGAGGGTTGACACGTTTAAATGTTTTGCTCACGTCGGCTGCAGTGAAGGAGAGCCTGCAGGTTTTGGTAGCGGGCCGTGTCAGTGGCACTGTATTCTCCTCAAAGTGAGCAAAGAAGTTGTTTAGTCTGTCTGGGAGCAAGACATCCTGGTCCGCGACTGGGCTGGTTTTCCTTTTATAGTCCGTGATTGACTGTAGACCCTAGACCCTGCCACATACCTCTCGTGCCATTGAATTGCGACTCTACTTTGTCTCTATACTGATGCTTAGCTTGTTTGGTTGCCTTGGGAATAGCTACACTGTTTGTATTCGGTCATGTTTCCAGTCACCTTGCCCTGATTAAAAGCAGTGGTTCGCGCTTTCAGTTTTGCGCGAATGCTGCCATCAATCCACGGTTTCTGGTTTGGGAATATTTTAATAGACGCGTTGGGTATGACATCGCTTCTGCAGTTGCCAATAAACCCGCTCACCGAATCAGCGTATTCATCAATGTTGTTGTTCGCCGCAATGCGGAACATATCCCAGTCCACGTGATCGAAGCAATCTTGAAGCGTGGAATCCGATTGGTCGGACCAGCGTTGAACAGACCTGAGCGCGGGAGCTTCCTGTTTTAGTTTCTGTCTATAGGCTGGAAGCAACAAAATGGAGTCGTGGTCAGCTTTTCCGAAAGGAGGGCAGGGGAGGGCCTTATATGCGGAAGTTAGAATAACAATGATCTAGGGTTTTGCCAGCCCTGGTAGCGCAATCGATATGCTGATAGAATTTAGGGAGCCTTGTTTTCAGATTAGCCTTGTTAAAATCCCCATCTACAATAAATGCAGATTCAGGATATGTGGTTTCCAGTTTACATCGAGTCAAATGAAGTTCGTTCAGGGCCATCGATGTGTCTGCTTGGGGGGGATATATGCGGCTGTGATTATAATTGAAGAGAATTCTCTAGGTAGATAATGTGGTCGGCATTTGATTGTGAGGAATTCTAAGTCAGGTGAACAGAAGGACTTGAGTTCCTGTATGTTGTTATGATCACACCACGTCTCGTTAATCATAAGGCATACACCCCCACCCTTCTTCTTACCAGAAAGATGCTTGTTTCTGTCGGCGCGATGTGTGAAGAAACCAGCTGGCTGTACCGACTCTGATAGCGTGTCTCGAGTGAGCCATGTTTCCGTGAAACAAAGAACGTTACAGTCTCGGATGTCTCTCTGGAAGGCAACCCTTGCACAGATTTCGTCTACCTTGTTGTCAAGAGACTGGACATTGGCGAGTAGTATGCTCGGGAGCGGTGCGCGATGTGTCCATCTACGGAGCCTGACCAGAAGACCGCTCCGTCTGCCCCTTCTACGGCGTCGTTGTTTTGGGTCGCTGGCTGGGATCCAATCCATTGTCCTGGGTGGTGAGCAAAACAGAGGATCCGCTTCGGGAAAGTCGTATTCCTGGTCGTAATGTTGGTGAGTTGACATTGCTCTTATATCCAATAGTTCCTCCCGACTGTATGTAATAAGATTACCTGGGGTAACAATGTGAGAAATAACACATAAAAAAACAAAATACTGCGTAGTTTCCTAGGAACGCGAAGCGAGGCAGCCATCTCTGCCGACGCCGGAAGTCATTTAATGTAATCTATTTTAGAAAAAGGCTGTAACGTAACAAAATGTGGAAAAGGTCAACGGTTCTGAATACTTTCCGAATGCGCTGTATCTACCTCAATCACCTCGTACCCCTGCACATTGACTCAGTACTGTTACCCCATGTATATAGCCAAGTTATCTTTACTCATTGTTTATTTATTCCTCATGTTAATATTTGTAAATTTTTCAATTGTTTCTTATTTTTTTCTGCATTATTGGGAAGGACCCATAAGAAAGCCTTTCTTTGTTAGTCTAGAAATGTTTTTTACGAAGCACGTGACAAATACAATTTGATTTCATTTGAGTAGGTACCAAGATAGATATTGATGCCCTGATCTCTTGAGAAACTTTCAAACTAGCACATGAATGTAATCCTAAAAGGTATCAAACTTTCATTCCATCATGATTCTCATAGAGTGTCTGTCTGGTGAGTCTCATTGTCACGCCCTGACCTGAGAGAGACGGTTTATTTATCTATTTTGTTAGGTCAGGGTGTGGGGTGGGCATTCTATGTTTTTGTATTTCTTTGTTTTGGGCTGATAGTGGTTCCTAATCAGAGGCAGCTGTCTATCGTTGTCTCTGATTAGGAATCATACTTAGGCAGCCTGTTCCCCACCTGTGTTTGTGGGTTATTGTTATTTCTGTGTGTGTACGGCGCAGTGTGTTACGCTTCTTGCTGCGTACCTGTTTATTGTTTTGGTTTCGGTTTCCTTCAATAAAGATGTGGAATTACTGGCACGCTGCGCCTTGGCTCCTTTATGACAGGGAATTTGAAGACAGCACTCGTGACACTCATATTGGACTTTCTGGCAGGGGGGCTGTTAGAAACCTGTGTTTATCTGTCTCCTCTCTCTGACATGGTGTAATGGAACACTCAGTAATAACAGAGGACGAATCGCATCACAGCAGATCCCTCAGGCACTCTGGGCCTAATCACAATATTAGTGAAGCTACTATAGAGATCTTATAAATTACTAATTGTATGGAAGCTACCAGGATATCAGCATTTTTGTGAAGCTACCAAAGACATCCTATTAAATGACTAATTATATGGAAGCTACCAGGATATCAGAATATTAGTGAAGCTACCATTAAGATCCTATTAAATGACTAATTATATGGAAGCTACCAGGATATCAGAATATTAGTGAAGCTACCATTAAGATCTTATTAAATGACTAATTATATAGAAGCTACCAGAATATCAGAATATTAGTGAAGCTACCAAGAGATTCTATAAAATTATTAGTTATATGGAAGCTACCAGGACTTGTCAGCGCAATCCTCGTTGAAGACACAGACAGAGATACCTGACCAAGTTTATTTAGATTTTTTTGCAATTTGGCTTCCGAATATTTAATATACAGTTGAAGAGAAAACACATGACAACATATGAGCTAATTGACCTCTGTTGAATAGTACTTGAACTCTACTCATTCTTTGTTTTATAAAAGTTAGCTTCCAGTCCACTGTAATTTGTTGTGTACACAGTAGGTGGGTCTATATGACAGATAGAAGGCTACTGTGTGAATATGTGCCGTGCATAGATTAGTAGTTACTCTATATTTGTGAAAGAGCTTATAGCTCTACGTGTGTCTGCATAGTATGTGAGCACTTTGCTAAGCACTCCACTCCTCCCCCTCTCATCCCAGCGAGCACTGGCCTCTGTGAGTGTATGAGTCTGGGCTTGCACTGTGTTCAGAATACCTGCTGTTTCACCGAGCCATCGTCACTGTTCTGTTTCTATAGAGACTGACAGAGTAGGACATTCCAATTGGCTACGAGGTGCTGATTAGTTGAGGCGTGCTTTGAGATGTTCTTTGTGCTCCTGAAAAAGGACAGTGACACTGTGAACTCAGCACAGGTCAAAACCTCCCTCCTCTATTGACACAGGTCAAAATATCTCTCCTCTTATGACATAGGTGAAAGCCTATCCACCTCCGCATCTTTCCTACTCTCCACCTCTCCCCAAGATCCAGAAAGCAATCCTTTGACTTGATTCAGAACAATGAGAAACCGGTTAAAGCACAGAGCAGCTTTGAGATGGAATGCAACACTTCTGAAAAGTCTGTTTACTGGAATATATCGGAGTGTTTTTGATTAACTATTTACAACATGCTTACCCATTCAAATAACTCTTTCTATTGTTAAAAGTCTTAGAAAGTACTCCGTAAGACCACCTGATAGAGCAGGGGATTGGACACCAGGCCCCAGCAGCACAAAGCATGTCTAGATTAAAAGGAAATCACTGTGCCTTGACTGAAAGGTTAACTGAGAGCCAATTTAGATTCCTGTGCCTCTGCAGTCAGGAGGTAATTTAGATTCCTGTGCCTCTGCAGTCAGGAGGTAATTTAGATTCCTGTGCCTCTGCAGTCAGGAGGTAATTTAGATTCCTGTGCCTCTGCAGTCAGGAGGTAATTTAGATTCCTGTGCCTCTGCAGTCAGGAGGTAATTTAGATTCCTGTGCCTCTGCAGTCAGGAGGTAATTTAGATTCCTGTGCCTCTGCAGTCAGGAGGTAATTTAGATTCCTGTGCCTCTGCAGTCAGGAGGTAATTTAGATTCCTGTGCCTCTGCAATCAGGAGGTAATTTAGATTCCTGTGCCTCTGCAGTCAGGAGGTAATTTAGATTCCTGTGCCTCTGCAGTCAGGAGGTAAGTTAGATTCCTGTGCCTCTGCAGTCAGGAGGTAATTTAGATTCCTGTGCCTCTGCAGTCAGGAGGTAAGTTAGATTCCTGTGCCTCTGCAGTCAGGAGGTAATCCAGAGATAAAACAAGCTTTAGAAAGCTGAGAAAGGGGTGTCTGTGAGCGCTGCCTGTCTCGCTTTTCACTGGTTATCACAACTATGTGGACAAATTAACTCTCATGGTGAGTAAAGAACTATAGAAGGAGTTCTGCCACCCATGCTGTCATTAAAAGACAGAGAAGGTACCCTGCATCGTACATAGAACAACACTGTTCATACTTTAAACAAAAATGATGTATGTAAATGGAAGGCTACTTTAGTATGTTAGTCCAACAATGGAAGGTTGACAGTTGGTCTGGTCTGTACCTATCAGATTTGATGATAAAAAAAAACACGAGATAAGTCCTGTAACCTTACAGGAGGCAGGGTAAGGTGTCATTGCCAGAACAAAAAGCCTGGTCTGGCATTTGACCATATTTGGGAGAGAAAATGGCAAAATGTCAAAATGCAAAATGCAGTTTATTATCTTCATTAGCAAACTCCTGTTTTTGCAAAGCATTATATTCTAAAATTTGTCAAAATATCAGATACCACACTTATTATTTGATGTATTATTAGGGTTATATGTTTGTTTCTGATGTTTCTGTACATGTTACTTTTCAAAACGGCTCTCGGTGTGAGAAAATAATTCTGGTGGGAAACTCAAACCCACTAATTTTATTTTTGGACACATGCATAATAATACATGTCATTCTATTACTATTCTCTTTGTTCCAAATGCAACATGGATCATGGCACATAGGCTATATTTATGTAAGCTTCACAGATTCTGTCAAATTAATCACACACCCCCTCGACACTAACATTGGTGGCTGGATCAGTAAAAAATAGAACTCAATTGCCTCTTTTGGAGGTGTAAACGTTGTGTAGATGGATGGCGGCATCAACTGAAAATGAAACTGGCCTCGTTATTAAAAGAGCTCATAGAGAAAAAACTTTGATAATGTGTATGTGAGGGGCGCTAGCAATATGAGAAAGCTATCATTTCTCCTCCTGTGCATTGATTAATATCAGATTGAAGTGCTGGAGGAGAGAGAACGCGAGAGAGAGAGAAAGAACTCCCTCGGATTACTGACTACCTCTCTCAAGCCTGTCCAGCCCTCTCCTCCCCTCCTGTCACTCATTCAGCTGTGTGAAGACTGATGGATCTGGCCAGCGTCAAAGCTACAGTCTGCCATTTCAACTGACTGACCCTGCCACTCTGTTTGCCATGACCATTGGACAGCAGTGAAATATCGCAGACTGTGCTGTTAATGTGTGGTCTGGGAACATTGGGGCCATCCATTTGGGACCTTTATTCCCTCCTCAGGACACAGATGGTGAAGAATGCTGGCACACCTATATTTCCCATAGAGATTTTCCTGAGAGGGAGTAATACACCACTGACAATATATCGTCACAATTCCCGCATTGTGCCCAGAGAGAGGTTTTGATGTTGATAGTTTCCTTTTCTACTTTCATGAGGAAAATAGTATGTTGTTGGGGGCAGCCGAGTGCCCTTAAACGAGAGACTTACTCCAGCAGTATAGACTTCAGCTATAGACAGAGTTATGGGATTATCTGAGCTAGCAGAAGCACATTAGTGACAGGACTACATTTTCAGTGTCTAAGAGGAGATGATCCCAGATCAACCAACAAAGGGCACTGCTACGATACTTTATGGACTGTTATGGTATGGCTGATATAATATATCCCCCTTGGCATAGGGTTTAGACAGGAGAGCAATGTTCATATAGGGAGGCATGCACTGTGTTTCTACTCAAAGGTCTTCTTTAGTCTTTGCAAGAAGACAAATAGTCAGAGACTCTGTCAAAATTGCTTATGGGTGTTTGTATGTATTCCCCTTTAATAAAAAGTGGAAGTATTTCAAAGAAAGTAATGTCTCCCGAGATACACCAGGAACTCATTGGCATTAAATTACAGTATGTAATCTGGTATTGGCTATTTTCTGGCTTCAGTGTATTTGAATGAATAATGAGCTGTCCACGTTTTGAAAAACAGATACAGTATTTCTTTGGTGGCTAAAGCATGTTGGATAAAGCATGCTGGGAAACTAAATGATGTTTCTACCCCTGATGCTGATTTCTCTTTATAGGCCAAGCTCTTTATCTACCAAGAGGGTAACAAAGAAGGTATAACCTCACCACTGCTTATATATCACAGTGAAATACTGGGCACGGAGATCGGAATACAGTATTTCCTACTTTACATTTGGACAAGAAAAATAGTGAGGCTCTCCCTGGGTTATTTTGAATGCATTCCTGTCTAATCTACAATATATTTTCATTTTCTTTCCATTTTTTTGCTGGAGTGATGGTGGGGAGCCCTGAAATAAATTACTATTTCAGGATCAAGCCAAAGATATACAGATTTATGACATTTTACATTTTTAGTATGGATTTGGCTCGTTACAATTGCATCATTTTATGGCCCATTGCATGATTCATACTGTGTAACAATATATAGTTGCCTGTTCAGTGGTATTGATACATTCATATTTTTCCAGGAGCAAAGCTGTGGTGACGTATTAATGGCTTAATTGCCTTGAGTCATGGACTCATCAACATTGTATGGGTACTGTGTCATACAGGGTGATATCTAGTTGACAGGCCTATTGATCATTTGGACTCTAATTCATTGATGTATACTGTAGATGGAATAGTGCATAATGTCTCTTCCACTGTGTATTATTGAATACCATGCTATGCTACACTGTACTGTACTGTACTTCTATACTATACTATACTATACAGACGGCTGGTGGTACCTTAATAGGGGAGGACAGGCTCTTAGTAATGGCTGGAACGGAATTAATGGAATGGTATTGAACACATCAAACACATGGTTTCCATGTCTTTGATATCATTCCATTCACTCCATTCCAGCCATAATTATGAAGTTGAATCAAAGGTTGAATCAAGAATGTTTCCACATAATTTCAATGAAATGACGTTGAACCAATGTGGAATAGACGTTGAATTGACGTCTGTGCCCTAGTGGGATGTTTCTCTTTTCTATACCTCCCACATCTTCCCATCTCAACTCATGTTAGAATTTTCCAGCACCAGTGCTGCAGAGAGAGGGTTGTGGCATGGAATGCAAACAGGACAGGGCATGTTGCTGCAGCTGTACTATGGGCAGATGTAGGATCTTAATTTGAGCCAGTTTGCTACAGCAGGAAAATAATTCTGCAGCAACAGAAAATGTGAATTATTATGTGGATTATAAATAATGGAAATTGTTGTATGGGTTGTTCTTTTTTTCGTAAGGGAAAATCAAGTCTGAAATTTCAAAGTGGAAATTACAAACTTCAGAAGCCTTTTAAAACCTCAAATACACTACACGTTTGCAGGAAAGTTTGACCTAGATAGTTTGTGTGTATACATTGATATGTAGACTACGTGTGCCTTTTAATTTTTTTTATGTAGTTTTGTCTTTGAGCTGTTCTTGTCTGTTGATGTTCTGTATTATGTTTCATGTTTTGTGTGGACCCCAGGAAGACTAGCTGCTACTTTTGCAACAGCTAATGGGTATCCTAATAAAAATACCAAAAAATACCAAAATAACATTAGATCATTCAGACTACAGTAGCAGCCAATGTGTGGTGTTCAATGTAGGCCTACATTCCATGAGAATTTTGAAAAAAACATGCAGGGCTTGACATTAACCTGCTCATCCACCTGTCCTTCATGACAAGGAGGTGACTCAAAATGTTGTTGTGTTGTTTGCTGCAAGAAACCACTTTACAAAATAAAATGCATAATTATTCCAATACCATTATTCCAGAGAATCAGACAAATTATGCTACCCTCTGCCTATTGGCTACTTAGCTTATTCAAGCCTGTCTCAAAATGCAAGACAAGACTTGCTTTTCAAAGTCTAGAAATATACTTGTTTTGTGTTCTTGTAGGAAGCAATCAAATCAAATCAAATGTATTTATATAGCCCTTCTTACATCAGCTGATATCTCAAAGTGCTGTACAGAAACCCAGCCTAAAACCCCAAACAGCAAGCAATGCAGGTGTAGAATCACTCCCCCATTGCTGGGCTAATAACTCACTAAATAGCAAAGGATATGAACAAATGTGCACACGTGGCTACATGCAGCAAGTTGCTTTGATCTCAAAACAAGCGCATCTGCTCACGACCGCTCATGCTCATAATATATCCCCCTTGGCATAGGGTTTAGACAGGAGAGCAATGTTCATATAGGGAGGCATGCACTGTGTTTCTACTCAAAGGTCGTCTTTAGACTTTGCAAGAAGACAAATGCTGTAAACACAGTCCAATTCAAAGTGAATGACACAGATCCATATATGGCAATGGTCTATTTGCATACTGCAGCTCTGATTGGTTATGCTGCACCAGTCTGTGTAGAGTATGGGCTGAGTCATGCATGTCAATGCAACAGAATCCTACTCCAATGCGTTTTGCCTACAACAAAATCTCTTGCATAGTTCGTTTTGCATACTAAGTCTTGCATGGTTAGTTTTGTTTTGATATGTTGCATTAAAAGTGGCTAATATTGCGTTGATTTGATTACAATTCCCAGTGAAGGGAAACGTTGATAGTGTTAACTAACAGGGAAAACTCTAGAAAGTTGAGTGAAGTTCCATCTTGTGCTTCAGCCCGGCAGTGCCAGGGAGTTGCGAGCCCATGTGTGCAGCTTAGATGGAACATTAATAGCTACCGTATTAGTTTTAAGAATTGTATATGAACAGTATATCAGATAGATTTCCAACCATTTTTATGCAAGTAAAGTAGCTTACATGTCAGATAAAAAATGCGAGAAATGTTGGTGGTAATGCTTTTATCCGCAAATATTGATATAATAACTATGGCGGATGAATCAGAATTAGTTGGGTAACATAGATAATTAAGATGTTTTATTAGCATAATATGCTTATGTGAGATACTTGTCATTAGGATGGCGTGCCCTTTGGACTCTGGTGTTGACAGTTGTTCTTTTCCCTTAGCCAGGGCTCAGTCACTTGGGGCCCAGAGAGGGGAGAAGTCAGAATGAAACATTGTCTTCATATGTGAATGTGTCTTTACCTATTCTTAAACCATGTGAAGGGATGGCATGATTAATGGGGAACCAATTACTTGTCTCCACAATGTCTGTGCGCAAGTCACTCCCTCCTTTTCTATGTTGTGAGGAGGTGTATGGCAGTGTCTGGGACCATTGTATGTCCTCTCTCTAGATCTTGCACTTATCCTGGGATAGTGTATGACCTAGAGGCTCACTCCCCTCAGCGAGGTTGTCCAGAAGTGGAGTCAAGAGGGGGTTTACTTGAGATGGGAGTATCTAGAGTTGTCAATTGATTTATGCCATTGGATGAGCTAATGGTTCTGTTCTATACCGTACCAGGGAGAGACGGTTCCAGTTTGGGGTAGGAGGACCAGATACTGGTCTATACATTGAACACTGTTGATATAGCAGTTGCTGTCTGCTATGTTTTATAGATATCTTTCAAACAGAACTTAACCTTTGTGAACTGTTCCTAAGATCTGTTGTTCGTCATGTACGTTGAGAGGGGTGGATCTTGGGTATAAAAGATCTTTGTACTTTTGTGTAATCACTTTTCAATGGTTCATTAGAGATAGCGCTTCATTGAAAGTCAAGTGCTTTTGCAAAAGTATCTTAATTATTAAAGATGTAGTTTTAAGTATAACTGACTTGTGTGTGTGAAGTTTGTAACGCTCCTCATTTGGTAATGCAGAAATTAGCCACCACATAACCATCATATTGAAGTACGGAGTCACGTGATAACATGTTGCGTGGTCCTCCCACTACGACTCGTCAGGAACGCATGCAGTTCATTAGGATAAAGATGACATATGTTATCATGAACTTCACAGAGTGGTGAAAGTGCAAGATGATGAGCTTGATGTTACTTTCCAATAAATATGGAGGGTCTTATCGATCATCGATGCTTGGCTGAAAAGAAAAAAAAAATCATGCTCTTTTGTCCATAATAATCTCATAATGTAGGCTGCACTGTATCTGTGAGCTGTTGGCTAGAGTGAACGTGCCTATACAAGAGTGGGGACATATTTTGTGTGAGAAAACCATCAGTAGAGATGGAAACCAATTTAACTAGTATTTTTTTATTAGGTACATGGGAATTTAACCACAAATTGTATTTTTATGTGCACTACATCATCACGCACAACCTTTTATCCCAAACAAGTCAATTTGATGGAGACACATCTCTGGTGGGAAAATGCGCATATTGTTTTTATGCCGATTTTAGAATATTTGCATGAAAATCTGTTGCCAATTGGATGGAAACCTATCTACAGACATTTCCCACCATAATTCATTGTTGCCAAAAACTTTAGAGCCTGCAATTTATATGAATGAGTAAACAATAAGTCCTTGTGGGTCTTCTGGTTTCTTTAGCTACTCATCATGAGTCTGATTGCAATCATGATTAAGAGGGTTCATCATCTATAAATGCTATAATAATCAGGACACAATAGCTGCATCAGCCATTAGATTGGATGTATCATTGATAAATGCCATCATTACCCCTAACACAAATCATGCAGAACCACGTCGTCTACTGGCAGAGAGACAACAATGGCAGGATAATTCGTTTTTGCATTGATGACAAAACCCTTTTCCCCTTTACGATCTCTATTTTGTTCATCTTTCTTTCCTTGGCAGAGTCCTTTAGTACAGTGGGATTGTCTCAGTCCCGCTGATTTCATCTCCTGTGTGTGTGTGCGTGCGTGCGTGCGTGCGTGTGTGTGCGTGTGTGTGTGTGTGCATGAGAGGGAGAGGGAAAGTAAGGAACCACAGATGAGCCAGATATTTCGCCAGATGTATAAATGTGACGCATCCGGTTGGCAACTCACTAAGAAATATGGTGGTGAGAAGAAGCCCAGTGGCCGGCAGTGGGATTAGATTGAGTGAGATTCATTTTGGCTGAGATTATACACATTTTCTCATCGATTAAACATTTGATCTCAATACAGTTTTCTGTTTCCGAAAGTAGAATCTGTTATGAACAGAGTGGACTAAGTTGTTCATACTTTACCCTTAGCCAAAGTATTAAATAAGTGTGTTGTTTAGGAGTGCAAGGGTGGATTGAGTTATTGCACACAAGCACTTCAGAGAGAATGCATTGCCTAACGGAAATATACAAATTCAGACTAGAATCCGCCAATAAACTCTCACTAGCTCGTGCTTGGCTCTGCCCACCTCCTTGCTTGTTCTGGCCACTATGATTAATTAATCCCATTGGAAACGACAGGCTGTGGTCTATCTTGGGTGAGTTATAAACATCTTTGAGGGAACCAATTAGCGCAGCAGTGATTCGTTCTTGTTGCTGATTAGGGTTAGTTCTTACAACAAATCTTACTACAGATGTCCCCTTATTTTCCTGAGTGTGATGCTGACATAACAGGGCAATATGAGATGCATGGTCTTTGTTATGACCTGGATTGAGTCTCTGATCAGACCTGGTTAGGTCATGACTGGGCCAGACCTGCCTCTGACACCTGACACCCCAATAGGGGTTTGTTTGATCCAGGAAGGTAGTACAGTTAAGGTGCTCCAAGCGTTATTAAAGGCTTCAAGCTTCTCAAGTCTTTCACTCCCAACCTCTCAATGTGGGAGAACTATCAGAATGTATCAGAGCGAAAAGAAGTGCGGAGCTAATAGGACAGAATTTGAGTCTGTGATAATGAAATTTAATTTTGTTAGGTAGTTTAACTTGCACGGGGTCTTGGCTGTTATCGCCGCGGCTAAAGATAAAGTTTAGAGAAGATTCACTGAAAGAGCCAAACGTGACCTAAATGTCCATTAATATCAAGAAAGAGAACCTAGTGATGAGGTCAAATTAAACTTGGATCTTTTATCCTTTTAGGAAATTAACTTAGTGAGGCACAATAGATACACAAATGCACAACAGTGCATTCGGAAAGTATTCAGTCCCCTTGTCATTTTCCACGTTTTGTTACGCTATAAGTACGCTAAAGGGTTCCTTATTCTAAAATGTATTAAATATTTTCAAAATCTACACACGTAACCCCATAATGACAAAGTGGAAAAAGGATTATAGAAATTTTTGCAAATGTATTAAAAATAAAAACAAATACCTTATTTACATAAGTATTCAGACCCTTTGCTATGAGACTTGAAAATGACCATCCTTGAGATGTTTGTACAACTTGATTGGTGTCCACCTGTGGTAAATTCAATTAATTGGGCATGATTTGGAAAGGCACACACCTGTCTATATAAGGTCCCACAGTTGACAGTGCATGTCAGAGCAAAAACCAAGCCATGAGGTCAAGGGAATTGCCCGTAGAGCTCCGAGAGAGGATTGTGTCAAGGCACAGATCTGGGGAAGGGTACCAGAACATTTCTGCAGCATTGAAAGTCCCCAAGAACACAGTGGCCTTCATCATTCTTAAATGGAAGGAGTTTGGAACCATCAAGACCCTTCCTAGAGCTGGCCACCTGGCCAAATTGACCAATCGGAGGAGAAGGGCCTTGGTCAGAGAGGTGACCAAGAACCCGATTGTCACGCTGACAGAGCTCCAGAGTTCCTCTGTGGAGATGGGAGAACCTTCCAGAAGGAAAAAACATCTTTGCAGCACTCCACCAATCAGGCCTTTATGGTAGAGTGGCCAGACAGAAGCCACTCCTCAGTAAAAGGCACATGCCAGCCTGCTTGGAGTTTTCCAAAAGGCACCTAAAGGACTCAGACCATGAGAAACAAGATTCTCTGGTCTGATGAAACCAAGATTGAACTCTTTAGCCTGAATGCCAAGTGTCACGTCTGGAGGAAACCTGCCCCCATCCCTACGTTAAGGCATTGTGGTGGCAGCATCATGCTGTGGTTATGTTTTTCAGCGGCGGGAACTGGGAGACTAGTCAGGATCGAGGGAAAGATGAACAGAGGAAAGTACAGAGAGATCTGTGATGAAAACCTGCTCCAGAGCACTCAGGACCTCAGACTGGGGCAAAAGTTCACCTTTCAACAAGACAACGACCATAAGCACACAGCCAAGACAACGAAGAAGTGGCTTCGGGACAAGTTTCTGAATGTCCTTGAGTGGCTCAGCCAGAGCCCGGACTTGAACCTGATTGAACATCTCTGGAGAGACCTGAAAATAGCTGTGCAGCGATGCTCCCCATCCAAACCTGATAGAGCTTGAGAGGGTCTGCAGAGAAGAATGAGAGAAACTTCCCAAATACAGGTGTGCCAAGCTTGTCGCATCATACCCAAGAAGGCTGTAATCGCTGCCAAACGTGCTTCGACAAAGTACTGAGTAAAGGGTCTGAATAATTATGTATCATTTTTTAAAATATATTTTCAAAAATTTCTAAAAACCTGTTTCTGCTTTTCATTATGGGGTATTGTGTGTAGATTGATTGGGATACATTTTTTTAATCAATTTTATAATTAGACTGTAACGTAACAAAATGTAGAAAAAGTAAAAGGGTCTGAATACTTTCCGAATGCACCGTACACTGACAGTAGATAAACTCAAAGAAGAATAAGATCTCATTGTAAGATAGTATGTTTAGAAATGGAGTCGAGGCAGTTGTTTTATCTATTGGTGAGGATGTGAAGCTCTCAGTAGTGCAGCCAACTAGACTCCTCCTCTTGGTGCTAGAGAAACTGAAAAGGCAATCACTAGTCCACAAAAGATCACTGTGTCATCAGACAATTGACCCAGGGAAAGGGCAGTCCCCGATAAATTTGTTCAGGCAAATTATAACGACTTCATGGTTATGCCAGAGAGTAGCTTGAACAACAACATGAAGATTTTTTAGCTACAAAGAGAAGAAACAAATTCATTTGCATAGCTCAGCCGCAGTTGCAATGGATGATTATGACCAATTTAATGCTTTAACATAGGCAAGACTTTATCAAGAAGATTGTGTAATTGGGTAGGGCAACAATCTCAGCACGGCTAATTGTGTTCGTTGGTAATTAGTAGTAGAGATACTGTTCTACTTTGTAAACCACCAGTAGCCTATCTCTGAGATTCATACAACATATTAAAACACTCCAAATCAGGGAATCTAATTAACAAGTTCACAATCCCTCATTTGAGGCTTGTCCGTGGTGTTTGACAAAATATGTTTCCAATTTACCCATTTTGAGTGTGGAGCACAGTGCAATTAAGAATCCGGCTACAGGAGGAAAAAGGAAAGTGGAATGTTGAAGATTTTACATAGCTGTCTGATGTGATGTGAAATTTACCATTGTTCCTTGTATTTGTACCATTGTTCCTTGTATTTGTATAAGTCCATTGTCAAGTAACAGAATACTCTCCTCTCTCTCCCGTTCCAACAGTCTTCAGTGAGTCGATCATCTGATTAACAGAGGAGACACAGCTAATGGACCCATGAATAGGCCTGAAGAAATAGCAAACTCTGTCCCTCTCTTTAATAAGTTCCACTTTGCCTCTGTCTGTGACATGTCATTTAATTTTGTTCTTACCTCATGCCGGGTCACCCCTACAAAGTTTGCTTGGTAATTACCCAGTGTGAACGTGGGACATGATGTGTGAACTCAGTTTGGAGCACCACTGTTATTTCACTACATGTCCAGGGACACAGAGGACCCTCTTATTATATCATCAAACAGCAGAGATAAAACACCTCAATCTCTCTCCATTTCTGTTGCAAGGGGTAATCTTGAGTTCATATTAGTCTTTAGCTGAGATGGTAATGACAATAAGCCGACCAGCCACACAGTACTACAGAGACAGCATGTACAAAGGAAAATCAAATCAAATTCTATTTCACTTGCGCCGAATACAACAGGTGTACAGTAGACCTTACCATGAAATGCTTACTTACAAGCCCTTAACCAACAGTGCAGTTGAAGAAATAGAGTTAAGAAAATATTTACTAAAAAAACTAAAGTAAAAAATCTAATCAAAAAGTAACACAAATAACACATAACAATAACAAGGCTATATACAGGGAGTATGTCAATGTGCAGGGATACAGGTTAGTCGAGGTAATTTATAAAGTTATTATGCATAGAAAATAAACAGCGAGTAGCAGCAATGTAAAAACAAAGGGGGGGGGGGGCATTTGATTAACTGTTCAACAGTCTGGGGTAGAAGTTGTTAAGGAGACTTTTGGTCTTCCTCTGACACCACCTAGTATATAGGTCCTGGATGTCAGGACGCTTGGCCCCAGTGATATACCAGGCCGTATGCACTACCCTCTGTAGTGCCTTATGGTCAGATGCCGAGCAGTTGCCATACCAGGTGGTGATGCAAGCGGTCAGGATGCTCTCGATGGTGCATCTGCAGAACTTTTTGAGGATCTGGGGACCCATGCCAAATCTTTTCAGGCAGAATACTTTCGCTATCTTGGGCACAGGGACTGTTTCTGTTTGAAACATAGGTGTTACAGACTAGGTCAGGGAGAGATTGAACATGTCAGTAAAGACACTTGCCAGTTGGTCCGCGCATGCTTTGAGTACACGCCCTGGTAATCCATCTGGCCCCGCGGCTTTGTGAATGTTGACCTGTTTAAAGGTCTAGCTCACATCGGCTATGGAGAGTGTGATCACACAGTCGTCTGGAACAGCTGGTGCTCTCATGCATGCTTCAGTGTTGCTTGCCTCAAAGTGAGCATAATAGGCATTTAGCTAGTTTTGTAGGCTCGCGCCACTGGGCAGCTCGTGACTGGGTTTCCCTTTGTAGTTCGTAATAGTTTTCAAGCCCTGCCACATGCGACGAGTGTCAGAGCCAGTGTAGTAGGATTCAGTCTTAGTCCTGTATTGATGCTTTGCCTGTTTGATGGTTCATCTGAGGGCATAGCGGGATTTTTTATAAGAGGCCGTATTAGTGTCCGCTCCTTCAAAGCAGCAGCTCTAGCCTTTAGCTCAGTGCGGATTTTGCCTGTAATCCATGGCTTCTGTTTGGGATATGTACGCACGGGGTCACTGTGGGGACGACGTCATCGATGCACTTATTGATGAAGCCGGTGACGAAGGTTGTATACTCCTCAATGACATTGGATGAATCCTGGAACATATTCCAGTCTGTGCTAGCAAAACAGTCCTGAAGCGTAGCATCCGCGTCTTCTGACCACTTCCGTATTGTGTCACTGGTACTTCCTGCTTTAGTTTTTGCTTTTAAGCAGGAATCAGGAGGATATAATTATGGTCAGATTTGCCAAATGGAGGGTGAGGGAGAGCTTTGTATGCGTCTCTGTGTGTGGTGTGAAGGTGGTTGAGTTTTTTTTCTCTGGTTGCACATGTGACATGCTGGTAGAAGTTATGTAAAACGGATTAAAGTTTGCCTGCAGTAAAGTCCGGGGCCACTAGGAGCACTGCTTCTGGACAGCTCTTTGAGTGCGGTCTTAGTGCCGGCATCGGTTTGCGGTGGTAAATAATATAGATGATATAAATATATAGATGAGAACTCTCTTGGTAGATAGTGTTGTCTACTGCTTATCATGAGGTATTTTACCTTAGACAAGCAATACATCGAGACTTCTTTAATATTAGACATCGTGCACCAGCAGTTATTGACAATAGACACACACCCCCGCCCCTTGTCTTACCAGATGTAGCTGCTCTGTCCTGCCGAAACACGGAGAAGCCAGCCAGCTTTATATTATCCGTATCGTTGTTTAGCCTTGTCTCGGTGAACCATAAGATATTGCAGTTTTTAATGTCCCATTGGTAGGATAATCTTAATCATATATTGTCCAGTTTGTTTTCCAATGATTGCACGTTGGCCAATAATATGGAGGGTAGTGGTGGTTTACATACTCGTCATCGAATTCTTACAAGGCACCCTGCCCTCCTCCCCCTTTTTCTCCGTCTTTTCTTCATGCGGATGACTGGGATTTGGGCCTTGTCTCGACAAAGCAGTATATCCTTCGCGTCGGACTCATTAAAGAAAAAATCTTTGTCTAGTTTGAGGTGAGTAATCGCTGTTTTGATGTCCAGAAGCTCTTTTCGGTCATAGACGGTAGCTGCAACATTATGTACAAAATGAGTTACAAACAATGCGAAAAAACTAAGGAAATAGCACAGTTGGTTAGGAGCCCGTAAAACGGCAGCCATTATGCTGTAAACTGTAAGCATACTGAAATGCTGAACAGTTTCATCTTTGTCTTGGATGGATTCATTGTAATGTAAATGTATTGTCAAATACCACGCATCTGAAATGCCCTTTATGATTGAGGCATCAGACAATGTTAAGGACATGACATATTCTTCCTGCTCAAGACACAGTCTGATTACCAGGATGTCTCTTTCGGCAAGAGAGGGACGCATGATACAATCCATTTTCACTTCAGATTTTGTTTCCTTTTTTTGAATTAGATGGGGATTTCTAGTGACCTTTGCAGATTTATATTTTTTTTTGTGCAACTTTTGAAAGGTACAAATGCTTTGTGCTCCCTCCTCCCCCCTTGAGAGTGAACCAAGTCCTGTTGAGCTATTTTCCTCTGGCCAGGGAGACACATAAAAAAAACAAATGATTCCAATATTACTTCTGAAACTGAGTTGACATTATTGTGGTTTTATGCATCAAGGGAAATCATTGTGTTCTGGGCTGCAGCAAATTATTATTGAGAACTAACAGGGGGTGATGTTTCATGTAAAAGAAAGACCAGACAAAATCACTCATAGCACCTTGCGGATATATTAGGGGCAATCAGCAGTTGCTATATAAATGTTTGGAAATTAATGATATGTAACCATTGATCCTTGAAGAATGTAACTTCTAAATGTCTCATGAGCTGTTGTACCCCATCAGAATCCAAAATATAAGCTTGTTTTACTCCAATGTTTGTAAACAAAGAAAATGTAAACAAACATTTTCTAGCCCCAAAACACGGTTAAATAAAAAAAAAGATGTTGACATCATGGTCAATTCTTGCATCGATAGCTCTGTCTATGAATTTGAGAATGATTACATTTCTCCAGCCCCATACCTCAGCTTTTTACCGAACCAGGGGTGGGGAGGCCGCTTGGTTATTGTTTCTACTGCTGATTGACGCTTTAACGGAGGAGAAGTGGAAGATGGGAGTCATTTCTGTGTTGTAGATCTTTATTACCACCTGACTGGCTTTGGGTCGTATCATTACAGAAGCACACAACACATTCTCTCTCTCTCTCTCTCTCTCTCTCTCTCTCTCTCTCTCTCTCTCTCTCTCTCCAGCTAGTTCTGTCTTCTCTCTCTCATATTGTGTTGTTTAAAGCACTCTACGGTCTCTAAAGCACCCTCACACTGATTTGTTGTTGTTCTCTCTCTTTTATCACTCAGTGCTACGTTGACTTCTGAGAAGTAGAATGCATGGTGATTGCAGCCTCTTGAGGCCATTAATGGCATTGCTTCCCTCTGCATGTTATTTGCCTGTTTATTCTCCCCTCAGGTGTATTTTGTTAATTCAATACACCTGTCTGTAGCTAGAGATACTGATACAATTAGATGTGTGACTTACTGTAAACATGATCATGCCATTATTAGTAGTGACATAAACATAATGTCAGAGGAAGTGACATATAACTACAATGGTTGAATGTCACTATTTTGACATTCTGTATCATAATGAGAAAATGTTGGAATGGTAGATGTTTCAGAAAACATTTAGAAAGTAGAATACTTTCGGAGTCATCTACTATGGCATTCTCTAACTGGTGTTCTGTCTGTTGGTCTCGGGTTGTTCAGCCTCCTCCACAGCCTCAGTCCCTGGGCAGTCACACATCTTTCCCTCATTGACCTTCTGCAGGGGCACACTCCTCCTGGTTCCTGTGTTGTGGAGGCCTGGCGATAGCCTACTTATCAGCAGGCTGTTCAGAGACTCAATTTACCCTGCCTGTATACCGAGGCTGAAGTGTACACCCTTCAGTAAAGGGTTGCTGCTGCCTGCCTGCCTGCTAGCGAGGCTCCAGCTCCACTACAGGTATATTTGGAGTCTGGTTGGAGGCAGCAGTATGAGGAAGTTGCAGAGGGGATTATGTGAGTGTAAGTGAAGGATCTCACCTGGTTACTTTGATAAATGTTATGCACATACTACTGTACATGAATCATACATACTAGCATGGTGGATGGACAAGGAAGATTCACTCTTAGAGTTGTAAAATACTTATTAGAATGTGAAAACACCCACTAGACAACAAACAGACTTGTAGAGCAAAATGATTCTGCTGATGGTCGATTCATAATGCATCAAAACATGTTTGTCTTTGGAGATGGATCTTTTAGAACTGCCTTGAGAACATGAATAATGTGCATCAGTACCATCTGTAGAAGTCTTTCTTCTCCTCTCCCGAAGGCTCATACACCAGTTCTGAGCCATTACAGAGGTGTGAAACAGACACAGAGCTGTGAAACATGGCCACATTACAGTCCAGTGTCAGGCCTGTCTAGTTGCAGTGTTCAACAGCCCAGGACACACATATAGCACATCATCTCACACTGCCTTGACCTTTAAGCATTATCAACTCAACCTGCCTGCCTCAGCCCTGTGTAGATCCTCTCACCGTCCACACCTCTGTGTGTCTAGGCAGTTAGCCCTGTTTAGATCCTCTTCACCGTCCACACCTCTGTGTGTCTAGGCAGTTAGCCCTGTTTAGATCCTCTTCACCGTCCACACCTCTGTGTGTCTAGGCAGTTAGCCCTGTGTAGATCCTCTCACCATCCACACCTCTGTGTATCTAGGCAGTTAGCCCTGTGTAGATCCTCTCACCATCCACACCTCTGTGTATCTAGGCAGTTAGCCCTGTGTAGATCCTCTCACCATCCACACCTCTGTGTGTCTAGGCCGTCAGCCCTGTGTAGATCCTCTCACCATCCACACCTCTGTGTGTCTAGGCCGTCAGCCCTGTGTAGATCCTCTCACCATCCACACCTCTGTGTGTCTAGGCCGTTAGCCCTGTGTAGATCCTCTCACCGTCCACACCTCTGTGTGTCTAGGCCGTCAGCCCTGTGTAGATCCTCTCACCGTCCACACCTCTGTGTGTCTACGCCGTCAGCCCTTTGTAGACCCTCTCACCATCCACAACTCTGTGTGTATAGGCCGTCAGCCCTGTGTAGATCCTCTCACCATCCACACCTCTGTGTGTCTAGGCCATCAGCCCTGTGTAGATCCTCTCACCGTCCACACCTCTGTGTGTCTAGGCAGTCAGCCCTGTGGCCACAAAGGGCTCCACCTCTCCTGTCACCCATCCCAACTCCAGCACTCTTTAACTATACAAGACTAGTTACCCCTGTCCTGTCTCTAGCTCTGTCATCACATTCAACCTCACCCTCCCATTGCTCCCTGGCCCTCACCCACCCGGTCACCAGCTCACCCCTCTACATCGTCTCAGTGAGGTCTCAGTCTCTCTCAGCAGCAGAGTGGCAGTGAAGCGAGTGGTGATTCAGTTGGAAGGTCGGGCAGAATTGATTCCTTTCTCCGCCGACGGCTGATGCTTCCATTGCCTCCTCTTTATCAGACAGGAAGAGGAGTGCAGATTTGTTTTGGGGGTGTATCCTTATTTAGGTGAGGTTTGGCACTGTGTCCAGGGGGCCCTGTGTCCTCCCATGCCCTGACAGGCTCCAGCGCCAGCTGCCCGCTGATCTTCACAGTGGAATAAGAGGTGTGCCGACTCATTCATCCATGCTTCCATGCCTTCGTCCCTCTCAGCTGGAGTAGGCGGTGGAGCAGAAAGGCTGTATTCAAACAGAGAGGATGAGGATGAGGCTATACCCCTACAGATATAACCTTGATTGAGCTCAATTGCACAGATGAGCTGTCATCCTGAAGAATGAGCTCTGCTAATGACTCATTACTGTATTAAATCTACTGCACCATTCAGCTCATCAGGGTTCATCCTCTCTGGCTTCACTACACTGGACAAGACATCTGTGCCTTTGTAATAGGCCTACAAAGTAAACTTTTCATGCAAGACATGGAATAGCATACAATACAGTGCAGTGGCGGTCGGTGCCGTTTAAGATGAGGTAGGACGATTTAAAATATACTGCTTAAAAAAATAAAGGGAACACTTAAACAACACATCCTAGATCTGAATGAAATAAATAATCTTATTAAATGCTTTTTTCTTTACATAGTTGAATGTGCTGACAACAAAATCACACAAAAATAATCAATGGAAATCCATTTATCAACCCATAGAGGTCTGGATTTGGAGTCACACTCAAAATTAAAGTGGAAAACCACACTACAGGCTGATCCAACTTTGATGTAATGTCCTTAAAACAAGTCAAAATGAGGCTCAGTAGTGTGTGCGGCCTCCACGTGTCTGTATGATCTCCCTACAACGCCTGGGCATGCTCCTGATGAGGTGGCGGATGGTCTCCTGAGGGATCTCCTCCCAGAACTGGACTAAAGCATCCGCCAACTCCTGGACAGTCTGTGGTGCAACGTGGCGTTGGTGGATGGAGCGAGACATGATGTCCCAGATGTGCTCAATTGGATTCAGGTCTGGGGAACGGGCGGGCCAGTCCATAGCATCAATGCCTTCCTCTTGCAGGAACTGCTGACACACTCCAGCCACATGAGGTCTAGCATTGTCTTGCATTAGGAGGAACCCAGGGCCAACCGCACCAGCATATGGTCTCACAAGGGGTCTGAGGATCTCATCTCGGTACCTAATGGCAGTCAGGCTACCTCTGGTGAGCACATGGAGGGCTGTGCGGCCCCCCAAAGAAATGCCACCCCACACCATGACTGACCCACCGCCAAACCGGTCATGCTGGAGGATGTTGCAGGCAGCAGAACGTTCTCCACGGCGTCTCCAGACTCTGTCACGTCTGTCACGTGCTCAGTGTGAATCTGCTTACATCTGTGAAGAGCACAGGGCGCCAGTGGCGAATTTGCCAATCTTGGTGTTTTCTGGCAAATGCCAAACGTCCTGCACGGTGTTGGGCTGTAAGCACACCCCCTACCTCATGGAGTCTGTTTCTGACCATTTGAGCAGACACATGCACATTTGTGGCCTGCTGGAGGTCATTTTGCAGGGCTCTGGCAGTGCTTCTCCTGCTCTTCCTTGCACAAAGGCGGAGGTAGCAGTCCTGCTGCTGGGTTGTTGCCCTCCTACGGCCTCCTCCACGTCTCCTGATGTACTGGCCTGTCTCCTGGTAGTGCCTCCATGCTCTGGACACTACACTGACAGACACAGCAAACCTTCTTGCCACAGCTCGCATTGTTGTGCCATCCTGGATGAGCTGCACTACCTGAGCCACTTGTGTGGGTTGTAGACTCCGTCTCATGCTACCACTAGAGTGAAAGCACCGCCAGCATTCAAAAGTGACCAAAACATCAGCCAGGAAGCATAGGAACTGAGAAGTGGTCTGTGGTCCCCACCTGCAGAACCACTCCTTTATTGGGGGTGTCTTGCTAATTGCCTATAATTTCCACCTGTTGTCTATTCCATTTGCACAACAGCATGTGAAATTCATTGTCAATCAGTGTTGCTTCCTAAGTGGACAGTTTGATTTCACAGAAGTGTGATTGACTTGGAGTTACATTGTGTTGTTTAAGTGTTCCCTTTATTTTTTTGAGCAGTGTATTTACACATGGCCTTATTTCTATTACAGTATATTGGATAACTGTCACTCATATTCCCATCCCCCAGCTCAATGTCCATCAATAGGTTTAGGCTACTACATAATACTCAAATTTTCCCTGTACCTATCATGAGGTTGCTACTGTGCAACCTAGCCTATGAATGAAAGTTCACAAGGTCGGTGCACAGGTCGAGAGAATTTTGAGTAATCAAGGTGACTGACAGTGGCACATTCAATACCGTGTTGCATATGCTTGCCTGCATCTAGCTGATCTAGGGCATAATCATTAGTCCAACAGTTGCAAATTAGGATTTCTATTGCACAAATTCAGTCATGTAAATCCCCGTTTCCTACCGTTTGCTTCCATTTAAGAAACGTTTTTTTTTTACAGAATCCGTGCAATGACTACACCCCTGATCACACACAAACACAGTTCACTTTCATAGCAGCCACATACAAACAGCTCGTTGTATATATAATCTATCTATGCGCTCTCCTCTTCTCACCTTTTCCCTTCGCTTGTGGACTTCAATGCACAACACATCAGCTGTCTGTGACCAGGCGAAAAAACGTGTCCAAGCCAAACCTTCATATCCTGACAGCTAACTGCTACACACAGCCTACATTGTTGTCACATCATAGACAACATAGGTACTAGAACTAACATGTTAGTTAGTTCTACAATCATGCAGTACAGTGTACAGTCAGCAGCAAGCAGTTTAGCAGTTACACCGGTGGGCCCCGGTGGCAATAAATTAATTAAACTGAAAGCTTACCTCGACTTAGAAGAATTCCAGGGTTGGATAGCCATAGTCTGCTAGCTAAGATAGCAACATTCTCTGTTTGAGCTGTGTGTTTGTGTAGGTTAAACTAGCTAGCTGCATTTGATGCTAGCTAAGTAAGTGAAAGTGAAAAATATATATGCTTCAAAATATAGCTAACTGTCTCTCTCTCTCTCTCTCTCTCTCGCTCTCTGCAGTGCTAGCTAGCTGTAGCTTATGCTTTCAGTACTAGATTCATTCTCTGATACTTTGATTGGGTTGACAACATGTCAGTTCATGCTGCAAGAGCTCTGATAGGTTGGAGGGTGTCCTCTGGAAGTTGTCATAACTACTGTGTAAGTCTATGGAAGGGGGTGAGAACCATGAGCTTTCTAGGTTTTGTAATCAAGTCAATGTACCCAGAGGAGGATAGAAGCTAGTTGTCCTCCGGCTACAGCATGGTGCTACCCTACAGAGTGTTGCTGAGGTTACTGTAGACTTTCATTGCAAAACAGTATGGTTTATTCAATTATTTGGTGAATGTGAATATATGTGACTCGTTTCAGGAAACTAGGCGTATGTCGCACGTCACTACTTCACAGGAGAGGCATTTGAATGTAAACTTTATTTCTTTATCAAAATTAGTTTTTTTGTGGGGGCAGAAATGCCTTCTAGAACATAGAAACGTTCATGTGTCTTAATAACAAACTTGTATGCCATCTGTAAATATGAAGAAGAAAAAAAATGTTGAGCCTAGTTGGTTTAGCCTTGGAAAAAGAAAGGAACCTTCCTGCTAGCCATGATTGGCTGAGATAATAGATGGGCTGAATTTGCCAAGAGATGAGTTTGGATTGGTTTGCCATGTAGCGTGCTTCTGTCTATAACATGAGCTGCTCTGTATGTGTAGGTAATCCTTTCCAACATTGATTTTTTTTACAGATATTATGAACTGCAACAAAGAAGTTGACCAATTTCTGAAATCATTGAAATGCCCAGTGGAAGCAGAGTAAGATATCAAATCAAATCAAATTGATTTGTCACATACACATGGTTAGCAGGTGTTAATGCAAGTGTAGCGAAATGCTTGTGCTTCTAGTTCCGACCATGCAGTAATATCTAACAAGTAATCTACCAATTCCACAACAACTACCTTGTACACACAAGTGTAAAGGAATGAATAAGAATATGTACATAAAAATATATAAATGAGTGATGGCCGAACGGCATAGGCAAGATGTAATAGATGGTATGGAGTACAGTATATACATATGAGAAGAGTATCGTAGGGTATGAAAACATATAAAGCAGCATTGTTTAAGGTGGCTAGTGATACATTACATCAGGATGGCAAGATGCAATAGATGGTATAGAGTACAGTATATACATATGAGAAGAGTAATGTAGGTTATGAAAACATTATATAAAGTGGCATTGTTTAAAGTGGCTAGTGATACATCTAATTACATCAAGATGGCAAGATGCAGTAGATGGTATGGCGTACAGTATATACATATGAAATGAATAATGTAGGTTAAGTAAACATTATCTAATATAAATAATATAAAGTAGCAAGTGATAAATTGATTACATCAATTTTCCCATTATTAAAGCGGCTTGAGTTGAGTCAGTATGTTGGCAGCAGCCACTCAATGTTAGTGATGGCTGTTTAACAGTCTGATGGCCTTGAGATAGAAGCTGTTTTTCAGTCTCTCGGTCCCAGCTTTGATGCACCTGTACTGACCTCGTCTTCTGGATGTTAGCGGGGTGAACAGGCAGTGGCTCGGGTGGTTGCTGTCCTTGATGATCTTTTTTCCTTCCTGTGACATCGGGTGGTGTAGGTGTCCTGGAGGGTAGGTAGTTTGCACCCGGTGATGCGTTGTGCAGACCTCACTACCCTCTAGAGAGCCTTCCGGTTATGGGCGGAGCAGCAGCCGTACCAGGCGGTGATACAGCCCGACAGGATCCTCTCGATTGTGCATCTGTAAAAGTTTGAGTGTTTTTGGTGACAAGCCGAATTTCTTCAGCCTCCTGAGGTTGAAGAGGCGCTGCTGCGCCTTCTTCACCACGCTGTCTGTGTGGGTGGACCATGTCAGTTTGTCCGGGATGTGTACACCGAGGAACTTAAAACTCTCCACCCTCTCCACTACTGTCCCGTCAATGTAGATAGGGGGCTGCTCCCTCTGCTGTTTCCTGAAGTCCACGATCATCTCTTTTGTTTTGTTGACATTGAGTGCGAGGTTATTTTCCTGACACCACACTCCGAGGGCCCTCACCTCCTCCCTGTAGGCCGTCTCGTCGTTGTTGGTAATCAAGCCTACCACTGTAGTGTCGTCTGCAAACTTGATGATTGAGTTGGATGCGTGCATGGCCGCGCAGTCGTGGGTGAACAGGGAGTACAGAAGAGGGTTGAGAACGCACCCTTGTGGGGACCCAGTGTATTGTCCTCAAAACGAGCAAAAAACTTGTTTAGTCTGTCTGGGAGCAAGGCATTGTGATCCGCGACGGGGTGATTTTTATTTTGTAGTCCGTGATTGACTGTAGACCCTAAATTCATTTTGAAATGGATGGGTATGTTGGTGTTAAAATACACCAGTTATGCTATTTTGGACCACCAGGTTGTTGATGTCATGCAGCCTGTTGTTTTTGTGTTTATACTTTTTCATAATGACAACAACAAGTTTGATGTTGGACGACAATAGAATGCTCATGATGTTACTGCGACAGCTGTCTACAGACATGTCAATAGAAGTAGTATAAACCAGCCTTTAGTCTTGAAATCTTTGATTGTTTCGCACATGGCCTCATGTGAATCCTTAAAGAGATGGGTGGGGCTAAGGCTTTACTAGATAACATTAGACTGTAACTAGGAATGAAAATTGCTTTCTGATGTAAGAATAATATTACTACCCAGATCATTCATGTAATGTTAGCTACCAAGCCAGCCAGCTAGCTAACAGCACGCCTTAACTTGCAATGAAACTACAAAATATCTGCATTTTCTGAAAATGTAGCTAGCTAGACTCTCTTACCCATATACATGAATGAACGCTTTTCCCTCTGTCATGGATGCCATGGTTCCCCTTAGTTTGAAGATATAATCCAGAGACAGGTGTTCTCTTTTCGACTCCCTCCGCATAATATTTGCAATCAAACGCCATCATTTTCTCCATCTCCTTAGTGGAGTCGCAATTCAATTCAACGGCTCAGACACGAGAGGTATGTGGCAGGGACTACAAAATAAAAATCACCCCGTCGCGGATCACGATGCCTTGCTCCCAGACAGACTAAACAAGTTTTTTGCTCGCTTAGTCTGTCTGGGAGCAAGGCATCGTGATCCGCGACGGGGTGATTTTTATTTTGTAGTCCGTGATTGACTGTAGACCCTGCCACATACCTCTCGTGTATGAGCCGTTGAATTGAAAACTAAATACATTACAACGGAACATTTTGATTAGTGTAATTTTAGCTAGCTACATAGTTGTCTTTGTATCAAAGATGAAGGTAAACGCAGCCATTGCTAGCTAGCCAACTCTACCAGCTAGCAGTACTGTATCATTTTTAGTCAATAAGATTTTTGCAACGTAAGCTTAACTTTCTAAACTTTCGAGATGTGTAGTCCACTTGTGTAGCTAGCAGGACTGACTTTGTGTTACCTAGCCAACGTTTAATAACTTCTGCATTATGAAAGGAACTAGACACGGACATGAATGATCCATTGGTAGTTTGTTGTAACCAAGTATTGGTGCTAACCGTGTGTTATTGGATGCTAGCATGCTAACTAGCTATGGCGTCATAGGATACGGTGCACTGGGTGGGTTTCACGGAAGAATACTTTACCAAGTTACCTAGATGAATAAACTAAGTTTGAGCCTATTCCTGGAAACATTGAACCACTGTAGTTTACATCAATTATAATTTCTAAAGTGGAAGTTGGAAAAGTTATATTTGAGTGTTTCAGTGAATGGTTAGTGAGGGAGGCCCTGCTCTCTCGCTTCCCCAGTTGTTTAGTTAATTTTCATTCCAATCTCCTTTGCATTAGCGTAGCCTCTCCTGTAGCCTGTCAACTATGTGTCTGTCTATCCCTGTTCTCACCTCTCTGCACAGGCCACACAAACGCCACTCTAACGTGGTGGTCCCAGCGCGCACGACCCACGTGGAGTTCCAGGTCTCCGGCAGCCTCTGGAACTGCCGGTCTGCGGCCAACAAGGCAGAGTTCATCTCAGCCTATGCTACACTCCAGTCCCTCGACTTCTTGGCACTGACGGAAACATGGATTACCACAGAAAACACTGCTACTCCTACTGCTCTCTCCTCGTCTGACCACGTGTTCTCGCATACCCCGAGAGCATCTGGTCAGCGGGGTGGTGGCACTGGAATCCTCATCTCTCCCAAGTGGACATTCTCTCTTTCTCCCCTGACCCATCTGTCTATCTCCTCCTTTGAATTCCATGCTGTCACAGTCACTAGCCCATTCAAGCTTAACCTGTTAGGGCTAGGGGGCAGTATTGACACGGCTGGATAAAAAACGTACCCGATTTAATCTGGTTACTACTCCTGCCCAGTAACTAGAATATGCATATAATTATTGGCGTTGGATAGAAAACACTCCAAAGTTTCTAAAACTGTTTGAATGGTGTCTGTGAGTATAACAGAACTCAAATGGCAGGTCAAAATCTCAGAGATTCCTTTACAGGAAGTGGCCTGTCTGACCATTTATTGTCTTTCTTTGACATCTCATTCAATTACAAAGGATCTCTGCGGTAACGTGACACTTCCCACGGCTCCAATAGGATCTCAGAGCCCGAGAAAAAACCTGAATGGTGTCATTCCAGCCTCAGGCTGAAACACATTATCGCCTTTGTCAAGTGGCCGATCAAGGGACTGTGGGCTTAGGCGCGTGCACTGGCCGCCCCCGTCTTTCTGTTTTTTTCCTCTGTTTGCCGAAAAGGAGATTCCCGGTCGGAATATTATCGCTTTTTTACGAGATAAATAGCATAAAAATTGATTTTAAACAGCGGTTGACATGCTTCGAAGTACGGTATTGGAATATTTAGAAATGTTTTGTCACGAATTGCGCCATGCGCACGACCCTGATTTACCATTTCGTATAGTGTCTGGGACGCACGAACAAAACGCCACTATTCGGATATAACGATGGATTATTTTGGACCAAACCAACATTTGTTATTGAAGTAGCAGTCCTGGGAGTGCATTCTGACGAAGACAACAAAAGGTAATCAAACTTTTATAATAGTAAATCTGATTTTGGTGAAGGCTAAACTTGCCGGGTGTCTAAATAGCTAGCCCGTGATGGCTGGGCTATGTACTTAGAATATTGCAAAATGTGCTTTCACCAAAAAGCTATTTTAAAATCGGACATATCGAGTGCATAGAGGAGTTCTGTATCTATAATTCTTAAAATAATTGTTATGCTTTTTGTGAACGGTTATCGTGAGTAATTTAGTAAATTGTTAGTAAATTCCCCGGAAGTTTGCGGGGGTTATGCTAGTTCTGAACGTCACATGCTATTGTAAAAAGCTGTTTTTTGATATAAATATGAACTTGATTGAACAAAACATGCATGTATTGTATAACATAATGTCCTAGGGTTGTCATCTGATGAAGATCATCAAAGGTTAGTGCTGCATTTAGCTGTGGTTTGGGTTTATGTGACATTATATGCTAGCTTGAAAAATGGGTGTCTGATTATTTCTGGCTGGGTACTCTGCTGACATAATCTAATGTTTTGCTTTCGTTGTAAAGCCTTTTTGAAATCGGACAGTGTGGTTAGATTAACGAGAGTCTTGTCTTTAAATATCTGTAAAATAGTCATATGTTTGAGAAATTGAAGTAATAGGATTTTTAAGGTATTTGAAAATCGCGCCACAGGATTCAACTGGCTGTTACGTAGGTGGGACGAATTCGTCCCGCCTGCCCTAGAGAGGTTAACATCCTTATCATTTATCACCCTCCAGGTTCCCTTGGAGAGTTCATCAATGAGCTTGACGCCTTGATAAGTTCCTTTCCTGAGGATGGTAAACCCCTCACAGTTCTGGGTGACTTTAACCTGTTATGGCTAGGGGGCAGTATTTTCACGGACGGATAAAAAACGTACCCGATTTAATCTGATTAGTACTCCTGCCCAGAAACTAGAATATGCATATAATTATTAGCTTTGGATAGAAAACACTCCAAAGTTTCTAAAACTGTTTGAATGGTGTCTGTGAGTATAACAGAACTCATATGGCAGGCAAAAACCTGAGAAGATTTCATGCAGGAAGTGGCCTGTCTGACAAGGTGTCGTTCTTCTTGTCTCTGTTTATTGAAGAGTGAGGATCTTAGCTGTAACGTGACACTTCCTACGGCTGCCATAGGCTCTCAGAAGGCGGTAAAATGCTGAATCGTGGCTTTGCAGGCTCTGGCTGAAAAAAAGTAGCGCGTTTGGGTAGTGGCTGGTTACAGTACTGTGAGACTCAGGCTCGTGCCCGCGTCGACCGAAAGCTTTGTTTTCTTTCCTCTGTTTAGCTAAATGGACATTCCGGGTCGGAATATTATCGCTTTTTTACGAAAAAATGGCATAAAAATGGATTTTAAACAGCGGTTGACATGCTTCGAAGTACGGTAATGGAATATTTAGATTTTTTTTGTCACGAATTGCGCCATGCGCACGACCCTGATTTACCATTTCGGATAGTGTCTGGGACGCACGAACAAAACGCCGCTATTCGGATATAACGATGGATTATTTTGGACCAAACCAACATTTGTTATTGAAGTAGCAGTCCTGGGAGTGCATTCTGACGAAGACAACAAAAGGTAATCAAACTTTTATAATAGTAAATCTGATATTGGTGAGAGGTAAACTTGCCGGGTGTCTAAATAGCTAGCCCGTGATGGCTGGGCTATGTACTTAGAATATTGCAAAATGTGCTTTCACCAAAAAGCTATTTTAAAATCGGACATATCGAGTGCATAGAGGAGTTATGTATCTATAATTCTTAAAATAATTGTTATGCTTTTTGTGAACATTTATCGTGAGTAATTTAGTAAATTGTTAGCAAATTCCCCGGAAGTTTGCGGGGGGTATGCTAGTTCTGAACGTCACATGCTAATGTAAAAAGCAGTTTTTTGATATAAATATGAACTTGATTGAACAAAACATGCATGTATTGTATAACATAATGTCCTAGGTGTGTCATCTGATGAAGATCATCAAAGGTGAGTGCTGCATTTAGCTGTCTTCTGGGTTTTGGTGACATTATATGCTGGCTTGAAAAATGGGTGTCTGATTATTTCTGGCTTGGTACTCTGCTGACATAATCTAATGTTTTGCTTTCGCTGTAAAGCCTTTTTGAAATCGGACAGTGTGGTTAGATAAAGGAGAGTCTTGTCTTTAAAATGCTGTGAAATAGTCATATGTTTGAAAAATTGAAGTTTTTGTATTTTTGAGGAATTTGTAATTCGCGCCACGCCTATCATTGGATATTGGAGCAGGTGTTCCGCTAGCGGAACGTCTAGATGTAAGAGGTTCTCCCTACGTCTACCTATGACTAATTTCTCTCTGCCTCCTTCTTTCCACTCCTCTCCTCTTTTGACCTCACCCTCTCACCATCCCCCCCTACTCACAAGGCAGGCAATACGCTTGACGTCATCTTTACTAGATGCTGTTCTTCTACTAATCTCACTGCAATTCCCCTCCAAGTCTCCGACAACTACCTTGTATCCTTTTCCCTCTCGCTCTCCTCCAACACAACTCACTCTGCCCCTACTCAGATGGTATTGCGCCGTTGCAACCTTCGCTCTCTCTCTCCTGCTACTCTCTCCTCTTCCATCCTATCATCTCTTCCCTCTGCTCAATCCTTCTCCAACCAATCTCCTGATTCTGTCTCCTCAACCCTCCTCCCCTCCCTTTCTGCATCCTTTGACTCTATGTCCCCTATCCTCCCGACCGGCTCGGTCCTCCCCTCCTGCTCCGTGGCTTGACGACTCATTGCGAGCTCACAGAACAGGGCTCCGGGCAGCCGAGCGGAAATGGAGGAAAACTAGCCTCCCTGCGGACCTGGCATCTTTTCACTCCCTCCTCTCTACATTTTCTTCCTCTGTTTCTGCTGCTAAAGCCACTTTCTACCACTCTAAATTCCAAGCATCTGCCTCTAACCCTAGGAAGCTCTTTGCCACCTTCTCCTCCCTCCTGAATCCTCCTCCCCCCCTCCTCCCTCTCTGCGGATGACTTCGTCAACCATTTTGAAAAGAAGGTTGATGACATCCGATCCTCGTTTGTTAAGTAAAACGACACCGCTGGTCCTGCTCACATTGCCCTACCCTATGCTTTGACCTCTTTCTCCCCTCTCTCTCCAGATGAAATTTTGCGACTTGTGACGGCCGGCCGCCCAACAACCTGCCCGCTTGACCCTATCCCCTCCTCTCTTCTCCAGACCATTTCCGGAGACCTTCTCCCCTACCTCACCTCGCTCATCAACTCATCCTTGACCGCTGGCTACGTCCCTTCCGTCTTCAAGAGAGCGAGAGTTGCACCCCTTCTCAAAAAACCTACACTCGATCCCTCCGATGTCAACAACTACAGACCAGTATCCCTTCTTTCTTTTCTCTCCAAAACTCTTGAGCGTGCTGTCCTTGGCCAGCTCTCTTGCTATCTCTCTCAGAATGACCTTCTTGATCCAAATCAGTCAGGTTTCATGACTGGTCATTCAACTGAGACTGCTCTTCTCTGTGTCACGGAGGCTCTCCGCACTGCTAAAGCTAACTCTCTCTCCTCTGCTCTCATCCTTCTAGACCTATCTGCTGCCTTTGATACTGTGAACCATCAGATCCTCCTCTCCACCCTCTCCGAGTTGGGCATCTCCGGCGCGGCTCACTCTTGGATTGCGTCCTATCTGACAGGTCACTCCTACCAGGTGGCGTGGCGAGAATCCGTCTCCACACCATGTGCTCTCACCACTGGTGTCCCCCAGGGCTCAGTTCTAGGCCCTCTCCTATTCTCGCTATACACCAAGTCACTTGGCTCTGTCATATCCTCACATGGTCTCTCCTATCATTGCTACGCAGACGACACACAATTAATCTTCTCCTTTCCCCCTTCTGATAACCAGGTGGCGAATCGCATTTCTGCATGTCTGGCAGACATATCAGTGTGGATGACGGATCACCACCTCAAGCTGAACCTCGGCAAGACGGAGCTGCTCTTCCTCCCGGGGAAGGACTGCCCGTTCCATGATCTTGCCATCACGGTTGACAACTCCATTGTGTCCTCCTCCCAGAGTGCTAAGAGCCTTGGTGTGACCCTGGACAACACCCTGTCGTTCTCCGCTAACATCAAGGCGGTGACCCGATCCTGTAGGTTCATGCTCTACAACATTCGCAGAGTACGACCCTGCCTTACACAGGCACTTGTCATCTCCCGTCTGGATTACTGCAACTCACTGCTGGCGGGGCTCCCTGCCTGTGCCATTAACCTGTTAGGGCTAGGGGGCAGCATTGACACGGCTGGATAAAAAACATACCCGATTTAATCTGGTTACCACTCCTACTCAGTAACTAGAATATGCATATACTTATTACATATGGATAGAAAACACCCTAAATTTTCTAAAACTGTTTGAATGGTGTCTGTGAGTATAACAGAACTCAAATGGCAGGTCAAAACCTGAGAGATTCCTTTACAGGAAGTGGCCTGTCTGACCATCTGTTGAACTTCTTTTCCATCTCTATCATTTACTAAGGATCTCTGCTCTAACGTGACACTTCCCACGTCGTCCATAGGCGCTCAGAGCCCGGGAAAAAACAGAATGTCGTCATTCCAGCCCCAGGCTGAAACACATTATCGCCTTTCTCAAGTGGCCGATCAAGAGACACTAGCTTATGCGCGTGACCCCGACCGCCCCCGCCTTTGGGATTTTTTCCTCTGTTTGCCGAAAAGGAGATTCCCTGTCGGAATATTATCGCTTTTCTACGAGAAAAATGTCGTAAAAATTGATTTTAAACAGCGGTTGACATGCTTCGAAGTACGGTAATGGAATACTTAGAATTTTATTGTCACGAATTGCGCCAAGCGCGTGACACTTCTTTACTATTTCGGATAGTGTCTGGAACGCACGAACAAAACGCCGCTATTCGGATATAACGATGGATTATTTTGGACCAAACCAACATTTGTTATTGAAGTAGCTGTCCTGGGTGTGTATTCTGACGAAGACAACAAAAGGTAATGAAATTTTTATAATAGTAAATATGATTATGGTGAGTGCTAAACTTGCCGGGTGTCTAAATAGCGAGCCCGTGATGCCTGGGCTATGTACTTAGAATATTGCAAAATGTGCTTTCACCAAAAAGCTATTTTAAAATCGGACATATCGAGTGCATAGAGGAGGTCTGTATCTATAATTCTTAAAATAATTGTTATGCTTTTTGTGAACGTTTATCGTGAGTAATTTAGTAAAATGTTAGCGAATTCCCCGGAAGTTTGCGGGGGGTATGCTAGTTCTGAACGTCACATGCTAATGTAAAAAGCTGTTTTTTGATATAAATATGAACTTGATTGAACAAAACATGCATGTATTGTATAACATAATGTCCTAGGGTTGTCATCTGATGAAGATCATCAAAGGTGAGTGCTGCATTTAGCTGTCTTCTGGGTTTTGGTGACATTATATGCTGGCTTGAAAAATGGGTGTCTGATTATTTCTGGCTTGGTACTCTGCTGACATAATCTAATGTTTTGCTTTCGTTGTAAAGCCTTTTTGAAATCGGACAGTGTGGTTAGATTAACGAGAGTCTTATCTTTAAATGGCTGTAAAATAGTCATATGTTTGAGAAATTGAAGTAATAGGATTTTTAAGGTTTTGAAAATCGCGCCACAGGATAGCCGTGGCTGTTACGTAGGTGGGACGAATTCGTCCCGCCTAGCCTAGAGAGGTTAAACCCTTACAACTCATCCAGAACACCGCAGCCCATCTGGTGTTCAACCTTCCCAAGTTCTCTCACGTCACCCCGCTCCTCCGCACACTCCACTGGCTTCCAGTTGAAGCTCACATCTGCTACAAGACCATGGTGCTTACCTAAGGAGCTGTGAGGGGAACGACACCTCCGTACCTTCAGGCTCTGATCAGTCCCTACACCAAAAGAAGGACTCTGCGTTCATCCACCTCTGGCCTGCTCACCTCCCTACCTCTGCGGAAGCACAGTTCCCGCTCAGCCCAGTCAATACTGTTCGCTGCTCTGGCACCCCAATGGTGGAACAAGCTCCCTCATGACGCCAGGACAGCGGAGTCAATCACCACCTTCCGGAGACACCTGAAACCCCAACTTTTTAAGGAATACCTGGGATAGGATAAAGTAATCCCCCCCCCAAAAAAGATATAGATGTACAATTGTAAAGTGGTTGTTCCACTGGAAATCATAAGGTGAATGCACCAATTTGTAAGTCGCTTTGGATAAGAGCGTCTGCTAAATGACGTAAATGTAAATGTAATTACTGACCTAAAACAAGGAATTTTTACTAGGATTAAATGTCAGGAATTGTGAAAAGGATACAGGATACAGAAGGTGTAAATTGTACAGTGAAATGGTTACCTGCATAGTGGAGTCTTTTGTTTAGACATGTAGCTATCTTACCAAAGAACCATAATCCTAACTCATGAAGGTTCAATCAATCAAACCAACAAGGTTCAATGTTAGTTAAGAGGGTGTGAACAATGCTGAATGAGTGTAGACAAAGAAGAGCTCTCCAGTAGGTGTACCAAAATATTCAAGGGCCATTTTCTCAAAGGTGGGGTTACAAGTTTTTAACTTTCAAAGCATAATTACTTTCCCATTGCTCCTCAACTGTAGTGTATGATATACCATTTTCTAGCGCTGAGTCTCTACTTTTATCCAATGTAAAAAATACCATTTCAAACGTTGCTACATAGGTCCGAAACCAGGTGGTCGGTCACATAGTATAGTTTTATCTAAAAAACTTCTTTTTAATGTTACATAATTTTTATTTTTCTAGAAATTCACTGAAGAGGATGGTCCTGCCCTTCCTCCTCCGAGGCACCTCCACTGATACAGTGACACTGTTCCTTTACCTTGAAACTGACCTCAATGAGGTCCTTTGCCAGATGCTTTATTACCACATGCTGAAAGGGTATTATTTTCTTTGAAAGTACTTCCTCTGTACATTGGTTTTAAACAACTGTTTACTTTCTTCACAAATGTGGTTCAGATGTATTGTAAAGACTGTTGAGGCGTCACATATTTTATGTCATATAAATGTAATGACATACAGTACATCACAGCTTGGTGAGCTTCTCTCTGACAACAACTCTGCCAACCCTTTCTGTTTTCTTAACGCTTCATCAAGACCTGACAGCTGGTGATAATTAAAACAACAAGCTCCTCTCTTCTGATGGAGCTGATCGACATTGCAACATGAAGATGATAACAAATGAATTGTAAACAAGCATGAAGGAACAAATGATTGAGAAGGTTTTTCTCTTCTCCTTCTTGCATATCATTAGGCCTTTTGTTCATGACTTGATTAGAAGAATAGCTGTAATCTTTTACATTATATTACATTGTTCTTATCCCTGTGTAGTTATTCCTGGTAGTAAAGTGTAATAACTATTGTACAAAACACATTACATTAATCTTTGATTTGTTACAGCATATAAAAAGAAAAGACATTTCACCCCAGTATGGAATTACATACTCCACTGCAGCAAACAGCTAACAGCCAGGTCCCCAGTGTCATGACGTTGGCCTCTTTTGGTACAGGGAGGACAGTTGACCCCCTCCCCTTTGTACCATCCCCAAACCTACCTTCCCCCCAACCCACAACCCTGTGTGAAAGGGTTGTAAAATTCCAGGAGAGTCTCTGGCCACATGGCCCATAGAGAGACACAGGAAATTCTTCCAACTCACAGAATTGGGGAGCCAAGCGACATTTGTGTTCTGGAGAAGGTATGGAAGATTGGTGAAGAATCCAGCTACGAACTGGTCCGCTTGGTACAATTTTGTGATACTCAGAAGAGACAATATAGCCATATTACCATAAAACTGTTTATATAATAGCCTCAGCTTGAGACTTGCATCGAAATGGTTGTATAAAATGTATTAATAAGGATAAAGCTATTTGTAATACATTGAGATGCTATGTACTGATGTTAATGTGATAGAATTGGATTTCTGTACCAAGCTTCACTCAGCCATCGGCACGCCCCCCAAGGGACACAGACAGGACCAGGCATCATTTGACAAGCCTGTTCAAGGGTCACTATAAAACCCACCCTGATTTACATTTCTTGAGACCAGGCCTCCACTCCATGGCCAAAAGGTTTTACCATCCAATTCCTCTACTGAAAGTGAACTACACCACGTGGTTAACTTTTAGACTATCGAGACCGACAGAATAAGAACAAGTCTTTGATATTAATTATTAGTCTGCAGCTAAGTAAATTATATCATTGAACGCGAAGACCAACGAAACATCCATTCTATAACGACATTAATGAATGTCGCTTTGAAAGATCCATCCTAACCGAGAGAGAGAGAGAGAGAGAACTCTCCATCAGAACGACGCTCGAACAAGGATTCCGACGACACATGAGCGTAAATATATATTGATTGCAATTGTTCCCGAATGAGCGAGCCTTCAATTGTCAATTGTTAATATTAATGAACTCGGTGTACCTTCTCAGCTGACCGTTTATGACCCATTGTCTAACAGACCAGCCATGCCTGTTAGCCATTAGGGCACATTACTATACCAATCCTTTGTGACGATAATTACTGTTTGTATGTTTTCTGTTAATTACTTAGTGTAGTAAATAAATGATTTTAAGACAATTGATGTATGGATGATTTTAGTAAAGACTGGGTTCGTGCAGATACAACAATTTACGACGTTTGGAATGAGACTGAACACGAGGTAAAATACACCATTTAAACCAAAAGATAATCGGCCTATATTATAATATAGGAAAGTCATATTAGGAAAATTATAACTTTGTAATCTGAATATTTTCCTTGGTGCCCCGATCTCCTAGTTAATTACAATTAAACGATTAATCAGTTTAATCACGTGATAATAATTACAGGGAGTTAATTGATAAACATGTCTTCAGTTTAATGGTACCCCAAAGACACGACACCAGTAAAGTCTAACAGCCAGACAATGCCTGGTCCCCAGCTCACAGCTAACAGTTAACAGCCAGGTCCCCAGTAAATTCTAACAGCCAGACAACGTCTTGTCCACAGCTAACAGCTAACAGTTAACAGCCAGACAACGTTTGGTCCCCAGTTAACAGCTAACAGCCAGGTCCCCAGTAAAATCTAACAGCCAGACAACGTTTGGTCCCCAGCTAACAGCTAACAACTAACAACTAACAGCTAACAGCTACTGTAACTGCAAGGTCCCCAGTAAAGTCCAGTCAGCCTGGTAGAAGAGTAATGAGAGGCGTTAGAAGACACACACACACACACACACACACACACACGCACACACACACACACACACACACACACACAAAGGCCCATACACACTTTGCCTGAGGGTCTGAACAATTTTCAATCGATAACCACAGAGATTTCTCATCCCTAAGGCTGGAAGAGTACGACTCGCATACTTTGTGTGTGTTGTCCTATTGGGACTATTTTCTTTGTTTATCATTTTTTTTCCTTTCATGTTTTTTTCCAACAGATTGCAGTGCAGTAACTGGAAGTCAGCTGGCTGTTGTCTCCCTTCAGGGTGGTGGAAGCATCTCAGAGACAGAAAGAGAGTGGTGAAGGGGTGTAAAACGTGCTACCGAACCAGGGGTGGGGAGGCTGCTTGGTTATTGTTTCTACTGCTGATTGACGCTTTAACAGAGGAGAAGTGGAAGGTGGGAGTCATTTCTGTGTTGTAGATCTTTATTACCACCTGACTGGCTTTGGGTCGTATCATTACAGAAGTACACAACACATTCTCTCTCTCTCTCTCTCTCTCTCTCTCTCTCTCATCTCTCTCTCTCTCACTCTCGCTCACTCACTCTCCCCATCTCTCTCTCTCCGTATCTTCTCTCCAGGGAGAAGCAGAGCCTGCACTCTCTCTCACCTTGTGTCAATATGTCTGGGATACGAGTCGAGAAGAGGGATAGGGGAAAAAACACAAAATTAATGCAATCATGACGCAGGCAGAGGCTGCTCAGAATGGTAATGGTATTGTAATGTCATTGGGGGAATGTCTTTATAAATGTCTGGTCTCAGGGGGATGGAGGAGAGGATGCAGGGTGCGTGCGGCACGGTGCGTGGATGGGCCTCTTTCTCTGTGTGGTCCGCATGAATAAATGCATGTGTTCCCGGTGCGGGGTCTGTTTGCTCATTATGCATGCGACTGGCTCTTCCGCCCATCCCAGGAGATGAAGGTTTGTAAACATGAATAATAATTAGGAACAGGTCTTTGGGCAGGTAATCTGCATGTGGGTTCTGCAGGCATGTTTACTGTACCCCACTCAATATGTATCCATTTGGAGGGGGGCATTGCATTATCAATTTGTTTGAGTGCACACACGTGCGCACGCATGCATGCACGCACTCACACAAACACACACATGCAAACACGCACATGCAAACACACACACACACACAGGTAACATTTGATCTCCTATCAGGGCAAACAGAATAGATTTAATTTCTAATTGGCTTTAAAGGAGATTAGGTCCAAAGTTAGATAAAATACAGAGCAAAGCAAAGACAAATAGATCTCATCTCTAGTGAGGCCAGCCCATGCTATTGACTGGACTTATTTAATATTCTCTGTTTGTGGAGACACACACCAGCAAGCTGCCTGGCGCCAGACCCTGGTTGGGCCTGTGGAAAGGGTGCACACAAAAACAATTTCCTCTTATTATAAAGATACACAGTACAGTATGTTTGGGGAATTTCAGCACACTAAAGGATCTACACAACAACAGAGGTATTTGAGGATGCTTGAGCCGTGTGCTTTGTGTCTGTGGAGGTAAAAAGTCAGTGTCTGAGCTTTGTGTAAGGATCCACACTGGCATGTCCAGGAGACTGCTGGGCATCAAGAGAACGGATAAATGAGAACTCGGGGGTTTACAGATCTGATGCAGGGCCTCCTGTGCCCCCGGGGGCTGACTTATTGACACATGGATAGGCCGCTGATGATTAATTAACAACACTGTGTGTTATCGCACGGGCTGGACCGCTGGAGAGATGGGAGATCTGGAGGTGACATTGCTGTTAGGAAGGAATCCAATATTAGCTATTTTGCAGGAGTCTGAGACTGCGTACAGAATGGCACCCTATTCCCTTTATAGTTCACTACTTTTGGCCAGGGCCCATAGGATGCTATTTGGGATGCACCCTGAGCCATACCGTCCCGTCTTTCCCTTCCCCTAGTGCTAACAAGCCTCAGTCGGCGAGTAAACAAATCTTTGACAAGTCCCCCCTCCCCAACCCGCCCCCCTTTTACGGATAGTTTTAAGACTTTAATCTGGATCCAGTGACAAGCTCATCATCAGTCAATAGGGTAAAGAGAAGCTCATGCTAGGGATGGAATTGTCCAAAGGCTGGTATGAGCGGACATGCCCTGCATCTTAACACACAGCTCACCTCAAAGGAAGGGTACTGAAGGTTTTTAGGACGAGTCTGTAAAGAAGAAATATTTTGCTTTTGATTTTCTAAATTAATATCAACAGTCATGTACAACTGCTCAATATCTATTCAATGGTACATTAAGATACGCACTAGATCACAGTCAGACCTACAATTAAAGATTGACCTGTTGTCTCTTTAAAACCTGCTGTCCCATTATCAACACCTGACTCCATGTTAAGGTTACCAACGTTCTTGGACGTTCACAAGTAATAGTCTCAGTCATTAGAGACATCTGTCACCTGCATGTTCTGTCTTTGTTGTGTATCATTCCTCAGTCATATCTGCAGTGATCCCAGGCTGTGGAGCATCTCTTCTCTGGAGCATCTCTTCTCGCTGTGGATCCCCTGGTTATCAGTGTGCCCTACAGCTCCTAATCTGTCTTTGTTAGGCCCACTGCGACTGCTCTCACTCCTGGTAGGCACAAGACTGATCACCCCTGTCTCCAGCATCCAGCCTAGCTGCTAATATTACAACTCAAATGCACTCTGTAATTGTCACAGGTGCCACTTTTATTCAGCCCCTCGTCCAGTCTCTCAACTTATACAGAGGTCTCAACGTGGCTCTTTAATTCAGCCCCTCGTCCAGTCTCTCAACTTATACAGAGGTCTCAACGTGGCTCTTTAATTCAGCCCCTCGTCCAGTCTCTCAACTTATACAGAGGTCTCAATGTGGCTCTTTAATTCAGCCCCTCGTCCAGTCTCTCAACTTATACAGAGGTCTCAACGTGGCTCTTTAATTCAGCCCCTCGTCCAGTCTCTCAACTTATACAGAGGTCTCAACGTGGCTCTTTAATTCAGCCCCTCGTCCAGTCTCTCAACTTATACAGAGGTCTCAACGTGGCTCTTTAATTCAGCCCCTCGTCCAGTCTCTCAACTTATACAGAGGTCTCAACGTGGCTCTTTAATTCAGCCCCTCGTCCAGTCTCTCAACTTATACAGAGGTCTCAACGTGGCTCTTTAATTCAGCCCCTCGCCCAGTCTCTCAACTTATACAGAGGTCTCAACGTGGCTCTTTAATTCAGCCCCTCGTCCAGTCTCTCAACTTATACAGAGGTCTCAACGTGGCTCTTTAATTCAGCCCCTCGCCCAGTCTCTCAACTTATACAGAGGTCTCAACGTGGCTCTTTAATTCAGCCCCTCACCCAGTCTCTCAACTTATACAGAGGTCTCAACGTGGCTCTTTAATTCAGCCCCTCGTCCAGTCTCTCAACTTATACAGAGGTCTCAACGTGGCTTTTTGATTCAGCCCCTCGCCCAGTCTCTCAACTTATACAGAGGTCTCAACGTGGCTCTTTGCCTCGTTTATTCAGCCCCTCACCCAGTCTCTCAACTCATACAGAGGTCTCAACGTGGCTCTCATAGAAATGACAAGGGGGAAGAAAAAGCAAGTTGGAGTTATTTAACTAGGCAAGTCAGTTAGAGCGATACTGTAGTAGGTAACAGAATGTGGATATACAGTATTTCCTAATATGGCAGGCACTATTCTAAAAACTGCATTGGGTATACAATATAACCACTCTCTGGAGCCTGTAATGCTGTTGAAAGGTTGTCATAATTGCATAATGGTATGCGGATGAGTCATGTCATGTAACCTATTGTACCATTGCCCTCTGAATCTCTCTAATCATAGTACTGTAGTTGTTAACCTGATCAGGATGTCAAAAGTCATCATCATTTATCGTATCTTGATTAGCTTATGGAGATTTCAATCACATTTTATAGGTGAAAAGATCATGCAGTGAATCACCTCCCAGCAGACCAAACTGGTTGAAATGACATCGTTACTGTTTGAAATGACGTCATAGTAACATCACTTCAACCAGTTTAACCCAGTTTCTTATATCTAATCCTGGAAGTTACATATTATCTTACGTCATTCAACCGATCAAAAGTGATTGACCAAACTCTCGCCAGAGGCACCCTATCTATCATCTCCCAAAGGGAGGCTGTAGGCTAATCACTAAGCCAATATGGTGAGAGCAGCTCTAAACAGATGTTATACAGATGTCAATGTCAAAGTAAAGATTCATTCAAGCCAAGGCAGAGATCACGTGTCCTGCACTGTGGAGCTGTGTAGAGCCCTTTCTTCCTACAGAAACAGGCTAGAGGCTTGAGGATACAGGTACAGGTTGACCTTGTCTGCTTTAATCCCTCATTGGGAGGTGACCCCTCTGGATAACATGGATCACTGTGTCTCTCCTCCATTCTTCCATTTCTCTACCCTTCCATCATTTATCCCATCCTAGAACACTGCAGACTGTCTCCTCTGTTCCAATGATCCAGCATCTCCCTGGGAAGCAGGTGGTTCAGGGCTCAGCCAACCCCACTGAAAGGAAACCCTCCAGGTAATTAGACTATAATCTCTGGGAACCACTCTATCCCTCAGTATGATTACATGATCAAACGCTAAATTGCCTAACCCCACTATATACATGCCAGTGGTGGCTGATGGCACTTTAAATGGGGAGGACAGGCTCATAGTAATGGCTGGAATGGAATTAATGGAATGATATCAAACGTCACACACCTGGTTTTCATGTGTTTGATACCATTCCATTCCATTCACTCCATTCCATCCATTATTATTCCCCCCCCCATACATGCACAGCGTAGAAGTGGCAGTAATCCTGTAGGTTCCCCTTCTCCAAATCCAATTATAACAGCGTATATTGTAGTGGTAAATTGTGGATTGTCACCCATCCACAGTTGAATGGGATGGTGGCAGGCCTACAACATGTGGCAGCATGGCTGAGCTAATGCAATGTGACATTGTTGTGAATGGCTTTTCACACCTCTTTCATGATATAATTTGATCCTGTTCAAGAGTAAAATAAAATCTATTTTTGTGTGACATTTATTGTCATTTGAAAAGAAAGTAACAAAAAATAACAATTTGAGCTTCTATAAAATGTATAGGGGAAAAAATCTGAACATCATTCACATGTTAACATTTACGAGAGACTATGCAAAACGATACAATGTAAACAAGGAAACTAACGAGCCCATTTCAATTATCAGCATCACCTTATGGGGGAGAAAAGCTGTAAGTTAGTTAGGAAGAGTCCCTTTTACAGTCCTGAGCTGGTCCTCCATGTGAATGGATGAGGGTACACTAATTTGATTTCATGGCATGCCGTTGAAGATGCATTAGTCTTTCCCAGACCATCGCATGCCCCTGAGCAGCTGGAGAAAGAGGGAGAGTGAGACGGAGGGAGAGGGAAGCGGGGTGGGAGTGAGAGAGCTACGTGCCTCCCATGTTAACGATGTTCTCCTGCCAACCGAAGAGCAGAACTGAGCAGAGCATCCCTCCATGCAGGCAATGTAAACAGTGCACACCATCTCTAAATTACACTCACACCCTCAGTCTGACACTCTCTCTTTCTCTCTCTCTCTGTCGTTCTTTCTTTCTCTCTGTATCTCTCTCTCTTGTTTCGTTCTCCTCTCTTTCACATCTCTCTCTCTCTCTCTCTATCCGGCCCCTCCACAGCACTCCAGTAATGAAAACAAAGAAAGAGATGGTCAGTTTGATTCTCCTGGCAATGTCAGTGATATTAGTGTTTTTATTTATATTAAGTTGACTGTTGTAGGTCTCGCCATTTGTTTCAGGGTTTACTAATAGCTATGGCGCTGTAGAATCTAGATGTTTTTGCTAGTATAGTTACCTTGATTGTTCTACTCAAACATGGAAAGATATCTTCAGATTACTAAAATGTTACATTTAATATGTGTAAATATGTTGTTGCTATATTTCTAAAACGGTTATCACTTGGTATATGATAATGTGGTTTCTCAAAGTATTGCGTTGCATTTCAAGAGCACTGCATTGACAGTAACAGAGAGCTATTAGTATGCTTTGCAAGGCCATCTATCCTCCATATATTGCCTGCACCCTATAGGCTGATCAGACAACTGTGTGCAATAATAACTGCTGTCAAATAATCAAAGCAAATCCATGGCTCAGAGGCTATATTTCTCATATCTCACTTTGGAGCAAAGTGAGGGATAAAAAATATCCTTAGATGAGAAATGTCTCCCGGTCGATTTTTGGTCAGTTGAAATCAAAGAACAAGGAGAAGAAGAGAGAAATTAGATAAATGTGTCTAGCTACCAACCACAGTCAACTGTCTCACTAGAAACCCCTCACCACAACCCACGCCGACCCCCACCCCCTGTCCCATTGGCCACCCAACTGCCATTTGGCTTAGAGCATCAGAGCTGTCTTCCAACGGCTTCTTTCTTGTCTTGTTCCGGATCCATTTAAACAACTCGGCTGGCGGTGGACGCATCAAACGCCCCGTGCCATGCAGGATCCAGACGCCCTCCCCTCCCGGGTTTCAAAGGAAATGATAAAGGCATGACAATATGAAAATGCTCTTCACAGGGGTCTGTGAGGAGGCCAGTTCCATCAGGCCCATGTCAGGCCCCCCAAAAATACACATTTCTCTGATGTTTCTGAACAGAGTGGTGGCGAGTCTGCTGCTACTGACGCTTGCAGAGAGGGGTGAACAGATTGGCCTGGTATTAAACTAGGGGGTGCGACTGGAGTTTTTTTTTTATCACTCTTATTTGATAAACACCCCTGGGATATGTAATCATAGCCATGGCAATGTCCTGGACTTAGCATATTCATGGCTTCAGAGATATTTGTTCAAATAAGCTTTGGTGGTTGTCCTTGTTGATTGATTTCTGCTTGTCTTTTGATTATGGTTCAACCTACTGTATAGTGTGAGATTTAAGTGAGAATAACAAAACCATGATCAGGTAGGTCAGAAAGACTTGGTGGCTTGAATATTTCACCAAGGGCTTACATGATCATCGAAATAACAATCCATCTCTATGGATGGGTTACGGTTATAAGGGGCTAAGTTCGGAAGCTACATGCATGAAGGATGACTCTGCACGCCTGAATTTGATTAGCTGCTCTTGCTGGGTAAATAAATGAATTAATCCTGCCTATTGTCCTTGAGATGTATTTACCTAGAACCCTTGTGGGAGAGAGGAAGTTAATTAAGATCATGGTAAGGGTTCGTTTCTGTGTCGCTGCTTGTAAACGTTGTGGTTTCTCAACCCTTAAGCCCACATGGGCATTTTGTGAGGAAATGTTATGCCGCTCATTTGATTGCAACTGAGATTGCTAATATTTTGCTCTCAATATCAAATCATAATGTATTGTCAGCTTAGTGTAGGCAGGGAATTACAATTATTTCCGCTGACAATAGATGTGAATGATTTTGCAGTCTGAACTTGAGTCCAAAGCCTATGCGGAAAGAAAGTGTTAAAGGATAATGTAAAGAGCTTTGTAGACAATAAGCGTTCAACCTCAGACTGCTCCTGGGATTGGAGAATATCCAGCTGTATTTGCTAATATTAATACTCTGATCAGTGTTAATATTTCTTCTGGCTGTGACGGAGACTGGTGTAATTCTGGTCTGTAGTAAGTAAGCCTTGTCCCTTAGGCTTGGTTAGGAAATCCTGGGTCAAAATAAGTATTTACGAAGAATGAATGGCATCATATTGACAACAACCCCAACTCAAAGCTAAAGTTTAGGTAGAGGTGTTTCTAACTGTGTGGAGATATTCAGATATACATACCGGACGGAGATATATTACTGTTTAGTTATATATGATGCACGTGATATATCATATATGATTTTTTTGTTTTCTATGTTGTTCAATCAAGTCATGAAATTGCGGTCTTTCAATTTGCTTACAATAGAAAGATGGGGGAAACTTAGACTTGAGTGCTGACAAATTGCATAGAGAGAACGGACTTCTCCTTGAGCATGCCAGGTAATCTGATTTAAAGCCAAGACACGGGTCAATAAAGTACTCTCTCTAGGGGATTAGTGTGTGCTGTGTAGCTAGTAGAGAAAGGTCCCACCGCAGTAGAGCTGCTACAGTATATAGACTAGAGGTGATTGAAGTGAACCCCTTAGCTAGTGACAGCCCCTGCCTAGATGTTAATGTAAGCCAGCGTAATTGCACATGCCATTAAGGAAGTGCATGCGCTATCAGAGAGTGCACACATATTTCTCAGCGTAACACCTCATTAATATATATATATTTTTTTTTACACTCCCCCCGTACCCGTCCCCGTCCCTCTCGGCTCTGTGAGGAGGAGGGCTGCACTGCTAAACTGGATTGGAAATGACAGGGAGATGAATCTTCCTAACTCCAGGCATGTGTTTCCTGTTTTACATTCTAATTAGACGACACACCCCCACAGCCCGTTGGCCCCGGCGACACGCCCTGTGGAAAAGTGTCACAATGGAGGTGGAAGATCACACACTACAAGAGGTGTTGGGCGCGTCGTCAAGTGATTTGTGTAGCGTGTGTGGCGTGTGTGGAATGTGTGTGATTCGTGTCTTTGCGAAAAAGGTCATATGGCCGAAAGCGAGGTTTGATCTATTCATCAAAGTCACAGCCGGAATTGCCGCCACCTCGTTCCTCATTCCTTTTCCTCGACCTTTCGCCAGGTGAGTTGGGGTCAGGTGTGTTGTGACCTGCAGTTAGCAGCAGTGGAAGACATATAGTCTGGTACTCCTCCAACACATAGACTGAGAACTGTAGAGATCCTATCACCTAAAAGCGGCAGCTAAAATAAGCCGGTTGAGTTGGATTGGATCACCTGTGTGTAAAAATGTCCTCTCTTTGCACCTAACAGTGCCGTTTGGCTTAGCAAGCAAAATGTTGATGAGTGAATTCATCGCTCAATATGTTGCAGACTATCAGCAGTTAACAGTATGTGGTAGATGATCTTGATTCCCTTCTGCTCCTCCTGAGGGAAGAATCAATTCTCCAATCTGTGAAGTGCAACTGTGTGCGAAACACCATCGTTTATACAATGTTGTTTAGGGTAGAGCCCAGATCTATGAAATGTAGCTTTAGGCCGCATACGGGAATAATACAAATATATAATGTAAGATACGAAAATGAATAGCTCTCAGGTGCAGTAAACTGAAATGTAGATACATTTCCTGTGCAGTGTAATGCCTGAAAATCAAGATGTTGCTCATTGTCTGAATTTCTCCACATTTCCCTGGTAAAACAATCTCTGGATTTTCACGAGTCGTTATTTGTGTTTCTTTTCTTTTTAATAAACCCTGGTCAACAATAGTGGGTCTTCCCTGCCGCTGTCGCACCAAAACAACCCTTGATTCTCTAATCCCAGATTCCATTATGTTCCTTTATTGTTATTCTCCTCCGACGTCATTCCTTCCCTCTGTTCCTTCTGCTGGTAGAAATATAAACTGCCTTTATTAAGCAGCGAATCTAATCATCAGCCTGAAAGAAAGAGCAGTTATTCTTTCTCCTGCTGCTGAATAAAAATGAATCTGACATTCTCCTCTCCTAATTATGCAGAATGGAATCAAGTTTCCAATATTAGCCTGCTGCTACACACACAGGGTAGACATCCTATTGGGATAATAATGTACTGCCCTGATGGTGCAATATGCCATAGATGAAGAAATATGGTGTTTAAAGTTTTGTTTCTCTGCATGCGTGGTTATTTCAGTTCAGTGTTTCCCATTCACCCCATGGGGTTGATCGTTTCTGGAATCAGCCCTTCGTTGTACAGAGATAACAGTCAGACAGTGTGCTTTTAGAGAAACTATAGTCTGAAATAGTGGAGATGGGAATATTCCTGACACTTCTCCCACAGGCGGTCCAAATTTACAGGCCATCTGAAAGGAGCTGCATGGTCAATCTGACATCTGCACTGGCCGTACAGCATTTACAGTGATACGGCCTTTACAGAAGTCACGGCATTCATACTTCTTGCGCTTCGCAGAGCAAGGTAGAGCTGTTGAGCTGTTGTGTAGGATGTTGTCAATGAAGTGAGTTTGTGTTTATACAGGACCTCCTGCTCCCACCTACCATCAAACAATCAGCCCCTCCGCATTGTTACAAAATGTGCGATGCGGTACGGAGCTTGATTTTGCTTCTGCGGGCCTCAGCGAAGCTCTGCAATTGCGTCAAACCCTCCATACGAATCCTCCGACCACATTTTCGGATCAAGCATAAATTGGCTATAAGGTGAAAGAAAGCAAAGTCTGGCTTCAGCAAATTGTCTGGTTCTCTGTAGCAAGATTAAACATTTGAGATTACAGCTAATTTAACTATTCATTAGGCATAAACTTTATTGCTACATTAACCAGCTTTTACTACCTCCTCTCTTTACATACACTTTGAAGACCATTGCTTTGTGAAATAAAAATCCAATTGCCATGGCCAGTTTGCTGGTCTTCCACACTATACCCTCTATATTAACATTTCATTGGCCCCCCTACTCTGTTGTGGCCAATCTCACACTATAACATTAATGTATGGCTTTGTTTACTACTTTTGCCCACACTGCTGCAACAGTTATTCATCTTCGGCACCTTATTACAGTTATTTGCAATGAGATAACAATGTCAGGTCTATTTTCTTGGCTCTATCTATACCTACTGGGAATATGTTTGTTGAGAACAATATGAGTGGGAGACAATGTCATCACTCCTTCCCTGTATTACTGTCATGTTATAGAGAACTGAGATATAATTACTGCATATGAATAATGCTATGCAATATATCCATCTAAATGATCCGGAGAGGCTAAATTGGCCCCTCAAGGTAATTGACCCCCTCTGAAATTGAAACTACTTGATAAATTAGTTTAAGTTTTAGGTCTAGATTGTTTTCGCACACATATTTAATTTCTCAGTATATCATGTTCTTTGACAACAATTCAATGGAGGCTACAGTTCAGAAATGGAATTGACCACCTCTTTCTAGCTACCCAGCATGCGGCTTGCCCAGCAGAGAGAAATCTGGGCAGAAATCTGTCTATTTATTATCAGCCATTAGTTAGAGTTATGGTCCAGTTACCTCAGGATCACAAATGTTAAGTGAGAAAAGTCTAAACATTAAACCGAAATAGATGTATTTCACTATAACCTAATTGGGTTTTGGAGAGGAAGGATGAAGGAGAGGAGAGAAAGCCATTACAGACAATTTTTATGGACTCTAAGAACCTTGAACAAGATTGATGATAATTGTAACTTTATTTGTAAGGTTTTGAACCTCAGATGTAACCTGAATGATTGTAATGACTGTAATCAGGTAGGATGCTATCATTTACCAGAACTCTGACCTCCTCTGGTCAAGTGCCATTCTAGCATCAGATAAATGTTGTTGTTTTTTGCTATGAAGAGTGCCACACTGTATATAGAGGGACAACTCACATGTTACATGAGTTTGACCTAAAATTGAGTGGCCACAAAATGGAAATCAGTGTTCTCAATCTTTCTCCATCTTATTTCTACTGTATTGTCCGACTGTCCCAAAGAAATTGTTAAACAAACCTAATCGTATAGTAATTCCAGCATTATTCTTTATATTACCTTTTCCATAATACTAGCAAAATATTGATTTAGTACTTGGATTCCCCTGAAGTGTTGACACCCCCTGTATCTGCTTTTCATTGGCCGGGTCTCTCCTCGATGAACTGAAGCCGTCTCCAAATATAGACCAATGATATGCAAACATTCCAATGAGGGGACTTATCTGTTCCTGGCCCTTGTTCTGGCATCTTAGCTTTACTTCTGCCACGTATTAACATATTTTCATCTTACATTAAGATCATAATCCAATTGTATGTCCTTGAAACTGGTTAAACCAATATTTTTTATTTTTTTTCAGCAACGGCAGAGAACTTCGTAGCATACTGTACCAGTAATCCAATGAATAATATCACTCAGCAGCCAAATGTAAAGGAAGATACCTTGCTCCTCTCTCCTGCTGCCATTCAGGCTTCCTGTGGGAGGTTGTCAGCCAGTGATACCCACTGTGGGTGGTCTGGAGCACAGAGCCAGGCGTCATGCCTATTAGATGAGAAGATCTGAGCCATCATAAGGACACACTCTGCTCTCTAGTTATGAACCGCTCTTACAGCAGTATCATCAACTACCTCCCCTTGACTGAAATGTAAAATGCATGACCCTCCCCCATTTTCCTCCTGCTACCCATTCTGTACATTTCTATCCATTCCTAAGACCATGATGTCTAGATGGATCTTTATCCTCCTGCATGTTTTTTTGTTTGTTTCCTACCTTGTTCTCATTAGTCAGCCGCCACAAAAGGAATTCACAATTCAACCAGCATTAATTTTCATTTTCTTGGAAATATCAATTATGCTCCTAATGGGAAGCAGCCCTACACACAACCTGGAGGGGATCAGGGACCTTCTCTCTGCAATCATCCCAAATCACCCATCCCTCCATTGCTCTCTCCCTCCCCTCCCTCCCTCCATTTCCCTACTCCGTTCGTTAGTTCGTTAAGAGATCCATACTTTCTAATTAGTACTGATGAGGAAAGGGACTTCATTACCGGCCAACTATGAATTATTATCTAGTGTAATTGGTCCTCCAGTCCCCCAGGAGGTGCCCTGCTCTAGCCAGCCCAGCTGGAAGAGCCTTCAATGGCACAGTAGGTCTAGGGAGTGTACCAATAATCTCTCCTTCCTCCTGACATGTGCACTCGTTCATGAGTCCTGACACATGTAAAAGCATTGGAATGGTGTTGGCATGGGCTAAAGGGAGTTTCCACATGCCAGACTTCAGGGGCGTCATTCACCCATTACTTTAGAGGGGGAAATCATTATGCCTAATAATATGTCAATATATATATATTTTTCAGCATAGTTTATCTAAGCATACCTCTTTACCTGTTCAATTGTCATTTGAATTCATGATGCACATTGATTCTTGAATACGTTTTATGCCTTAGGAGTTTAGTACAACTGCCACACTTGTATATCGTATCAAGAATGAAATACATTTGAGTATTTTCTAAAGCACCCTTGCCAGCAGGCATGCCAGCTAAGATAGTTAGACAAGCTACTCTAACGAGATTGACAGCCTGAAATGGCTTGGTAGCTAGTTATGAGGTTGGGAGATTGGGAACCTATCTAGTTGGAAAGCCAACTTCATAAAATTTCTAGGCTAGTATTACAGAGAAACAACAAAACATTTTTGCTTTATTTATTCATCAAGAAGGAATCAATAGGCCACATATCTTGATCAAATTCATTCCTGATGGGTATACTGCGATTGATGCTAGATTAACTTAAGGTTTTCTAAAGCTAACCAGCTCAGGCTTCATCCGTACTACAACGCTTTTAGAAGGGACGTCTATTTTATTGCTTTTGTTAATTCCATCTTTGGTGTGTGCTTTGATGTGTGCTTTGGTATGCACTTTGGTATGTGCTTTGGTGTGTGTTTTGATGTGTGCTTTGGTGTGTGCTTTGGGTATGTGCTTTGGTGTGTGTTTTGGTACAGTATGTGCTTTGGTGTCTGCTTTGGTGTGTGTTTTGTTATGTGCTTTGGTCCGTACTTTGGTGTGCGCTTTGGTATGTGCTTTGGTGTGTGTTTTGGTGTGTGTTTTGGTGTGTGCTTTGGTGTGCCTATGAATGCACAAGCACCCCCACTCCTCCCCCACTCCTATCGATAAAATAATGTTATTTAGTCACGCACACGTTTTACTGGGAGTTAAGTTTCAAATGCATTCTGTCATTTCAAAATGTGTAATGTGATAGGTATTTTAACATCACACATTTTTAACACACCCCCAAAAAAATTGATTAATAAAATATTTAATCAGTCGTCTTCCTCAAATGAAAGGGATGATGACGCAATCTTTGCAAGAGGAAGGGAATCTGATTTCATTTGTCCTCAACTTCAAGATAAATGGAGTTAGCCCTTAGTTAGCTTGCCCGGGAGCAGGATAGTTCTTCAGGATTCAACATCATATAAATTTACCTGGCAAAAAGGTGAACCACTTTCGTGGTACCGGTTATCTCGAGTTGAACTCAGAGTTGACAAAAGTTACCTCGCTAACTCCACAAACCATGTACAGTGAGGGAAAAAAGTATTTCATCCCCTGCTGATTTTGTACGTTTGCCCACTGACAAAGAAATGATCAGTCTATAATTTTAATGGTAGGTTAATTTGAACAGTGAGAGACAGAATAACAACAAAATAATCCAGAAGAACGCATGTCAAAAATGTTATAAATTGATTTGCATTTTAATGGGGGAAATGAGTATTTGACCCCCTCTCAATCGGAAAGATTTCTGGCTCCCAGGTGTCTTTTATACAGGTAACAAACTGAGATTAGGAGCACACTCTTAAAGGGAGTGTTCCTAATCTCAGCTTGTTACCTGTATAAAAGACACCTGTCCACAGAAGCAATCAATCAATCAGATTCCAAACTCTCCACCATGGCCAAGACCAAAGATCTCTCCAAGGATGTCAGGGACAAGATTGTAGACCTACACAATGCTGGTGAGAAGTTTGGTGAGAAGGTGACAACAGTTGGTGCGATTATTCGCAAATGGAAGAAACACAAAAGAACTGGCAATCTCCCTCGGCCTGGGGCTCCATGCAAGATCTCACCTCGTGGAGTTGCAATGATCATGAGAACGGTGAGGAATCAGCCCAGAACTACAAGGGAGGATCTTGTCAATGATCTCAAGGCAGCTGGGACCATAGTCACCAAGAAAACAATTGGTAACACACTACGCCGTGAAGGACTGAAATCCTGCAGTGCCCGCAAGGTCCCCCTGTTCAAGAAAGCACATATACATGCCCATCTGAAGTTTGCCAATGAACATCTGAATGATTCAGAGGACAACTGGGTAAAAGTGTTGTGGTCAGATGAGACCAAAATGGAGCTCTTTGGCATCAACTCAACTCGCCGTGTTTGGAGGAGGAGGAATGCAGCCTATGACCCCAAGAACACCATCCCCACCGTCAAACATGGAGGTGGAAACATTATGCTTTGGGGGTGTTTTTCTGTTAAGGGGACAGAACAACTTCACCGCATCAAAGGGACGATGGACTTTGCCATGTACCGTCAAATCTTCAGCCAGTCTCCAGACCTTAATCCCATAGAAAATCTGTGGAGGGAGCTGAAGGTTCGAGTTGCCAAACGTCAGCCTCGAAACCTTAATGAGTGGGACAAAATCCCTCCTGAGATGTGTGCAAACCTGGTGGCCAACTACAAGAAACGTCTGACCTCTGTGATTGCCAACAAGGGTTTTGCCACCAAGTACTAAGTCATGTTTTGCAGAGGGGTCAAATACTTATTTCCCTCATTAAAATGCAAATCAATTTATAACATTTTTGACATGTGTTTTTCTGGATTTTTTGTTGTTATTCTGTCTCTCACTGTTCAAATAAACCTACCATTAAAATGATAGACTGATCATTTATTTGTCAGTGGGCAAACGTACAAAATCAGCAGGGGATCAAATACTTTTTTCCCCTCACTGTAATATAGGGCATAGCTCATCGCCTGCAGATGAAATAAAATCAAACACTCGACACTCTCTCTCCTCATTCACTGACTATACAGTCTACGCACTATAGTATCTAGCGTCCTCCCTAACATACAGTATCTCTGCTCCGTGGTGCACCTTGGAAGGAACCACTTACTAGGGAGAATACCGCTGACAGATCTTTTTATAAATAATTCTAATAAAATGTGTGCTTAAAAATGAAGTTTAGTAATTAATTTAACATCTGAAAAAGGTAAAAACAGGACAAAGCGGGGGGGGGGGGGGACACATGCCCTTGTGCCCCAATGGGCCTTATGGCTCTACAAGTAATTTCCTCTCAAATCCAAGTGCACACTTCTGGAGGAAGGAGGGATAATTGTGACATACTGTAGCTGTACAGTCTGTGTGCAGTGCTGATGGTGCCCAACTTTCTCTGCTGCAGTGAGGCAATTCATCTTTTCTATGTCAGCATGTGCTAACAGATTCCTATTTATCATATTTTAGGAAGTGTTTGGATGTAATGGGGGTCTGTCTTAAGGAAATTAATTTGGTCTAAAAATGTATTGTGTGTCGCTACAGGGCATATTGTTGCTTGGGAATGTATTACAATGTTGTCGAGGCTAGCTATCTCACTCATGGTAATGGAATTAATGACTTTACCAGAATATATATATTTTTTTAATTTATGCTTAGATTTGCTTCATCCACCCGTGATCTGAAAAATACGTACTTTGTAATAGTTGTCCATGTCAAACCCAGAAGATTTCTTCTCTGGTTAAAAGACAATAGTGTGGACAACATTTGCAAACCATAAAGCATCAGGAGATAGGCCTAATCTAAATGGAGATTCATCTCCCATTCCAGACCTCAACATCAGTGGTGAATTAGCATGTGCTAATGACCTTAATGCTGATTAGTGCCAAACCTGTTTAAAAACCAAGAAGGGATCTGCACAACCATATGAGAGAGAGAGAGAGAGAGAGAGAGAGAGAGAGAGAGAGAGAGAGAGAGAGAGAGAGAGAGAGAGAGAGAGAGAGAGAGAGAGAGAGAGAGAGAGAGAGAGAGAGAGAGAGAGAGAGAGGCCCATCAATCTCCTGCCTGTGTCAGCCTCACTTTGATAATTAGCCAACTAAGATCACACTCTGAAACATACATTTTTTCCTCTTCCAATCCTGACTGTTATTGTTTTCTCCAAGTCCATCATTCTTGGTCCCTCTCATTCACATGTTGATTAGCATGTCTGACTGTGCGACGTGATGCAGTCTAGTCTCTCTGAAAATGATTTCCTAATGCTGATTGCTAATTGAAAAATTAGAAAGTCAATTAGAGTGCTGGAGATCTAATTAAGGAGGAATTGAATGAAAATCTCACTCCAAACTCAATTGGCTCCATCCAATTTATAATCTCCTGAAGGCTCAAATTCAGTCTGTGTGTTTGTGTGTGAGCGCGTGTGTAAGTGCGTGTGTGCACTGCTGTGCTTTGTCCCCTAAAATGCAATTGGCATTCAAAGCACAAGCATCGATTTGGATTCAATCACTGTCACTTCCCTGGCTCTATGTGAAAGATGAAAAAATTATGTAAACTTACTACTTGAATGCTTTCAGGAAAGCCTACTCCAAACAAAGAAAGACCTCTCTTCTCTTTTCCACCATTCTGTGGAAAGGAAACCACAGTAGAGCCACTAATGTAAGGCCTGAAGCCTACTACTGTAAGGAGCTGAGCTGCTGCTTTCTAATCACAGACGGGCGGCGCCTCGAACGTCTTAGTTAAGCACCTCACCACCATTCTGTAAGGAATTGACAGCGAAATGAAGATGTCACTGATGACAAACTGGTCTGTGTGCACAGGCTTGCTCCTCATCAGTTAGATTGTCAGAGTGTGAGGCGTGCTCCATCTGTCTGAGAGTTATGACTCCCTAGTAGCACTGTAGCCGTCTCACATCATTGTTTACCTGTTGGTGTACCTCGTGGACTGGTAGGGGGCGGAGGTTGGTTAATTATAAATAACAACAGCCCCGTAGCAGCAGCAGATAATGCTAGATCTAATCCTAGGGTTTGATGCATGATGCAGCGAAGATACTTTGTGGCATCACTGTGGGGGTTCTGCGGCAAACAGCTGTGTGACAGATGAAGTCTGCCCTGGCTAACTATCATCTCTAGTTCATCCCCATCCATTGTGTTTTTATTTTAATGCATTATGGGTACCGCTGACTGTTGCAATTTTTTTCCCGACCTCACCATTTTTCCTCTGCCTGTTGTTCAGTGCTGTGAGTAGATCCATGAAAATGATTGATTGAGCATTTGGAAGAATGGATATGTGAAGAATAGACTGAGAAGTAGAAATATGACTTGACCCACCATATTGTAATGTTTAAAAAATAAATATTATGAAAAACAGAGATTAATACTTTTTATAATGGATCACACGTCTCCTCTCCCTTTGCTTTTAAATCCGTAATGTGTTTTTAAAAAAATCTCTGCAAATAGATTGAATATTCATTGGTTCAGTGTTCTGTGGGCTCTGCTAAGCTTGTTATCCTCCTGTGGTTATCTAAAGCACCTTCGCTCATTGACAGTGAAGGCTAGGACAACCCCCCCTGGTTGCTCTACTACTTCTCTCCATGGTTGAAAGAGAGATTGCTGAAACAGGACAGGGTGGAATTTCTCAGCAGCTTTCTATGAAATGCCAGCCATGATAAATTAGACTACTGTTTCAAAATGAAACCGCTGGTCTAGCCTTGTTTGTTTAGTTTTAATACATGGTATGTGTGTGTGCGATGCGTGCATGCGCGCGTCCGGCCGGCCGGCTGTTCATGCATTCCTGTTTGTATGTTAAATCATTTGGCACATGTTTGATGTTTTGGCCTGAATTCAATCAGATCAAGCATTAACGAGCAACAGCTGACACCCGCAGACACCCGCAAACACAAATAGCTGGTGTTTTGGCGGTGTAACTGCGTTGGAGCTGTCAAATAGGTGAGCGGCTGCTTGTGTGGTCATTGTCACGAAGCCACACTCGTTCCACTTGTGTTAAAAGTTCAGATCCAGATAGTGTAGAAAGTAATGACACTCAAATTGAAAAGCCTAATTGAGGTGTACAACACACATTCCAGTGCTCAAACCAGTAATAAGGCTGCATGGAATTATTACTGATATGGCTCTGCACATCCAATGGAAATGTCCGCGATAGGTATAATGCCGGGAGCCGCTTGCTGATCTGAAAGCTCCAATGCAGTTACACCTCCGACATCGCCTAAATAAAAACTCTGAAACTGCTATGCAGTTCTCGGTTACCGCGGGTTAAGGCGGAACTGATTGAATCTAGCGCTTGGGAGTGGTGTAAAGTACTTAAGTAAAAATACTTGAAAGCATTAAGTCGTTTTTTGGGGTATCTGCACTTTACTTTACTATTTATATTTTTGACTACTTTCACTTTTATTTCACTATGTTCCTGAATAAAATAATGTACTTTTTACTCCATACATTTTCCCTGACACCCAAAAGTACTCGTTACATTTTGAATGCTTAGCAGGACAGGAAAATGGTCCATTCATGCACTTATCCCTCTAGTGGTGTGGGGGCTGTGAATTGGCAAAGTGGGTGGGGTTATATCCTGCCTGTTTGGCCCTGTCCGGGGGTATCGTCGGACCGTGCCACAGTGTCTCCTGACCCTTCCTGTCTCAGCCTCCAGTATTTATGCTGCAATAGTTTATGTCAGAGGGCTAGGGTCAGTCTGTTACATCTGGAGTATTTCTTCTGTCTTATCCGGTGTCCTGTTTGAATTTAAGTATGCTCTCTCTAATTTTCTTTCTTTCTTTCTTTCTTTCTTTCTTTCTTTCTTTCTTTCTTTCTTTCTTTCTTTCTTTCTTTCTTTCTTTCTTTCGGAGGACCTGAGCCCTAGGACCATGCCTCAGGACTACCTGGCCTGATGACTTCTTGCTGTCCCCAGTCCACCTGGTCGTGTGCTGCTCCAGTTTCAACTGTTCTGCCTGCGGCTATGGAACCCTGACCTGTTCACCGGACGTGCTACCTGTCCCAGACCTGCTGTTTTCAACTCTCTAGAGACAGCAGGATCGGACGAGATACTCTGAATGATCGGCTATGAAAAGCCAACTGACATTTACTCCTGAGGTGCTGACCTGTTGCACCCTCGACAACCACTGTGATTATTATAATTTGACCCTGCTGGTCATCCATGAACATTTGAACATCTTGGCCATGTTGTATTATAATCTCCACCCGGCACAGCCAGAAGAGGACTGGCCACCCCTCATAGCCTGGTTCCTCTCTAGGTTTCTTCCTAGGTTCTGGCCTTTCTAGTGAGTTTTTCCTAGCCACCATGCTTCCACACCTGCATTGCTTGCTGTTTGGGGTTTTAGGCTGGGTTTCTGTACAGCACTTTGTGACATCAGCTGATGTAAGAAGGGCTTTATAAATACATTTGATTGATTATCAAGAGAACATCCCTAGTCATCCCTACTGCCTCTGATCTGGCAGACTCTCTAAACACACATGCTTCGTTTGTAAATGATTTTGGAGTGTGCCCCTGGCTATCCATAAATCTATAAAACAAGAAAATGGTGCCATTAGAATTGCTTAATATGGTATTTGAAATGATTTATACTTTTACTTTTTACTTTTGATACTTAAGTATATTTTAGCAATTACATTTACTTTTGATACTTACGTGTATTTAAAACCAAATACTTTTAGACTTTTACTCAAGTAATATTTTACTGGGTGACTTTCACTTTTACTTGAGAAATGTTCTATTCAAGTATCTTTACTTTTACTCAAGTATGACAATTGGGTACTTTTTCCACCACTGGCGCTTGGTCTCTTTTCACCAATGACATACTGTGTAAGTCTACTAATAGAGTGTTTCCCAACTCCAGTCCTCCAGTACACCCAACAGCACACATTGTTGTTGTAGCCCCGGACAAACACAGGTTACAACAACAATGTGTTATGTTGGGGGTACTGGAGGACTGGAGTACTACATTATACTCTCAGGTGCTGCTTGAGTTTTTATTTTTGTACTTTTTTAACTTTATTTAACTAGGCAAGTCAGTTAAGAACAGATTCTTATTTACAATGATGGCCTACTGGGGAACAGTGGGTTAACTGCCTTGTTCTGGGGCAGAATGACAGATTTCTACCTTGTCAGCTCGGGGATTCGAGTAAGGAGGGCATGCTCAAATTCTGTTATTGATGTCCATTCCAGATTGAAAAAGAACACCACCAATTGGTGGTGGACTCCAATAGATGTGCTGGTTTAAATATATTGGTACAACTGTCCCAAAGTCCAGGTAAGAGGACTGATAATAACCAACCCCAAGCTAGGCCACCGATTCACTGACCAGGTCAGCTGACTCTGTTCCCTGGCAACCTGGTCCCTAACACACAGTTGTGTGGTGGCCTTCTGCAGCAGGACAATAGACTCAGGCAGAGGTCGGTGGTTGGTAGCCTACCTCAGCTGTAAGAAGTCACAAAGTTTATCTCTAAATCCCAGGGCCAGAGAAAGGGTTTGAGAGAGGGTTCTGAGAAGTACTCATGGCCAACTGTAAGGGTTCTCTACACAGATATTGTAATGTAATGGTGTCTGGGCATGTTACTGGTAGCGTGTTGTCCTGCCCAGAATCAACTCTCCTTTACAGGAAATGTGTTTGGACTTCCCAGAACATTCTGTGTTTGGTCCCCAACTTCTCTAATCTACTGGATTGATTAGTGGTCATTACAGCAGATATATGAGCTCCTTTCTGTAATGGCCCTTTAAGAAACCATTAGGGAGTCAACAGTCATAAATAATGAACAATACTGTAATGAGCCTCGGCCTGCGAGGGAGACAGCCAGGAACTCCATAGCACTTATTAATGATGACTGGTCACAGACACTTAATTTAAAACATTAACTGTGATTCATTTGTTAATATTTATTAGAGTGAGGGTAGTGGGGTGTATGAGGAACGACTGAGGGGGAACAGGAATATAATTAGGTTTCAGGGTCGAAAGTGACTTCCTATACAACTTTCTACCAGCAGCAACTCTTCACTGTCCATAAAGTCATTCACACTAATAGTAATATCAGAGTTAGCCCTCAGGAGCTGTATCATTAACGTTATTGTTTAAATAAGGAGTCGGTTACAGTACTGAGACTGACTGCCTATGTTCACAAGATGAGCTATACTGTGCGCTGTGAGGCCCAAAGAAGAAGAGGAGAGTTTGTCATGGGGAATAAAGAAGGGACAGGGAAGAGGTGGATACACAGTATGGGTCAGAGAGTTTCCTCTTGGCTGGTGTTCTCATCTTTCTCCTCTGTGTCCTGTGGGTAGGAAGACCAGCTTGTCTCTGATCTGGGGCGGCAGATCGCCTAGTGGTTAGAGTGTTGGACTAGTAACCGAAAGGTTACAAGATCGAATCCTTGAGCTGACAAGGTAAAAATCTGTCATTCTGCCCCTGAACAAGAATTTGACTTTCCTAGTTAAATAAAGGTCAAATAAATAAAAAATCTACGTCGCTGGTGGGTACCCTAGTATCATTCTCTCTCTCTCTCCTGTGGGGTAGAGCAGCATGGCCCAGCTCTCCAAGGGGCCATTGTCCCCTCTGACAGAGAAGGCCCCTGCAGCCACTGGGACAGGCCTGGAGAGAGGGGAGAGCTGGGAGAGTAGGGGCCTTGAGTGTGGGGAGAGTAGGGGCCTGGAGAGAGCCAGGGGGGAAAGTCATTCCCATCTGGTTCAGCCTGGTCAATGCAGGGGTCAGAGAGAGGCAGAAGGGGCCATATGTCCCCCCACATCAGTGCCAACCCCTTTACCTCTTTCTCTCTCCAGACACACTGTCCACCAGGCAAGATTTACTCTCTGTCTGATAACATGGAACAAGGTAAGGGAAGACTTGGAAAAGGTTTCTGGAGATTTCTAATTTCCACATTTCCCCTCACAGTAGGTTATTTCTAACTCAGACGTTATTCTATTTTTCTATGTTCGCGTAAGCTGTTTAAAGTGGGGCATATTTCACACTACCCTAAGTACTGGTGAATATCAGCGTTCCTCGCAGTCATTCAGATGAATTATCCTCATGTGATGGTCAGGCCCTTAGCGTGTTGCCAGGGTCAACACAGACATCCTAAACATAACAGGCTCTCCTTCAGTTATTTACCCAACCAGAGATGGTGAACGCTGCGGTTGTGGTTTTACGTCGTCCATCAGCGTATGCAGATTATCTTCCTGGTTTCCCTTTGCACAAATGAGCTCTCTGAACACATCCGCACAAATTTCCACCAAAGCGGGAGGACACATTTCAGATTTGCCACCCACTTTTCAAGATAATGGGTAAAATGTGTGGCCATTCAGTTACATACACATGTTGTAGAAGAACTATAACATATAGTGACAAAATAAACAAATCAGATGCCACTTCTGATGAATAAAGTGGTCCCTGGAAAAGAAAATAACATTTAAGTGGCAAAAACATTTATTAATGCTCAAGATGTAATTTTACAATTTAGATAGAAAACAAGTCATAGTGTGATTTATGCCATATTTCTATCTGGGGGTTCATAAGACATCATCTGAAATTGAATCAGAACCACAAAGAGCTAAATCAGCATACAGTAGCTCTTTATTGAGAGGGATTATATCCTATCTCTCTGAAAATGAAGACTGATACCACATAAAATGTCACATACTGTAACTACTTTCTTTTAACCCCAATCTTGACTTTATTTCCTCCATATATTTTATCTGTGTATATCCACATGTCCCTCCCTATCCACCCTCCTCTCTATTGCTGGTTATGTGCCAGTAGATAATTGCTCATTGGGGGCCCGTGGGCGACAGTGCCACCTTGTTTCCGGGGGCACCTTAGTGTAAAGGACGCAGACAGAGAATATAAGGCTGTGTATGATTTTAATTATGCCAATGCAAGGTGCCCCATGCTTGTTAGTTCCAAGCGGCCACAGTACCATGCCAGCTGCCCCACCTCATGCCCTCCCCGTGTCCCGGTTAGAGTGATTAATATCACTGACAAAGACTGCATGGCAGCATTGTGCTTTGCATTGTCACCAAACAAACACATAAGTGTTTGGAAAGTCAACATGCCAATAGTACATCTGTCATGTAGGTTTTATTCGAAGCTAGACAACCGTTCAAATAGCAGTTTGGGTCAACTGCAGAATGATACATAGAAAAGTAAATCGGATAAAATGTACAATCAGGTTAACCCTTGCTTGGGCCTAAAACCAAGGCTTATAATGAAGGGTCTCATCACACTGCTCACATTGTAATGGCATGAAACAACAAAATATAGGCAATGATAAGAATAAGACTAACAGTTACAGGAAGAAGTAGTATTATATTACTGGAACATTTGTGAACTGATACAGAGAGAAATCAATGTATGCAGAGCAGGAAAGTATGTAAAAAGAGAGGCTTAGAAATCTCCAGCAGTGAGATAAAACAATGGGGGTTAAGGGTCACAGAGTACAAACTCTAAATAAACTGTATTACCAAGAACAAATAATACAATGTTCCCACTGAGATAGTCTTGATTGTTCAGTATTTTTGCCTCAAGCTTGGACTTGGATTTGAAGGGGAAAGTCATTTTTTTGTAAAGTACTTGTAGAGGTGACCCAGACCAGAGAAGGTTCCCCATTGTCATGACAAATAGATGTCTTAGTTCTCTACTCTGCCAAAAGGCATAACGGTAATGAAAGTGAACAAATTAAATCAAATAAAACAGAGTCACACATCACTGGAAGGGCAAGAAATGGGACACTGGAATGGGAGTAATAGTTTTCCTTGTGCTTTGACAAAAAAAGAGGGGGGGAGGGAGAGAGCCCTAAGTGATTCAACAAAACATAGGTCTGCATTGAACTGGGATGACAGAGGAGGGGCGTTCACTTTAATGTTCAAAGTACAGTTATTTTGTGAAAAAGCGCTGAGCGATCCAAAACCCTGGCAGGATAGAAAATGCTTGAATAACCTGCATTTTTATTCAATCTGATTTCTCCTTTCCTCTGTCTGAAGGACTACTGGCAGAGGTCTTTTCCAAAGCTAGCTACAGTATTTCTCTAAGTGATCTACAGGCAATGGAGGACTGGTTTGGGACATTTACAGATTTAATCGAACCAATTATGAAAGAACAGTGGGACCTGCCCTCATCTATAAGCACTCAGTACTTTTTCATGTATAATTTCAGTTCCCATATACAATTGATATATTATTTAATTGGTTTAATTTTCTTCTACTTGAATTATGTTACACATATCAAGAAGAAATACCATGTGCATGGCATGAATGTACTTTGCCTACTGCAAGCCCTTGACTATTGCATTGATAGATTTCTATTCAATATTAAAGTACCTTGTTATAGGACTGATAACTTATCATACTGAACATCTTTGCCATTTGTTTTAATCAGAACATACCTCATTAGACGATTATCATTAAATGAAAACATTTGAGCATTTGCTTATGTATGTGAAAGGGAAAGAAGCCAATAGCAGGACTTTTTTCAGCTCTTTGTTCGTTTCATTACATTTCTTTCCTCAGAACCTAAAGTCAGCATGACAGATTTGACTACTGTCTGGCCTCTTACTGATGATGTGTTTTGAAACGTTCATCACACAGACCCAGGGAAAGAGTCGTGTTATGTTGTGGGTGGCTGCAACAGGAATAGCCAGACTGCCATCCCCTAGCTATAACTGATTCTGTCAGTTGTGAAGGAGCTGTAAACTCCAAAACAAAATCATAGAAATTGAATTAATGGCTGGAGATCACACAAGGGAATAAACTGCCCAAATTGTGTTGTGGTTGAGCTGCCATTTTCTAGTGTTTACGGATCATTGCAAGAGTTACGCCTGGATAACGGTTCCATATTTGATTGTACACATTCCCATAATGATGCTATTCTTTCATTTTATTTTATTTATCCTTACCTCTAAATCATTTTTAAAAAATGTTCATTTACTCACTCATGTAAGCCGTCATAAATACATTTACTTTCACAATTTGCAATATTGAGTGAGAATTTATTCTTATCATAGGTCTGACATTTACCCAAAGAAAAGAGAAGCCTTCAATCCTGACTTGTTTCTTTCAGCAGCATGCTCAGGTCTAGTGATTTACCATTCTACATTCCTCTATTATATGTTCTGTGATTTCAGCAGCATGCTCAGGTCTAGTGATTTACCATTCTACATTCCTCTATTATAAGTTCTGTGATTTCAGCAGCATGCTCAGGTCTAGTGATTTACCATTCTACATTCCTCTATTACATGTTCTGTGATTTCAGCAGCATGCTCAGGTCTAGTGATTTACAATTCTACATTCCTCTATTACATGTTCTGTGATTTCAGCAGCATGCTCAGGTCTAGTAATTTACCATTCTACATTCCTCTATTATATGTTCTGTGATTTCAGCAGCATGCTCAGGTCTAGTGATTTACCATTCTACATTCCTCTATTATATGTTCTGTGATTTCAGCAGCATGCTCAGGTCTAGTGATTTACCATTCTTCATTCCTCTATTATATGTTCTGTGATTTCAGCAGCATGCTCAGGTCTAGTGATTTACCATTCTACATTCCTCTATTATATGTTATGTGATTTCAGCAGCATGCTCAGGTCTAGTGATTTACCATTCTTCATTCCTCTATTATATGTTCTGTGATTTCAGCAGCATGCTCAGGTCTAGTGATTTACCATTCTACATTCCTCTATTATATGTTCTGTGATTTCAGCAGCATGCTCAGGTCTAGTGATTTACCATTCTTCATTCCTCTATTATATGTTCTGTGATTTCAGCAGCATGCTCAGGTCTAGTGATTTACCATTCTACATTCCTCTATTATATGTTCTGTGATTTCAGCAGCATGCTCAGGTCTAGTGATTTACCATTCTACATTCCTCTATTATATGTTCTGTGATTTCAGCAGCATGCTCAGGTCTAGTGATTTACCATTCTACATTCCTCTATTACATGTTCTGTGATTTCAGCAGCATGCTCAGGTTTAGTGATTTACAATTCTACATTCCTCTATTACATGTTCTGTGATTTCAGCAGCATGCTCAGGTCTAGTGATTTACCATTCTTCATTCCTCTATTATATGTTCTGTGATTTCAGCAGCATGCTCAGGTCTAGTGATTTACCATTCTACATTCCTCTATTATATGTTCTGTGATTTCAGCAGCATGCTCAGGTCTAGTGATTTACCATTCTACATTCCTCTATTATATGTTCTGTGATTTCAGCAGCATGCTCAGGTCTAGTGATTTACCATTCTACATTCCTCTATTACATGTTCTGTGATTTCAGCAGCATGCTCAGGTCTAGTGATTTACAATTCTACATTCCTCTATTACATGTTCTGTGATTTCAGCAGCATGCTCAGGTCTAGTGATTTACCATTCTACATTCCTCTATTACATGTTCTGTGATTTCAGCAGCATGCTCAGGTCTAGTGATTTACCATTCTACATTCCTCTATTATATGTTCTGTGATTTCAGCAGCATGCTCAGGTCTAGTGATTTACCATTCTTCATTCCTCTATTATATGTTCTGTGATTTCAGCAGCATGCTCAGGTCTAGTGATTTACCATTCTACATTCCTCTATTATATGTTCTGTGATTTCAGCAGCATGCTCAGGTCTAGTGATTTACCATTCTACATTCCTCTATTACATGTTCTGTGATTTCAGCAGCATGCTCAGGTCTAGTGATTTACAATTCTACATTCCTCTATTACATGTTCTGTGATTTCAGCAGCATGCTCAGGTCTAGTGATTTACCATTCTTCATTCCTCTATTATATGTTCTGTGATTTCAGCAGCATGCTCAGGTCTAGTGATTTACCATTCTACATTCCTCTATTATATGTTCTGTGATTTCAGCAGCATGCTCAGGTCTAGTGATTTACCATTCTACATTCCTCTATTATATGTTCTGTGATTTCAGCAGCATGCTCAGGTCTAGTGATTTACCATTCTACATTCCTCTATTATATGTTCTGTGATTTCAGCAGCATGCTCAGGTCTAGTGATTTACCATTCTACATTCCTCTATTATATGTTCTGTGATTTCAGCAGCATGCTCAGGTCTAGTGATTTACCATTCTACATTCCTCTATTACATGTTCTGTGATTTCAGCAGCATGCTCAGGTCTAGTGATTTACCATTCTACATTCCTCTATTACATGTTCTGTGATTTCAGCAGCATGCTCAGGTCTAGTGATTTACCATTCTACATTCCTCTATTATATGTTCTGTGATTTCAGCAGCATGCTCAGGTCTAGTGATTTACCATTCTACATTCCTCTATTACATGTTCTGTGATTTCAGCAGCATGCTCAGGTCTAGTGATTTACCATTCTACATTCCTCTATTATATGTTCTGTGATTTCAGCAGCTGCTGCATAACAAGGCCCAGCCAGCAGAAGCCCTTTCATGGATCTAATTTATTTTTTCCTGGCTCCGCACCCTATTCCCTTTATAGTGCACTACTTTTGACCAGGGCCGTAGGGTATAGGGTGCCATTTGGGACACCACCGTGGTTTATACATTTTCTATGACCTGCTGGTTTTATAGGATCCGGAGGTTTCATGTTTCATGCATTTTCCCGTATTGGTGATATTCATACTTTTAGAAAAGGGCATTGAACAGAGAAAGAATGGGATGAACTCTAAGTGCACACCTTACTAAGGTCCAGGGGTATTAGGGATTGTCCGTGTTCTTATAAAACATAACACCAAAATAAACAGCAGGGTAGCTGTATGCTCTAGGGTATTTACTTGTTGTGCCTGGTGATGTACTGCTGTTCTGAATCCTTCCTTTCAGCAACTGTATTCTAATAAAAATGCTTAGGATAGCAGAGGGGTTGTAATGTGGAGCTAAATGCTTTTAGATAAGATACAGTAACCAATACAATTTTAAACAACTGAGTTTGTTTACCATATGCATGTGCTGTATGGATTTGTTTACTTATGTTTACAGGCCACCCATTCTCCCATCTCTCTTGCGGCAAGTGCTCCCTCTCTAAATCAGTTAACTAATGTTAGTTTGGCTCAAAGGAAAGCTCCTGCATGTGGATCCACATTCGTGCACATCGCCCACCACACAGCTCTTCTCTATTGGGGGGATGAAACATGCAAGAGCCAATTAATGGTGGGAAAGGTGCGGTCTCCTCTCCACTAATTAGGGAGACCCAGTGCTCTGCCTGTATGATGAATCACATTCTGGGTAGGTACAGGCCTAGCTTTCCCACTACAGTATCTTCCACAGTCTGGGTATAAGCACTACCTGTCTCACTGCCACACAGCCACTGTCCTGTGTGGCTCAGTTGGTAGAGCATGGCGTTTGCAATGCCAGGGTTGTGGGTTCGATTCCCACAGGGGACCAGTACCGGGGGGAAAAAATGTATGAAATGTATGCATTCACTACTGTAAGTCGCTCTGGGTAAGAGTGTCTGCTAAATGACGTAAATGTCACTGTCATCCACAGCCATTTGCATCACCTACCCATTCTCCCGCTTCCATCTCTCCTTGGCTATGTCCCAAATCTGACTGGCCTACTACCGTGTACTAATCGTACTACATGCTATTTAGAACATACTATTGTCGTGTCTTTGGCTATGCCGGATTAAGTGATATGACATGCTAACTTATAAAATGATTTCTCTGTAATTAATATTACCTGATTAAGCTAATCATGTAAATGTAATTAACTAGAAAGTCGGGGCACCACGGAAGAACATTTATAGAGCTGTTATCTTCCGAATAAACTCTTAAAATACTTAGTAATATTTTACCTCGATAGCAGTCAATATTAATCCTTGTCTTATTTTCAGTCTCATAATGAAAGTTGTAAATTCTTGGCTATCTTCACGAACCCTGGCTAACAAGTTGAATCAGCAATACAAAATTGGGTTTAATTATTTATTTACTAAATACCTAACTAATCACACAGAATTACAAATACACAGAATACAATGACGTCATACAGAAAACGTCCTGGTGGACGGAACCTGTATCATGGCTGGTTACACAAAGGAAAGGGGTTGGGCTTGAATGAAAGAGCGGGAAGATTTAGGAACAAAGAAACAGCAGCTATGCTATCGTAAATACATTATCTTATGCATTCTAAATTACCGCCCATTTGGAAAAGGAAAATGCAATAAATATTTACTCTGAGCTGCGCTTCGGTAGATTGGTCGTAGATGCTGGCCGGGTTGGCCAACAGATCTTCCTGTACTCGGAACAATGTCTCTGGTGGTAAATTGGATACGTGGTGGTATCTTCGTCCGTCTGTTAGACTGGATCCGTCGTCCGTCCTTTCCTAGCCCACGTCGACAGCGGCAGCTGCTAACTCAACGGCTAGGAAGTATCACTTCTGTAGTGAATAAGCTCAAAGTTCATACCATTCGCCATCAAAGCTCACGCCGAGGTTGGCATAGTTCTGTCCTTGATATGTGTGTCTCCTTCTAACGTGGAGGCTGCAGCCCTCCCGTACTGGAACAACCTGGTTATCTTTTCGTCAAAGGATTATATAGTGGGGAGGGGGAGGGAGGTGTTTCATCGTTTATAACCCCTGTCTCTTCACAGGGTTGGGTTACTGATCGAGCAGGGCACTTTCCTTATGAAAACCCAAATCTCTCATTCGGAAGCTAAAATTACATTTCATCTCCTAACAAACATTTTCAATATCAAACATTTCAATTGCATAACAATTCCATGTGACTCTGATAACTAGAGGGTGTATACTTTCTCAGATACAGTTTATGTCGTCCTGTCATCAGTCATAATGTCTCAGATGACAACCGAACTGACATACATACTCATTACGTTCCCAAGCATATTTCCAACTGGTTTTATTAACAAAATATGTGGTACCTTTCTCCATTTGTTTGATGTTCCTAGACTCTCTATATTTAACAGGACAGCAGTCCTTCAGTAGGGTCAGTAAGAGAGGGGAAGGGGGAAAGGTATTTATGGGGGGGGTCATAAACCTTACCCACAGGCCAACGTCATGACACTATTTAGTAAAAACCTATGCAGTAAGCAACACATATCAACATACTACTCATCCATACTGAGAAGGTGTCAATGCGCAATTGCACTTGTTCCTCGCCATTCATTAATTTTGGTAGAGCTGTCCCCTATTCGGACTATCAGCTGTAGTCGAACACACGTGGGTGTGAAAAAACAATTATCTTCCTCAAAAGTGTGCAGTGAATTCTACTACATGAAAATACTCAATTTCACATACTTTAAAGCTTTATTTTACAGATACCCCAAAAAATGACTTAAGTAGTTACTTTACACCACTGGGGTTCTATATCATCAATATTTCACCATTCTTTGATCCACCCACAACCTCACTTTTCATCTAGAGAATGATGTCCTTCTGAGACACTCTGACAGGTAGAGCCTGACTCATCTGAGAGGATGGCTAGGTAATGGGAAAGGGGATACCTAGTCAGTTGCAAAACTGAATGCATTCAATCGAAATGTGTCTTTCGCATTTAACCCAACCCCTCTGAATCAGAGTGGTGCAGGAGGCTGGCTTAATCAATCATCAGCACCTGGTGGAGCAGTTGTTGTTTACCTGCCTTGCTCAAGGGTAAAACCTCGTCAGCTCCAGGATTTGAACCAGCAACCTTCGGTTACTTCCCCAACACTCTTAGCCACTAGGCTACCCGCCACCCCAATGACTAGAGGGCGTGTTCCTATGGCCACCCCAAACCAAGGGCACGTTTATCCAAAGTTGGAGTACCTTCTCCTCATAGACTTCCTTTTCCCCTCTCCAGTCTTCCAGGTCTGTCATGTCTGACACACTGAGTATACCAAACATTAGGAACACCTATTTTTTTCTTATTTCTTTTGCTCCTTTTTTCTACACAATTACGTGGTATCCAATTGGTAGTTACTGTCTTGTCCCATCGCTGCAACTCCTGTATGGACTTGGGAGAGGCGAAGGTCGAGAGCCATGCGTCCTCCGAAACACGACCCTGCCAAGCTGCACTGCTTCTTGACACACTGTTCGCTTAACCCGGAAGTCAGCCGACACCAATATGTCGGAGGAAACGCTGTACAGCTGGCGACCGAAGTAAGCGTGCATGTGCCCGGCCGCCACAAGGAGTCGCTAGAGCGCAATAGGACAAGGACATCCCAGCCGGCCAAATCCTCCCCTAACCGGGACGATACTGGTCCAATTGTGCGCCGCTTCATGGGTCTCCCGGTCGCGGCCGGCTGCGACACAGATCTGTATTGACGCCTCAATGCAGTGCTTTAGACCGCTGGAACCCCTTTCTAATATTGAGTTACCCCCATTTGCCCTCATAACAGCCTCAATTTGTAGGAGCATGGACTCAACAAGGTGTCAAAAGCGTTCCATAGGGATGCTGGCCCATGTTGACTCCAATGCACAGATGTGTCAAGTTGGCTGGATGTCCTTTGGGTGGTGGACTATTCTTGATACACACAGCAAACTGTTGAGTATGAAAAATGCTGCAGCATTGTATTATATTGATTGAAGTGGATTAAACAAGTGACATCAATAAGGGATAATAGCTTGCACCTGAATTCACCTGGCCAGTCCGTCATGGAAAGAGCTAATGTTTTGTATACTCAGTGTGTAATTGAATCGTTATTAATGTGTGCAGATGTTCCTGTCGTAGGCTGGCAGTACGCCAGTAGATTTCCATTAACACCAACCTTGATACCAGTCTCCTGCATCCATCCTACCCTGAAATGTCCGCTGACATTGAATGACATATTGCTGATCATCCACCTCTGGAGAATGGTAGGGGTGCTTGTATGGATTGGCTGCTTAGCTTGTAGATTACTATTTTATATAGATGTTTTGCTCTCCCACAATGATGTCCATTATATGTACAGTATACGAACCAAAACCTGTGGCCTCTGTGTAGGTCTCACTAGTTGTGATATGTGGTTGTCTCACCTAGCTATCTTAAGATGAATGCACTAACTGAAAGTCGCTCTGGATAAGTAACATGACAAATCTAATTAGTACTGTAGGTGTGTATACTGTAGGGAGAGCTACACCAGACTGCAGTTTAGTTGTACTAAAGTGCAGAATAAGGGGTCATGCATTGTCAGACTCCATACTGGATGTGAATGCGAATGGATCAGTTTGTGCTTGGAGCATACTGTACATGCAGAGGCAATTAGTCCTAATATTTATCACATTATCAAGTAGTCCTAATACTCATCACATTATCAATTAGTTATAATACTCAACACATTATCAATTAGTCCTAATACTCATCACATTATCAATTAGTTATAATACTCAACACATTATCAATTAGTCCTAATACTCAACACATTATCAAGTAGTCATATTACTCAACACTTTATCTATTAGGCCTAATACTCAACACATTATCAATTAGTCCTAATTCTCAACATGTGATCAAATAGTCCTTATATTCAACACATTATATTTTAGGGAAGGAGCGGGTCCTCACCTCCTGGTGTTGAGACCACAGAATTTGGTGACACCATGTATAATATTAGGTCTCTATTAATCTCAGAGTATAGGAAGTCCCACTGTGCTCCCCTGAGAGAGGCCACCACCACGAGACGCTCTGCATGCTACAGCTAAATGTCACCCATCTCCGCTTTAGTAACGAGCTGGCACTATGATGAAATCTTAATGTCAGATAGACAGCAGGATGCTCACAGAGAGGAGATATGTTTAAATGGCTCTGAAAGGATAATAAGTATTGTAGATCCAACCGCGGTGGCTTTTTGTTCTAATGAGACGGAGAGGAGAGTTGTAAAACTCACAGTGAAGGTGCTAATTAATCATTCTCTGTGGCAGTCTCCTGCGGCTATCCATTACAGTTTCATTTCTAGAAGTCACCGTGCCTCACCGTAGTAGCTCCGATCGCGCCTCCATTGTTGGAGATGGCTTTGTAATAATAGGTGTAGATTGATCACACTCCAGGTCTGAATAGGGATAACATGTCGAGAGGGATAACCATCCACCTCCTTCATCTCCTCTCCTCTAAAGCGATGTGGACCCCAGACAAAGGGTTAACTCAAAATCATAGTTTCCATCATGAATTTATTTAAATTCAAATTACCATATCATGATTGTGTTATCAGTTTGAGTGTCAAACAGTCTGGTAACAGTAATACTGTGGGCCTATTTTGATAATTGATATTTTCCTTCAAACTACTGCACATTGCAGACAGCACCAATTTTCCCTCTGAGGTGAGAAACACCAACAAGGGTTATCTAGGTTTGGGGCTCAACCATTTAGTCAGATTCCCCTGCGGCCTGTGTAACGCACCCTTGATAGGAGCAGCCTGGAATAAATGTAACATGAGGGACACAAATAGTCTGTTAATTTCCTCCGCTCTGCTCAGCTCTGTTAGCCTGCTATGGCTCTCATGATGGCTGTTGGGCCATGAGCCTGGCTGTAGGGGAGGCAGGGGAGTACGGATTCCCCTGCTGCGTCTCCTGCTGGGGAAAACATGCAGATGTATTTTTCTTAATGATGCCTAATTGTTTCCAGTAGATTACATTCTGGGGAATGACAAACACCCTCCTACCCCCCCTCCCCTCTGAGTCTTCCGTCTGACCCCATGTTATGATGCATGCTGGTTCTCTTCAGTTCAGCTGTCACTGCTCCCAGGGTACTGATGGCTGCAGACTACGCCAGCTCATCGTAGGGGGGGTTATGCTGCTGTGCTTAATGAGTCACATTATTCTGATGTTGTTTCTGTATGTCAGCAATGCATAATGTGGTAACATACGTACCAGTATGTATGTCATAGCACAACTTGGCTTAATTTAGGCATTAAAATAGTGTTCATTTGCCAAGATAGTGTAAATGAGTCTAAATGGGTTTTGTGCAGAATATAGGCTAATGATGCTTTTACAGTAGATACTGCACATGGTTAAAAAGCTGTGACCAAGGAACTCTCCTCTAAGTCTCCTCCACCCTGGTTCCTCCTGAGTGGACAGTCATTTTTAATGCTTGTGTCAGTAAAACGTTTGTGGCTTAGGTTTATTTTGTTGCATGGCCATGGGGTAACAGTGGAAGGAAAACCCACCCCAGGCTTAACATCCCAGGTCTCATTAATGCAAATCTGTCTATAGCAGACGGTGAGGAAATTGGCTGCCTCCTTAGCTAAGCTGAGGGAGAGGTATGAGAAAGGTGGGGGAAGCACAGAGAGGTTAAATAGACTGGGTTTTAGAGTTTGTGGAGAGCCAGCAGCACATGGATTTTAAAGTAGGCCTACCGTCTTGTATCCATCAACTTGTAACACCTGGAATTTTCCAGCTTCTGAAAAGTTCAGATGATACTAGTGGGGGATGGAGTCTTTGGTCTCACTTTATTTGGATAGTCACACTTTGTTTGGATAGTCACACTTTATTTGGATTCTCTACAGAAGGTCATACGATCAACAAACTATCTGTTGATAAGCATCTGCTTGCTAAGGTTAGGGTTATGGGGAAGGTTATGGTCGAGTAAGATGGCGCTGAAGAGGATGGCTGACGTTTTACATGCCCGTAACCAATTGTGCTATTTTGTTATTTTTTTTACGATGTTTGTGACTTATTTTGTAACTTATTTTGGACATCATTTTTTTCTGTTACCGTCTCTTCGACCGAAAATAACTTCTGGACATCAGAACTGTGATTAATCACCACGAATTGGAGGAAGCTTTTTCCTTTAACGAGTCTGACGAGAAAGATATACAGTGGTTTGCGAAAGTATTGACCCCCCTTGGCATTTCTCCTGTTTTGTTGCCTTACAACCTGGAATTAAAATAGATTTTTTGGGAGTTTGTATCATTTGATTTACACAACATGCCTACCACTTTGAAGATGCAAAATATTTTTTATTGTGAAACAAACAAGAAATAACACAAAAAAACGGAAAACTTGAGCATGCATAACTATTCACCCCACCAAAGTCAATACTTTGTAGAGCCACCTTTTGCAGCAAATACAGCTGCAAGTGACTGGTTGCATCACCGCCTGGTATGGCAACTGCTCGGCATCTGACCGTAAGGTGCTACAGAGGGCAGTGCGACGTCCCAGTACATCACTTGGTCCAAGCTTCCTGCATTCCAGGACCTATATAATAGGCATTGTCAGAAGGAAGCCCATAAAATTGTCAGAGACTCCAGTCACCCAAGTCATGGACAGTTTTCTCTGCTACCATCACCCCTACCTACATGTACAAATTACCTCTAACCTGTACCCCCCGCACACTGACTCGGTACCGGTACCCTCTGTATATAGCCTCATTATTGTTATGTTATTGTGTTACTTTTTGAATAATTTTTTACTTTAGTTTATTTGGTAATATTTTATTAACTTTTCTTGAACTTCACTGTTGGTTAAGGGCTTGTAAGTAAGCATTTCACGGTAAGGTCGACACCTGTTGTTATTCGGCGCATGTGACAAATAAAGTTTTATTTTATTTTATTTGGTTAGGTTTAGAATAAGGGTTAGGGTTAGGGCTAGGGTTATTAGGGTAAGGGTTAGGGTTAGGGTTAGGGGATAACATTTTAAAAATGTCTCGCCCATCTACACACAATTCCTCATAACGACAAAGTGAATGTGTTTTTAGACATTTTTGCAAATTTCTTGAAAATGAAATAAAGAAATATCTAATTTACATACAGTAAGTATTCACACCCCTGAGTCAATACATGTTAGAATCACCTTCAGCAACGATTACAACTGAAACTTGATACTTAAAGCTACACTTTTCTGTGGGTACTTGGGAAAAAGGAAATATATAGCTGTGAGTCTTTCTGGGTAAGTCTCTAAGAGCTTTCCACAGCTGGATTGTACAATATTTGCACATTATTCTTTTTAAAATTCTTCAAGCTCTGTGAAGTTGGTTGTTTATCACTGCTGCACAGCCATTTTCAAGTCTTGTCATAGATTTTAGACCCGATTTAGGTCAAAATTGTAACTAGGCCCCTCAGGAACATTCAATTTTATCTTGGTAAGCAACTCCAGTGTATTTGGTCTTGTGTTTTAGGTTATTGTCCTGCTGACTATCACCCCGTAGCACTCATTTCTGTCATCATGAAGTGCTTTGAGAAGCGAGTTAAGGATCATATCACCTCTACCTTACCTTACCTGACACCCCATACCCACTTCAATTTGTTTACCGCCCCAATACATCCACAGACGATGCAATCACCATTGCACTGAACACTGCCCTATCCCATCTGGACAAGAGGTAAATCTATGTTACAATGCTGTTCATTGACTATAGCTCAGCATTCAACACCATAGTACCCTCCAAGCTCATCATTGAGCTCGGGGCCCTGAATCTGAACCCTGCTCTGTGCAACTGGGTCCTGGAATTCCTGACGGGCTGTCCCCAGGTGGTGAAGGTGGGAAACAACACCTCCACTTTGCTGAACCAGGACCCCACAAGGGTGTGTGCTCAGCCCCCTCCTATACTCCCTGTTCACCCATGACTGCGTGGCCACGCACGCCTCCAACTCAATCATCAAGTTTGCAGAGGACACAACAGAAATAGGCCTGATTACCAACAAGGACGACATAGTTACAGAGAGGAGGTCTGACGGGACTGCAGTGGAGAAGGTGGAAAGCTTCAAGTTCCTCGGCAAACACATCACTGATGATCTGAAATGATCCACCCACACAGACAGTGTGGTGAAGAAGGTCCAACAGCGCCTCTTCAACCTCAGGAGTTGGAAGAAATTTAGCTTGGCACCAAAAACCTGTCTGGCTGTATCACCGCCTTGTATGGAAACTGCACCGCCCGCAACCACATAGCTCTCTAGAGGGTGGTTCGGTCTGCCCAATGCATCACCGGGGGCAAACTACCGGCCCTCCAGGACACCTACAGCACTCAATGTCACAGGAAGGCCAAAAAGATCATCAAGGGCAACAAACACCCGAGCCACTGCCTGTTCACCCTGCTATCATCCAGAAGGTGAGGTCAGTACAGGTGCATCACAGCTGAAAAAGGCTGAAAAACAGCTTCTAGAGGCTGAAAAACAGCTTCTATCTCAATGCCATCAGACTGTTAAATAGCCATCACTAGGTGGCCTCCACCCGGTTACGTAACCCTGCACCTTAGAGGCTGCTGCCCTATATACATAGACTTGAAATCACTGGCCACTATAATAATGTTTACATACTTTTGTTTTACTCATCTCATATGTATATACTGTATTCTATTCTACTGTATTTTAGTCTATGCCACTCCGACATTGCTCATCCTAATATTTATATATTCCTTAATTCCATTATTTTACTTTTAGGTTGTGTGTATTGTGTGTAGTTTTGTGAATTGTTAGATATTACTGCAATGTTGGAACTAGAAACACAAGCATTTCGTTACACCCGCAATAATATCTGCTAAATGTGTATGTGACAAATACAATTTGATTTGATTATATTTGAAAGATGGAGTTGTCTCCCAGTGTCTGTTGGAAAGCAGACTGAACTAGGTTTTCCTCTAGGGTTTTTCCAGTGCTTAGCACTATTCTGTTTATTTTTATCCTAAAAAAATGTCCTAGTCCTTGCTGATGACAAGCATATCCATAACATGATGCAGCCATGCTTGAAAATATGAAGAGTGGTACTTATTGATGCGTTGGATTTACCCCAAACATAAGGCATTGTATTCAGGACATATTGTTAATTTCTTTGCCACATTTCTTGCAGTTTTACTTTAGTGCCTTATTGCAAACAGGATGCATGTTTTGGAATATTGTTTTTCTGTACAGGCTTCCTTCTTTTCAATCTGTCATTTAGGTGAGTATTGTGGAGTAACTACAATGTTGTTGATCCATCCTCACTTTTCTCCTATCACAGCCAATAAACTCTGTAACTGTTTTAAAGTCACGATTGGCCTCATGGTGAAATCCCTGAGTGGTTTCCTTCCCCTCCGGCAATTGATTTAGTAAGGACACGTATCTTTGTAGTGACCGTGTGTATTGATACACCATCCAAAGTGTTATTAATAACTTCACCATGCTCAAAGGGATATTCAATGTCTGCTTTTTTTTTTACCCATCTACCAAAAGGTGCCCTTCTTTGTGAGGCATTGGAATACCTCTCTGGTCTTTGTGGTTGAATCTGTGTTTGAAATTTACTGCTCGACTGAGGAACCTTACAGTATCTGTGGGGTACAGAAATGAGGTAGTCCTTCATTATTGCACACAGCAATTTATTATGTGACTTGTTAAGGAAATGTAGGCTTATTTAGGCTTGCCATAGCAAAGGGGTTGAATACTTATTGACTCAAGACATTTCAGATGTTCATTTCTAATTAGTTTGTAAAAATGTCTAAAAACATAAATCCATTTTGACATTATTGTGTGTAGGACAGTGACACAAAATCTTAATTTAAAACATTTTAAATTCAGGCTGTAACACAACAAAATGTGAAAATAGTCAAGGGGTGTTAATACTTTCTGAAGGCACTGTAGTTAGTTGAAATGTTACTGATAGTACAGTATGTAGATAGTCCATCTGTAAATGCTTCACAGACTATCCAAATAAAGTGTTACCCAGTTTTTTTCCACCATCTTGGTTTGTACACTGGATCACTCTGACAAGGATACATTAACCCAGTATCCACCAAGTTAGACAAACAAACTGACCCAAACACCACTAATAATAATGTGTCACTGTTCAATGGAGGCCTTGCCTGTCTCAGGGAGAAGTGTAGGCAGAGGATAATCACTTTAACAATGGCAGAGATTCTTGCGATGCCCACATTACTAATATTACATTACTCTTGTTGCCTTGCTTTATTTTCAGTATGAGGTTCTTGGATGTCTTCCTGTCACGCTAGTAAACAAGCACTCCAAATTACCAATTAAATTGGCAAGGCCCAAAAGTTTCACAAATAGGTTGGGGATTTTACAATGAAGGGGATTTGATGTGTAAACAGGCACACGTGCACACACTCACATGTGTTCTGTACACACACAGGGGCGGTTTCACGGACACAGATTAAGCCTAATCCTAGACTAAATTGCACTTTTAAACTGGACTAAATGAAATGGCATTTCTCAGATGGTTCAATACTGTCTCAGACTTGCCCTAGTCTAGATTTAAAAGTCAGATTTCCAAAAGGATGAATAGAGTTGATCTAGATCTAAGTGAAGCCTTAAATGAAACCTGGCCAGAGGCATGTTTAACTTCAGATTAATGGATGTTGGTCCCCAGGTTGACCTTGGCAATGGAGGAAAAAGGATTACTTGGACTATTTCAATGATGATCAAAGAGCACCACCAAGACCAGACAGAAGGGCGGTTATAGACAGGATCAACCCACCAAATGACTTCTAAGAAATCAATTTTCGTGACCGTTTCCATACAAAGAAAATGGAGCTCACTTAATTTGTTTGCTTGAGCCAAGGCTTCCATCTGACTCTCTTAGGGGAAGACACTCTCTTCCCTACAAGTACTGATCACCTTCAGTTTTTGGCATCTGGAACCTTTCATCGTGAAACAGGAGTTTTGTGTGGTGTAAGTGAACCAACTGTATGCAGAATCATTCAAAGTCTGCAATGCTATATGTGAACTGAAAGACAATTACATTAACCTGTTGGGGCTAGGGGGCAGTATTTGCACGGCTGGATAAAAAAATGTACCCGATTTAATCTGGTTACTAATCCTACCCAGTAACTAGAATATGCATATACTTATTATATATGGATAGAAAACACCCTAAAGTTTCTAAAACTGTTTGAATGGTGTCTGTGAGTATAACAGAACTCATTTGGCAGGCAAAACCCTGAGACATTTTCTGACAGGAAGTGGATACCTGATGTGTTGTATTACCTTTAAACCTATGCCATTGAAAAACACAGGGGCTGAGGAATATTTTGGCACTTCCTATTGCTTCCACTAGATGTCACCAGCCTTTACAAAGTGTTTTGAGTCTTCTGGAGGGAGATCTGACCGAACAAGAGCCATGGAACGATGATGGCCCATTAGACACCTGGCGCGCGAGTTCATGTTGGGTACCCTCGTTCCAATACGTTATAAAAGAGAATGCATTCGTCCACCTTCAATATTATTCATGTTCTGGTTAAAAAAGGCCCTAATGATTTATGCTATACAACGTTTGACATGTTTGAACGAACGTAAATATATTTTTTCCCCTCGTTCATGAAGTGAAGTCCGGCGGGCTTAGATCATGTGCTAACAAGACGGAGATTTTTGGACATAAATGATGAGCTTTTTTGAACAAAACTACATTCGTTATGGACCTGTAATACCTGGAAGTGACATCTGATGAAGAGAATCAAAGGTAATGGATTATTTACATAGTATTTTCGATTTTAGATCTCCCCAACATGGCGGCTAGTCTGTATCGCAACGCGTATTTTTCTGGGCGCAGTGCTCAGATTATTGCAAAGTGTGATTTCCCAGTAAGGTTATTTTTAAATCTGTCAAATTGATTGCGTTCAAGAGATGTAAATCTATAATTCTTTAAATGACAATATAATATTTTACCAATGTTTTCTAATTTTAATTATTTAATTTGTGGTGCTGACTTGATTGCCGGTTATTGGAGGGAAACGATTTCCTGAACATCAACGCCACAGTAAAACGCTGTTTTTGGATATAAATATGAACTTGATAGAACTAAAAATGCATGCATTGTCTAACACAATGTCCTAGGAGTGTCATCTGTTGGAGATTGTAAAAGGTTAGTGCATCATTTTAGCTGATTTATGGTTTTGGTGACGCCTGTCTTTGAATTGGCACAACATTACACACAACTCTTGTAAATGTACTGTCCTAACATACTCTAAATTTATGCTTTCGCCGTAAAACCTTTTTGAAATCGTAAAACGTGGTTAGATTAACCTCTTGGGGCTAGGTGGGACGCTAGCGTGCCACCCGTGGTGCACTCCATCAACAGCAGGTGCATTTCAAGAGCGGCAAATTTGAATCCAAATAAATGTCAAAATTCAAATTTTTCAAAAATACAACTATTTTACACCATTTGAAAGATAAACATCTCCTTAATCTAACCACGTTTTACGATTTCAAAAAGGTTTTACGGCGAAAGCATACATTTAGAGTATGTTAGGACAGTACATTTACAAGAGTTGTGTGTAATGTTTTGTCAAGTCAAAGACAGGGTCACCAAAACCATAAAACCAGCTAAAATGATGCACTAACCTTTTACAATCTCCATCAGATGACACTCCTAGGACATTATGTTAGACAATGCATGCATTTTTAGTTCTATCAAGTTCATATTTATATCCAAAAACAGCGTTTTACTATGGCATTGATGTTGAGGAAATCGTTTCCCTCCAATAACCGGCAGTCAAGTCAGCGTCACAAATTAAATAATTAAAATTAGAAAACATTGGTAAAATATTATATTGTCATTTAAAGAATTATAGATTTACATCTCTTGAACTCAATCAACTTGCCAAATTTAAAAATAACCTTACTGGGAAATCACACTTTGCAATAATCTGAGCACTGCGCCCAGAAAAATACGCGTTGCGATACAGACTAGACGTCATGTTGGGGAGATCTAAAATCGAAAATACTATGTAAATAATCCATTACCTTTGATTCTCTTCATCAGATGTCACTTCCAGGTATCACAGGTCCATAACGAATGTAGTTTTGTTCAAAAAAGCTCATCATTTATGTCCAAAAATCTCTGTCTCGTTAGCACATGATGTAAGCCAGCCGGACTTCTCGTCATGAACGAGGGGAAAAAATATATTTCCGTTCGTTCAAACATGTCAAACGTTGTATAGCATAAATCATTAGGGCCTTTTTTAACCAGAACATGAATAATATTCAAGGTGGACGAATGCATACTCTTTTATAACGTATTGGAACGAGGGTACCCAACATGAACTCGCGCGCCAGGTGTCTAATGGGGCATCATCGTTCCATGGCTCTTGTTCGGTCAGATCTCCCTCCAGAAGACTCAAAACACTTTGTAAAGGCTGGTGACATCTAGTGGAAGCAATAGGAAGTGCCAAAATATTCCTAAGCCCCTGTGTTTTTCAATGGGATAGGTTTAAAGTCAATACAACACATCAGGTATCCACTTCCTGTCAGAAAATGTCTCAGGGTTTTGCCTGCCAAATGAGTTCTGTTATACTCACAGACACCATTCAAACAGTTTTAGAAACTTTAGAGTGTTTTCTATCCATATATAATAAGTATATGCATATTCTAGTTACTGGGTAGGATTAGTAACCAGATTAAATCGGGTACATTTTTTTTATCCAGACGTGCAAATGCTGCCCCCTAGACCCAACAGGTTAAGGAGATGTTTATCTTTCAAAGGGTGTAAAATAGTTGTATGTTTGAAAAATTTGAATTTTGACATTTATTTGGATTCAAATTTGCCGCTCTTGAAATGCACCTGCTGTTGATGGAGTGCACCACGGGTGGGACGCTTGCGTCCCACCTAGCCCATAGAGGTTAAGTTCCCTGATGCTGGCGCCCAAGCCAACTACAAGGTAGAGTTCTGTAAATATGGGAACTTCCTTGGAGTCATTGACTGTATAGAGATCGATGTCATATTCCCATCAAGTGTCCCTCTACAGCAGATGCTGAGGAATACAGGAACCATAAAAACGGGTTCCAAACAAATGTACAAAGGGCTGTAGGACCTGAGCAGTTTCTAGTGTCTCAGAAACACATTGCACTTTCAACCAAAAAGATGCTGCACTGTCATGATTGGAACAGCAGTTTTTCACAATTACCTCAAACCTGATGAATCCTCGCATTGAAGATGAGGATGACCCAGATGTTCCCATGGTTGAGGCAGACAATGACAGAAATGGACTAGCCTGCAAAAATAGCTCAAAAATAGCTCAAGTGATTGAAGCAAACAATAGCATGGATTGGTAACAAAAGGTTTTGAATTCCCAAATGGAAATATCGCAATCTCAAACATTGGTACTGCTGCTGCTGCTTCATGTTTCTCTCCTCCTTCATAGCCAACTCAACATGACGGATTTGCATCTTCATATCATTCTCTTCTTTTAAATACATTAGTTTGCACTCATGAAATTCCATTGCCAGTTTCTCATGCATGCTCAGCTTCTTTGTCTTCGTCGTCCGACCCAAGTTAGTGACAATCTGTCACGTCCTGACCAGTAAAAGGGGTTGTTTGTTATTGTAGTTTGGTCAGGGCGTGGGAGGGGGTGTTTGTTTTGTGTGTTTCGGGGTTTTTGGTTTATGTTCTATGTTATTCTATTTCTATGTGTTTATCTAGTTTTTCTATTTCTATGTTGGGGTTTTGGAACGACCTCCAATTAGAGGTACCTGGTTGTCGTTGCCTCTAATTGGAGGCCATATTTAAGTGGGTTAGTTTTCTCTTGTGTTTGTGGGTGGTTGTTTCCTTGTATAGTCTGAGCATTTTACGGGACTGTTTTTCGTTGTTTGTTTTGGATAAGTATTTTTTTCCCTCTAATAGAAGAAGATGAGCAATATAACCGCTGCATATTGGTCCGATGATTTCTCCTCTTCAGACGACGAAGTTTATGACAGAACCACCCACCATAAGAGGACCAAGCAGCGGAGGAAGGAGCAACAGAGGAGCTACTTAGAGTCGTGGACATGGGAGGAAATAATTGATGGAAAGGGACCATGGCACCAGGTTGGGGAGTACCGGCGCCCGAAGGAGGAGTTGGAGGCAGCAAAGGCTGAGCGTCGGCGGTATGAGGCACTATATCCTCCATTTCAGGAGGTGAGGAGGCAGTTTTGGGGGGGCACACGAGGAGTTGGAATAAGTCAGGCAATAGGCCTGAACCAACTCCTCGTGCTTATTATGGAGAGCGTTTGGCGTTGAGAGCACCGTGCTATACGGAAGTGTGCACGCTCTCACCCATCCGCACGCACAGTCCGGTACGGTTGATACCAGCCCCCCGCAAGTGCCGTGCTAGAGTGGGCATCCAGCCAGGGAGAAGTGCGCCGGCACAGCACATCTGGCCACCAGTGTGTCTCCTAGGCCCAGGCTACCCTGCGCCTGCTCTACGCACGGCAGCCATCATGTCTCAGCCCAGCCCAGTTCGCCCTGTGCCAGCACTCCGCCCGTGCAGGGCTATAGTTACAATCCAGCCAGGACGGGTTGTGCAGGCTGTGCGCTCCAGACCTCTAGTGCGTATTCAAGACCCAGTGTATCCTGTTCCTGCTCCTCGCACTAGCCCTGAGGTGCGTGTCAATAGTCTGGCATCTCCAAAGCCAGCCCCACGCATCAGGCCTCTAGTGCGCCTGCCCAGTACAGTACGTCCTGTTCCTGCTCCTCGCACTAGCCCTGAGGTGCGTGTCAATAGTCTGTCTCCTCCAAAGCCAGCCCCACGCACCAGGCCTTCAGTGCGCCTGCCCAGTCCAGTACGTCCTGTTCCTGCTCCTCGCACTAGCCTTGTGGTGCGTGTCACTAGTCTGGCGCCTCCAAAGCCAGCCCCACGCATCAGGCCTTCAGTGCGCAGTCCCCATCCAGAGCTTCCAGCGACAGTGCCCCGTCCAGAACTTCCGGCGACAGTGCCCCGTCCAGAGCTTCCGGCAACAGTGCCCTGTCCAGTGCTTCCGGCGACGTCCTACAGTCGCACTAGCCCTGTGGTGCGTGTTACTGTTCTGGCATCTCCAAAGCCAGCCCCACGCATCAGGCCTCTAGTGCGCCTGCCCAGTCCAGTACGTCCTGTTCCTGCTCCTCGCACTAGCCCTGAGGTGCGTGTCAATAGTCTGTCGCCTCCAAAGCCAGCCCCACGCACCAGGCCTTCAGTGCGCCTGCCCAGTCCAGTACGTCCTGTTCCTGCTCCTCGCACTAGCCTTGTGGTGCGTGTCACTAGTCTGGCGCCTCCAAAGCCAGCCCCACGCATCAGGCCTTCAGTGCGCAGTCCCCATCCAGAGCTTCCAGCGACAGTGCCCCGTCCAGAACTTCCGGCGACAGTGCCCCGTCCAGAGCTTCCGGCAACAGTGCCCCGTCCAGTGCTTCCGGCGACGTCCTACAGTCCGGAACCGACAGAGACGGCCCACAGTGCGGACCCGACAGAGATGGCCCACAGTCCGAAACCGGCAGAGACGGCCCACAGTCCGGAGCCTGCAGAGACGGCCCACAGTCCGGAGTCTGCAGAGACGGCCCACAGTCCGGAGCCTGCAGAGAAGGCCCACAGTCCGGAGCCTGCAGAGAAGGCCCACAGTCCGGAGCCTGCAGAGACGGCCCACAGTCCGGAGCCTGCAGAGACGGCCCACAGTCCGGAGCCTGCAGAGACGGCCCACAGTCCGGAGCCTGCAGAGACGGCCCACAGTCCGGAGCCTGCAGAGACAGCCCACAGTCCGGAGCCTGCAGAGACTCACCTCAGCCCGTGGTCTCCAGCGACACACCTCAGCCTGAGGTCTCCAGCGACGCACCTCAGCCCGAGGTCTCCAGCGACGCACCTCAGCCCGAGGTCTCCAGCGACGCACGGCAGCCATCATGCCTCAGCCCAGCCCAGTTCGCCCTGTGCCAGCACTCTGCCCGTGCAGGGCTATAGTTACAATCCAGCCAGGACGGGTTGTGCAGGCTGTGCGCTCCAGACCTCTAGTGCGTATTCAAGACCCAGTGTATCCTGTTCCTGCTCCTCGCACTAGCCCTGAGGTGCGTGTCAATAGTCTGGCATCTCCAAAGCCAGCCCCACGCATCAGGCCTCTAGTGCGCCTGCCCAGTCCAGTAGGTCCTGTTCCTGCTCCTCGCACTAGCCCTGAGGTGCGTGTCAATAGTCTGTCTCCTCCAAAGCCAGCCCCACGCACCAGGCCTTCAGTGCGCCTGCCCAGTACGTCCTGTTCCTGCTCCTCGCACTAGCCTTGTGGTGCGTGTCACTAGTCTGGCGCCTCCAAAGCCAGCCCCACGCATCAGGCCTTCAGTGCGCAGTCCCCATCCAGCGCTTCCAGCGACAGTGCCCCGTCCAGAACTTCCGGCGACAGTGCCCCGTCCAGAGCTTCCGGCAACAGTGCCCTGTCCAGTGCTTCCGGCGACGTCCTACAGTCGCACTAGCCCTGTGGTGCGTGTTACTGTTCTGGCATCTCCAAAGCCAGCCCCACGCATCAGGCCTCTAGTGCGCCTGCCCAGTCCAGTAGTCCTGTTCCTGCTCCTCGCACTAGCCCTGAGGTGCGTGTCAATAGTCTGGCATCTCCAAAGCCAGCCCCACGCATCAGGCCTCTAGTGCGCCTGCCCAGTCCAGTACGTCCTGTTCCTGCTCCTCGCACTAGCCCTGAGGTGCGTGTCAATAGTCTGTCGCCTCCAAAGCCAGCCCCACGCACCAGGCCTTCAGTGCGCCTGCCCAGTCCAGGACGTCCTGTTCCTGCTCCTCGCACTAGCCTTGTGGTGCGTGTCACTAGTCTGGCGCCTCCAAAGCCAGCCCCACGCATCAGGCCTTCAGTGCGCAGTCCCCATCCAGAGCTTCCAGCGACAGTGCCCCGTCCAGAACTTCCGGCGACAGTGCCCCGTCCAGAGCTTCCGGCAACAGTGCCCCGTCCAGTGCTTCCGGCGACGTCCTACAGTCCGAAACCGGCAGAGACGGCCCACAGTCCGGAGCCTGCAGAGACGGCCCACAGTCCGGAGCCTGCAGAGATGGCCCACAGTCCGGAGCCTGCAGAGACGGCCCACAGTCCAGAGCCTGCAGAGACGGCCCACAGTCCGGAGCCTGCAGAGACGGCCCACACTCCGGAGCCTGCAGAGACGGCCCACAGTCCGGAGCCTGCAGAGACAGCCCACAGTCCGGAGCCTGCAGAGACTCACCTCAGCCCGTGGTCTCCAGTGACGCACCTCAGCCCGCGGTTTCCAGCGACACACCTCAGCCCGAGGTCTCCAGCGACGCACCTCAGCCCGAGGTCTCCAGCGACGCACCTCAGCCCGAGGTCTCCAGCGACGCACCTCAGCCCGAGGTCTCCAGCGACGCACCTCAGCCCGAGGTCTCCAGCGACGCACCTCAGCCCGAGGTCTCCAGCGACACACCTCAGCCCAGAGCCTTCAGCAGAGCCTTCAAGGGGGGTGGGCAGGTTAGAATGGGGAATAAAGCCGGAGCCTGAGCCACCTCCGTAGTTGGAGGATTGGGGAGGGGGGGGGGGTGTAGCACAGGAGCCATCAGTGACGGTGACCACCCTCCCTTCCCTCCCTTTAAGTTTGGGGTTATTTTTGTGGGGTTTTTGTGTTTCAGTGCATCCAGGGTCTGCACGTTTGGGGGGATGGGGGCGGTACTGTCACGTCCTGACCAGTAAAAGGGGTTGTTTGTTATTGTAGTTTGGTCAGGGCGTGGCAGGGGTGCTTGTTTTGTGTTTTTCGGGGTTTTTGGTTTATGTTGGGGTTTTGGAACGACCTCCAATTAGAGGCAGCTGGTTGTCGTTGTCTCTAATATATTTAAGTGGGTTAGTTTTCTCTTGTGTTAGTGGGTGGTTGTTTCCTTTTATAGTCTGAGCAACTTACGGGACTGTTTCTCGTCGTTTGTTTTTGTATAAGTATTTTTTTCCTTCGAATAAAAGAAGATGAGCAATATAACCGCTGCATATTGGTCCGATGATTTCTCCTCTTCAGACGACGAAGTTTATGACACAATCTTCCCCCTGACTGCTGCAGATGTTAATCTTAATCCTGTCTTCCCCATCCAATCTATGGTGATCATCTGCCTCTAGAAAATGATTACATTGCTGCATTAGAGAACATTATTTCTTCAAGAATTAAGTTAATTACATTATTTTTATTATAGGAGTGCAAGAGATGACTGACAGCATTACATATTACCTGCAGTCCTGGATGGAACATGTTGAATGTCCTACCAAATGAGGAATGGAGCGGTCCCCGATTTTAAAATGTCCAAAAGGTCATCATCAGGGATACCTTCCAGGGTTTGCTGGCTATCTCAGTCAACAAGTCCCCCAGTTCATCTGTCTGTGGTCTTACTGGGGGACCGCCACCAGTTTTGAAACTCTCCCTACAAGCAGCAGCATCTGTCTTCTTTAAGTAGATTTTTATGTTTTTCCTTACAAAGACAAGACAATATGTTGCACGTCACTAATTCACAGTAGCGCCATTTGAATGTAAACTTTTTTTTTATTTTTATCAAAATGCATTTTTTGGGCAGAAATGCATTTTTTGGGCAGAAATGCCTTCTAGAACATGTGAACTTTCATGTGCCTTAATGGAAAAACTTGTATGCCATCTGTAAAAACATAGAATTGTTAAATTACGGGCCTAGTTGATTTAGCCATAGAAAAAGTCAACAACCTTCCTGCTAGCCATGATTGGTTGAGAGAATGAGTGGGCTGGACATGCCGAGAGATGAGCTCGGATTGGTCTGCCATTTAGAACACTTCTGTCTATAACATGAGCTGGTCAGTATGTGTAGGTAATCCTTTCTAACGTGGCTTTTTTGAAAGATATCACGTAGTTGAACTGCATAAGTGTTGCTTTCCACTTTCTGGAGGACAGAGTTTTGAAATCAGTGGAATTAGAGTATGATAGCTAAGGAGATGAAGATTCTGGCGTTTAATTGCAAATATGCAGACAGAGTCAAAAAGAAAACACAAAGAAGGCTGTTGTATAAAACACCTATCTCCAGATTACATCTTCAAACTAAGGGCAACCATGACATCCGTGACAGAGAGGGAGAAGCGTTCATCCATGTATACGGATAAGAGTCTAGCTAGATACATTTTCAGATATTATACATTTCAACTTTTGTCAAAGTCGCTTTAATTTCAAGTTAAAGTGTACTGTTAGCTAGCTAGCTAATGTTACATTGAACATTGAACCTGGTTGGTTAGCTACCTGCAGATTCATGCAAGGTAGTAACGTTTTGAGTTGGGATTATGGTTAATTGTTCAGCTAGCTATCTACATGTCTAAACAAAAGACTCCACTATGAAAGTAACTATTTCAAAAGCATGTTTATGATGTCACTGCGACAACTGTCGATCGACGTAGCTGTTAAATTCGCTCTGGCTATGTACTCCGATTTCAGTGCACTTTCGTCTGAGTGTGCCAGAGCGCAGAATAACTGACACATTTACGAACGCTCAACACCTGTTGAATATGGCCGGTGTCAGTAAACGTTGGCAAAAAAAGCATAATAAAATAGTTGCCAGCAGAAAAGTTGCAGTCACCAACACTTTGGATAACATAAAAACAGCCTAATCAGCTCTGCTTGTCGAGTTAAATGGTCAGAGTGAGCTGTTCTCTCATGTTGTCTGGAAGTAGCTAGCAAGCTAGCCAACGTTAGCCACTTAGCTTGGGTGCTTGATTGCTGTTGTTAGATCAGAACGCTCGGATCAACCCTACTCCTCGGACCAGAGCATCCAGTGTGCGCTCTCAGCGCTCCGAGAGCGAAACGCTCTGAATTTATGAACGGACAATCTGACAAGGTTCTGAGTATACGAACACCCAGAGCGCACTCTGGCACTCCAGAATAAATGTACAAACACACCCGTAGTATAATCCAGCCTTTAGTCTTGAAATGTTTGGTTGTTTAGTACATAGCCTCACATGTGAATCCTTAAAGAGATGGGTGGGGCTAAAACTTAAAAGGGTGTGAATGTAGCCTAATGGATGTAGACAAAGAAGATTTCTCCAGTAGGTATCAAAACATTCAGGGGCCATTTTCTCAAAAGTGAGGTTACAAGTTTATCAACTTTCAAAGCAGAATTACTTTCCCATTGTTCCTCAACTGTAGTGTATGATATACAATTTTCTAGCTCTGACTCTCTACTTTTATCCAATGTATAAAACACAATATCAAATTTTGCTACATAAGACCGAATCGAGCCGGTCAGTCACATAAAGAAATTATATTAGAAATGATGTATGATATTGCTTCTGTTACTTTTCTGTCACAAAAAAAGCATGAGCTAATGCACACCAATTATTTTGTGTAGAGGTGCTAAATGCGAAGAAACTGTAAGCTATAAAAAATAAATAGTGTCATTTATTTGGTAAAACACCAACGTTTTGGCATCCTTGTGCCAGTGTTAATTTCTGTCACAAATATATTTAGGCTCCACTGGGTTGTGTTACACAAGAAAACTAGTATTTCAAGGTGACTCTGATTTGTAAAGGTGGGCCAACAATAAATACAACAGCTTACCTGAAGTTGTTGGAGCATCCTTATCTTTACTTTTTCATTTGGGTTGAATTCATTACAAATGAAAGTCTAGGCTATTCTTTTTCTTGTTTTCGGTTGATGAATCATGCTGTTTGTTCTCCATAATTGGGTGGTTTTGTCACATCCTGACCAGTATTTTCTGTTTCGTGAGTATTACCTGACAGAACTGTTTGGCTGTCGTTTTTGTTTTTTTGTTTTAAGTGTTCACCAGAAATAAATACATGATGAGCACTATCCACGCTGCGCCTTGGTCTACTCTTTCAGACGGCCGTTACAGAACCACCCACCTTCAACGGACCAAGCAGCGTGGTATGGAGGAGCAGAGGGTTCAGGACTCCTGGACTTGGGAAGAGATACTGGACAGAAAGGGACCCTGGAGACAGGCTGGAGAATTCCGCCGCCCGCCAGAGGAGATAGAGGCAGCGAAGGAAGAACGGCGTTTCTGGGAGGATCAGCTGGCACGGCAAGAGGAGGAGAGGAAGCCCCAAGATTTTTTTTGGAGGGGTACACGGGACGATTGGCGGAGCCGAGGATGGAACCAGAGCCAGTCGGGGTGAAGTTGGGAGGTGGGCGAAGGGAGCGAAGCAGAGATGGTGAAGGAGTTGATGGGGAGATTGGAGGAGAGAGCTATGAGAGAGCTGCTGTGTTGGTACATGAGGCACGACATTCGCCCTACGGAGCGTGTCCTCGAATTGATGTCACTTGAGTCAGCTCTCCATACTCGTCCTGAGGTGCATGCTAGCCGTCTGGTGAAGACTGTGCCAGCCCCACGCACCAGGCCTCCTGTGCGTCTCCCCAGCCCTGCACGTCTTGTGCCAGCTTGGCGCTCCAGACCTCCAGTGCGCATCCACAACCTGGTGAGTCCTGCGCCCGCTCCACGCACGGTTTCCCCAGTTTGCCTGGAGAACCCAGTGCGGATTGAGCCAACTCCCCGTGCTTACCGTGGTGAGCATTTGACTGGTCAGGCCCCGTGCTATGGGATGATGCGCACGATGTCGAGGCCGAGCATCCACAGGCCGGTGTGCTCGGTGCCAGCGTCCCGCATTTGCCGGGGGGATGCGGGCACCCAGCCAGTACGGGTGGTGCTAGTCCTGCGCTCGAGACCGCCAGTGCGCCTACACGGCCCAGTGTATCCGGTGCCTGCTCCCAGAGCCAGGCCTCCTGCAAGTCTCCCCAGCCTGGTGAGTCCTGTGCCTGCTCCCAGAGCCAGGCCTCCTGCATGTCTCTCCAGCCGGGTGAGTCCTGTGCCTGCTACCAGAGCCAGGCCTCCTGCAAGTCTCCCCAGCCTGGTGCGTCCTGCGCCAGAGCCGTCCGCCTGTCCGGAGCTGCCAGAGCCGCCCGCCTGTCCGGAGCTGCCAGAGCCGCCCGCCAGTCCGGCGCAGCCAAAGCCGCCCGCCTGTCCAGCGCAGCCAGAGCCGCCCGCCTGTCCGGCGTTGGTGGCGAGGGACCCCGCTCTAGAGGCGCCACCAAAGTGGTTTGAGCCAGTGGTGGAGCGGGGTCTGCATCCCGCTCCTGAGCCACCTCCGTAGGGGGGAGGATTGGGAAGGGGGGGTGTAGTACAAGAACCGTCGTTGACGGTGGCCACCCTCCCTTCCCTCCCTTTGTTTGGGGTTAATTTTGTGCTTTTTGTTTGAGGTGCATACGGGGTCGGCACCTTTGGGGGGGGTACTGTCATGTCCTGACCAGTAAAGGGGGTTATTTGTTATTGTAGTTTGGTCAGGGCGTGGCAGGGGGTGTTTGTTTTATGTGTTTCGGGGTTTTTGGTTTATGTTCTATGTTAGTACATTTCTATGTTTATTGTAGTGTGTCTATTTCTATGTTTAAGTTTCTTGGGTTGACCTTCAATTGGAGGCAGCTGTTCCTCGTTGCCTCTAATTGAAGGTCCTATTTAGTAGGGGTGTTTTTTCCTGTGTTTTGTGGGTGGTTATTTTCTGTTTCGTGAGTATTACCTGACAGAACTGTTTGGCTGTCGTTTTTGTTATTTTGTTTAAGTGTTCACCAGAAATAAATACATGATGAGCACTATCCACGCTGCGCCTTGGTCTACTCTTTCAGACGGCCGTTACAGGTTTGACACAATTCCTTTTAATTAAGAGTCTTTGAACATTTTCTTTTACCTCCGTCCATTATTTGGTTTAGGTGACTTGTGTATTAGTGTCCCATCCCTGGTTTCTAAAACATCCTCAGGTCAGCACCAAGTGTAGATCGTTAATCTAATTAGGCTTCACAAAGATTAACTGGTTAGTCCTTACTTAACTTAGCCTGGGACTTCCTAGTCTCGTACTAATTCATCTGTAGTTAAGCAACAACTCAGAAAGCAATTTTTTAAATCTGGATTAATTTAAATAGAATTAGCCTAGTCTTCATTCAAATTAAACTTTGTCTGGGAAACCACCCCATACCGTATACAGATTATAATACTGTTTTAGATTCTCTTTGAAACAGTATAAGCACAAAGGATCCAAATATTCTAGAGATCGTACTGATGCTTGGATTTGTCCATTGATACAACTTCAATAATAATCATTTTTATATTAGTTTGTGTTAATGTTATCGCTCTTGTTATGTGGCCCCAGCAACACTACTGTGCATACCCAGCAATGGGAACTACTGATAGCTTCATGAAATCCTTTAAACCTAATCATAAGAAGCAGCAAGGGTACATCAAGCTGAAATGAGTTCAGTGTCTTTGCACATTGCTTGTCTGTGCAGCTTAATTTGATTGTATCCCGTATCATCGTCACACTGTAGGCCTGTTTACGTCTCAGAGTGCCTTTGGGTGTCATTGAATGGGTTGGGTTTCAATGCTAATCACTAATTGAGATTGCTCTGTGAATATTTTGTTTGCACACCATTCCAAAAATGTCCCCGTGTTAATAACAGCTCCTAATGGTTATGCACACCATTCATATGTACTGTGACGTGATAGGCTGATGAAGTTAGACAGAATGGGGCGGCTGGAAAATTAGATTCATGATGTGTTGTTCACGGTTACATCGCAATATGCCGCTTATAACAAAGTCCCAAAAATGAAGTTGAAAGTAGAAATGGAAGCAAAGCTATTAGGTACCATTTAAGATGAATAATAAAAGTAAGCTCTTTCTGGACAAGGGTCTTAGTAACCAACTGTTTTCTTTCATTATACAAATAACAAACACAAACATATTTTTTTCCAAAAACAATGCATTTTATTTTTACTGAAGCCAAATGTACAGTGTAAGAATGCTGATCACACACTCACCAGACATGAATGTGTGTCATGCTTTTACTTCAGGCCCTGAAGGGAGAGGACCTTCATTATGTTTTAACACATGGATAAACTAGTCGTTCCTCTGGAGACAGAGACAGACACTTTCTTCGTTGAGGAGAGACGACGGTATAAAGTAGACCAAAGCAGTCTAGGGTGTTTTGGGGTCTGGAGGAACGTAGGAAATCACTGCGTATGTGTGTTTGTGTTCGTGTGTGCCTGCCTGCCTGCCTGCCTGCCTGCCTGCCTGCCTGCCTGCCTGCCTGCCTGCCTGCCTGCCTGCCTGCCTGCCTGCCTGCCTGCCTGCCTGCCTGCCTGCCTGCATGCATGCATGTGTGTGTGTCCCTTGCTCCCTGCATCTCCATTATCAGAGACACAGCAACACTGCAGATTAAAATTGAGTCCCATCTCCTGAAGCCACCATGTCAATTTAGATTAGAAGAACTTCCATTGTCCAAGAGGGTCAAACCCCCCCTCCCCCCCATCTGCAATTCCAATAAGCAAACAACTTGTGGGCATAAGAGGGAGGGTGGAAGAGGGTGGAGAATGCACTCACTCACTCACTCACTCACTCACTCACTCACTCACTCACTCACTCACTCACTCACTCACTCACTCACTCACTCACTCACTTACTCACTCACGCACCAGCGCAGGCCGGGTTGACTTGAAGCTACACCAGACAAAGAAAACATTACCTTAATAACATTTTCAATTAACCCTCATAGCCAGATGCTAATGGTACATGAAGTCCCAAAATAATAATAATAATTTCTAATTACCATATTGTTTAAAGGCCCTTGAGAGGTCCAGAGACATGAATAATGATAGTCTGAATTTGGCCTCTCTTCAATTTATATTATTGGCTATCTATACATAGTGCTCATGAGTATATATAAATGTTCTATATATTTAGAATGATCATTATGGGCAATGTAGGGTGATGCAAGTGTTTTCTGTATCACAGCTAATAATTCCTATTAGCAGGTATTCCATTATTTTCATCGAATGGTACTGTAATGGTACTCAGCTTTCTGACTGTTTTAGTTCTGTAATATTGATGTTATGGACTATTACTTTTGACATTTTGAAGATTGTGCCCCTCTGGGATTTGATGCTACATTACAGCAGTGATGGTCTTGTGTGTAAGAGAGTAAATGGCTGTGGTACCTACTGTTTCCTGTCTTATGAACATGATAACAGGAGAAGAGATGTCATGGTTCTGTAGCTTTACTTTTTTATTATCATCTCTTCTGAGTTGCTCATCTGGACTAGCAAGCATCTCCCATGTGCACCAGTATCTTCATTGTTCCTTTAGCTACTATTTCAAGGATCAACCCTTTATTGTCATTGGTTGTTAAAGATGGAATGTTGAATATGAGTTGTTAGAAAACAGGTCTGTTACATTTGGAAGTTATGCTTGCTGATAGTTGCATTTTTCTTAAACAATTTATGGCGTAGTTGGCAGGATTAGTTATTCCCAATTTAGCACATAATCATCTAAGTGTTTGATCCTCTGTCAACTTGTCAGTAACTGCTAGGAGTGGTGGTAGGAGTCAGGCGCAGAGAGCAGAGGTAAGGAAATGTGTGTTTATTCCATAAAACACAAAACGGTCGACGCCAACACAACCGGCGTGAAAAATGCAAAGTGCCCAGAACAACAGGTACACAGCATGCATATAAAATAACACTTGTCGATCGCCAGCACATCCAATAACAAAAACACACTCTGACGCAAAATAATCCCGCACAAACCTGGGCGGGCTAAACAGGCTTAAATAACCATAAATCAAGAGAACCAAATGAGGAACAGGTGCAAACAATAAGACATACCAAACGAAAAGGAAAAAGGGATCAGCGGCGGCTAGTAGGCCGGTGACGACGACCGCCGAGCGCCGCCCGAGCAGGCAGGGGAGCCACCTTCGGTGGGATTCGTGACACAAATGACCTTCCCATTATAGCTGATTATAAATCCATAATAATACATATATTATCACCTAATGTTGTGATAGATCTTTTTATCAACTTCAGTTCTTGTGAAAATTACAGGTTTTGAACTTCTAATTTATGGCCTGTAGGCCTCATTGACCTAAGCTCATACAACTCGTTTTTGAGTTAAAAAAAAGCATAATGTATGGATTAATTTGACTATAACAAATACTCAGATGAAACATATTGTGCTATTTATCACAGACTACTTTGTGTCAAAGTTTAACAAAGACATTTGTTTTGAAACCATTTCAAATGTTTAAATCGTGGCAGGATTTTATGTCATCAACCCAGGATATGGCGTATCTTGTTGGTCCTGGGGTCATCCTGATAACATTTTCAGCCGACAGCCGACCTCTCCTCTCAGGTGGGGATGAAGACCAGGACAAATTCCCATTCTTTGACCGGAATGTAACAACAACCTCAGCAGGGCCCTCTTCCTCATCACTGGATTGTTCCACATCGGTTGTCTCTTGGTCTGGATCCTATTCTGTGTTGTCTTCAACTTCTGACACTTCCTCCTCTAATGCATCTTCACTGTCAGTTTCCTGGCCTCTCTCCTCCTCACCAGTGTCATGATCAAAGATATGATCAAGAGTCTCACATACAGTATATTGTTTGGTCATTGTGCTGCCACAGAATGAATTGTGAGCAAGGCCTCAAAAAAGCTTCATATACCAGAGCTGCGAGAAAAGTTCTATATACTATTGAAACAATGTTGCGATTGTTTGTAAGAATGCCAACAGGTTCCCATGGGGGAAAGATTCTATCGGGGAAAGGTTCCCGTGGGGGTTACCATGGAAGCCAAGAAGGGGAGTGAGGTGTGTGTGTGTGTGTGTGTGTGTGTGTGTGTGTGTGTGTGTGTGTGTGTGTGTGTGTGTGTGTGTGGTGTGTGTGTGTGTGTGTGTGTGTGTGTGTGTGTGTGTGTGTGTGTGTGTGTCTCCAAACACACATGCATGTGGGGGTCTAGGAGAGGATGTGTGTCCGTCTGATGAATGGGCATGTGCCTGAACTCAATTTTATAAACTAATTGTAGTCTCACCCATTAATTTCGAATGACCGGTCATTTTTGACTGGGAACACCACAGGTGTACAAAAGTTAAATAAAACACCCAAAATGTTAAGAAAAACATCAAAATGTGTTTTGTGTGTTCAGATGCCCTGTGTGGACAAAGTCATGGAACCTTATGACAGTCAGATTAAATTAACTAGATTTTTCAGAGAGAAAACTTGTAAATCGGTCCAATTCGACCGGAACACAACAGGAGGGTTAAATTATCATGAAGAAGATTATACTGACACTGGGGACCTGATCCTAGATCAGTACGCTTTTGTTAGTCTTAGACGCTTTATAAATATGGACCCTGGTCAGCAGCCAACCTTCAACTGCTCTGCAACCCAGCTATTCCAGCCACCCCTCAGTTAGCACAGAGTGGGATGGAAGTCACAGCTGGCTGCTGCCTACAGAGCAGAACAGACAAGGCAATACGACGGCCCATTCACTACCAGATGAGGCGCTGGAATGCCAAAGGCATTTTGACAGATCATATCTTGTTTTCAACCCCGATGGTACTCTCCGGGACTAAACTGAACACTATTTTTAAATATATTTTATTAAGCATGAGGGCTTGACTGTGCAGATCCTCAAAATGCTCCACTGAAGGTCATGGCAATAAGATAATGGCGGCGCGTTACAGTTTTCCAAGAACAGTGAAACTATGGCGCATTCTACTATCAAGGTCAACTGTTAATGCACGGTTAGTGAGGCCAATGATTCAAAGCCATGTGGTCTAAGAAGGTGCAGCAGGAAGGAAAAACAGTGTGTCAGCCTAGCTAGCTCCCTTGCCTCCTGGGACAAGCTTTTAAATGGTTTTTACTGGTGAATCATTAATATTTAGTAATAGGCCCTAAGCCCTTGGACCGTGCTGGCACCACAACTACACTACACATTCTCATTAAAACTCTTTCTGATTAGCTCTCATTGCAAGGGGAGGCCTAGGTCCAAGAAATGCTATGGTAATAGTTTTGTTCTAATTAAAGTATTACATGTTGGGGGCTTTTTTGTGTCAGGCTTATGGCTCCCGCCTCCCGCCTCCCGCCTCTGCTCCAAATCGCCTCTTTTTACCTGTCTCTAATGCTTCCCTTTTTCAATCAAACTGTAAGCAGATAAAAACCCAGATGTCGTCCCGCAGGGCCATAACAACTTCCATCAAAGCCAAACGGAATGATTACGCTGGCCCTTTATTATTCATGCCATAATAGTTGGGGAGGGAAGTGGATGTGTTTAAATCGCCTGAGCACCGTGAAATGATACTACTAATGCACAACATAACCCAGACTCTCTCTCTCTGCCTCTGCCTCTGAACAGTTGGTTATGGCACATGTGCTACTGGATTGGATTGTTTTCCCCTCTCGTCTTGCCCATCTCTAAGCACTGATAATCAAGCCAGGATGTTGTTATATTGAAGTAGAAAGATGATACTTGATGCTATTTAATAAAGCCCTACTGTAGTAGACTATTGATTGCATTGCTGCTGGACTGTTTTCCAATACTATCTGAATTATATTTCCAGCTTTAAAATCCCACTTGATCAATATAAAAAAAAATGTATTAAGTGGACTATTCATCACCAATATCTAATAAAGCTTTTAATATTGTTGTCTTTTACCCACCTTTTCAGTGGTGAATGCAGAATGGATCAAGGTTCTCCAACACACATCAAAGCTTAACAGACATGATGCGTGGGATGGCTGGGATGGCTGTGCTCTAGAACCCAAGCTGTGCTGTGAGCTGCAGGGCCCATCAGTCCATGGCTAAGAGCTGGTCTCTATATGTGAGAAAGAGAGGAATCACCATTAGCGCTAGCTATCCCCGAGTGCTGAAAGAGCCACATCATCACGCTGCTCTGCTTCCTGGTTAATGTTATTGGCAGGTGGTGCGTGAAGCCAGTTGTCCTCAGTGTGACCCTAAGGGATCGTCTGGCCAACTAAACTGAAGGCCAAGGGACCTTGTCACCTTCTTTTTCAACCACAAACAATGTGGTTTGATGAATAGGACAGGAGACAACAGAAACGCCCCAGACCCGATCGATACAATAAATATTGGAGGTGCATATAGGATGGATTTGGATGTCAAATCACTATACATACTGACAGAATGGGTGTGACATAGTTTAGATGTGACCTTTTCGATTTGGTCCCCTGAGACACATACACACACACTTTCTACTTTATGTTCCTTTATTCCGCAAACAGGGTATTTAATCACAGCCCTTCACAAGTTTAATCTGTGCAAACATTTGCAGCTCCTAATTTATGGGCCAATCAAACAAGCCCTGATGTCAGTGTCAGGTGTATGGGGGGAGGCATTGCTGACAGGCTGATGTTGACAAGGCATTAGAGGCAGGTGAGGGGGACAAGGGGGGACGGGGGCTGGCAGACAGGGTGGAGGGTCTTGGAATCCTAATGGAAGAGCACAAGCTAGAATGTTAATGAACCCTTACCATTCTAGAACTGTCTGCTTTGTTCTGTCTGTCCCTCTTCCTGGGCTGTTGTCCCTCCATAGTGCCACTCTTTCACAGGAAACACATGGCTAACAATGTGGCTCATGTCAACAGGACAGTCAGCTTTACTGGTCATGAACTGCTGTAATAAATAACATCTGTAGTTAAGGGACTTTTAAAACGTGTTCTTTGATTTTGGTACTGTACATACATCTGTTATTATTAATTCATAGCATATGAATTAATAATTGTATGATTGGAAATAGGAGACATGTTGAAGGGATCCTTCTTACACATCGATGTGGAGTTATGTATCACAAATGCATGCTATCCATCACGTACTCTTCCACTTGCTAATAATAATAATCATGTGGGGGTGCTTATATTTGTCCTGTTACACACAAGTGTGTAATGGAAATCTTTTTTTTCTTGCATATCGCAACTCCCCCTGAGAAACAGCCAGGGTCACCATTGTACAGCACCCTTGGAGCAATTAGGGTTAGGTGCCTTGCTCAAGGGCACAACAACATATTTTTTTCACTTTGCTGGCTGCGGTATTCAAACCAGCAACCTTTCAGTTACTGGCCCAAAGTTCTAACGTCTAGGCTACCTGCCTAATCTGGACATCCAGAAAAATCTAGACATCCAGACATTCCCAGATACATATTATGACATTGACAGCCTATTTTGAAAACATTGTCAATAACTACATTCAATTGTCTGCAATATCCTGCCATTTTGAACACAGTGTATCCAGCTAATTTGGAAAATATGCAGTTTCTAAAAATGTATGCAGTAATGGCCAGTGCAACGAGCTCAATTCAAATCAAATCAAATGTTATTGGTCACATACACATGGTTAGCAGATGTTAGTGCGAGTGTAGCGAAATGCTTGTGCTTCTAGTTCCAACAGTGTAAGTAATCTAACAAATTCACAATGACTACCTTATACACACAAATGTAAAATAATGAATAAGAATATGTACATATAAATATATGGATGAGCGATGACCGTGCGCCATAGGCAAGATGCAGTAGATGGTATAGAATACAGTATATACATAGGAGATGAGTAATGTAGGATATTTATACATTAATAAAGTGGCTTTATTTAAAGTGACTAGTGATACCTTTATTAAATCCATTTATTAAATGTATTAAAGTGGCAAGAGATTTGAGTCTGTATGTTGGCAGCAGCCACTCAATGTTAGTGATGGCTGTTTAACAGTCTGATGGCCTTGAGATAGAACCTGTTTTTCAGTCTCTCGGTCCCAGCTTTGATGCACCTGTACTGATCTCACCTTCTAGATGGTAGCGGGGTGAACAGGCAGTGGCTCGGGTGGTTGTTGTCCTAGATGATCTTTTTAGCCTTCCTGTGACAGTGTGGTGTTATTGTCCAAAAATAAAATGACTGTTGTCTGGCAATTCACATTTATTTTCTGATATAGACTGTATCTTTTTGTAAAGCATATCCAAACATAGATGAAAATGTTTTAATCTCTCCATAAATGGTTCAAACACCTGTTGTTAGTGTAACGCTTTTACTTGACACTTTAATTAGCCAATTCCTTTGTTTATTATACTGAGGAGAAGCTGTCCTTTTGTGTTGTCATTATTTTACTTGGTTTAATGATTTGGATGAAGGTTATGCAGAGTTCACCACAACCACTATTGTGTGTCAGAGACTAGCATACGGTACACCCATCTCCACCAATCTCCACCCATCTCCACCCATCTCCACCAATCTCTACCCATCTCCACCCATCAACACCTATCTCCACCCATCTCCACCAATCTCCACCCATCTCCACCCATCTCCACCAATCTCCACCCATCTCCACCCATCTCCACCCATCTCCACCAATCTCCACCAATCTCACAAAAGTTAGACTATCTTTGCTAACTGTCGAGTTAAAATGAAAAAGGCCAGGCAAGAAATTGTCTCTCTCTCTCTCTCTCTCTCTCTCTCTCTCTCTCTCTCTCTCTCTCTCTCTTTCTCTCTCTTTCTACTGACAGCCCATATGTTTGCTCCCAGGTCCCTCTCCAGAGGCTCCACACCTGTCAATATGTCTTTGAGTCTCGCTATAAACTGAGAAAAGCAGGAGAGAGAGAGCGAGAGAGAGTGAGAGAAGGAGAGGAACATTTCAGCACCACCATATGATGGGCTCAGACTCAAATCCAACGCCTCAAGATGTGCAGTGAGCTCATTACTGTGGTGCTACGATATATAAACACACATGCAGCTGTTTATTTGGTCACTCACTCACTCACTCCTCTTCTCTCTCTTTCTCTCTCGCTCTCTCGCCTGGCAGTTTGTCCTGAGCAGACTGTCCGTCCTATCCTAAACACTGACACATGGCCACTGACAGACAGACAAATGGGGTGTAAGTTGCCCCCTTGTTCTCTGTTTGATGATGCAGACGAGGATGGATGGGGCAATTTTTTCACAGGCAGATTGGTCATCCCCACAACCTGCTGTATGTTTATTCAGTGATTCACTCTGTGTGGATAGATCCTGTTTATTACTTCAGGAAATGTCACCTAATAGTAGGCACATGCTGTGTGTTGGTGTACTCTACTGTAATCATCTGTGTGATTCTTTATGGATAATAAATCACGACAACACATTTACAAATGTATCCGAAACACAGTACACAGCCATTTGTCGATGCAATGTATACATTCGGCCCTCTTATAAAGTATGTTCTAAAATTATTGTTTATTTGCCATGCTACACAGCTGGAGGTTTCTGTTGCCAGTCACAGAAGCTAGAACATTTTTATTCAAACTCAAAGCAGATATACAATTCTAAAGTTGCTGTTTTGCATATCTGGAGGGCAGCATGGCATGGCACAGAGAATCTAGGGCTGTCATGATGTCTGTCTCTCTGGCTGTAGCCAGCCTTGGTTGGTCAAGGCCAAGGCCAGACAGAGTGAGTGAGAAACTGTCCACAGATCTGTCTGTGCATTAAACTAATGTGCTGGGATCAGGGGCCAGCGCCTCTCAAGCTGTCTCTTTGGCCCGCAGCTAATGTGAATGGGCACTGACTGTGTGCTACTGGCTGGGCTGCCGGGGCTGCCGGGGCGATGGCAGAGAAACGGAACACCTGCTTAAGCTCTGTTCCAGGGACCAACAACGGCATCCGTTTCCCTCCAAACCACATAATGTGTCCTCCGGTTGTGATTACTGGAGCCAACAATGGAATGGGGTGATGAGATGAACGCCCCCACCCCCCCACCATGTAAAGCCAGAAGGGCTGGAGTTGAACACTGGTGATTGGTGGCAGCGGCGAGATCTCCCACAGTTTGTAATGTCATTATACTTTTAGCAAACACATGGTGCTGTACAGCTAGTGAAATGTAGCCTACACCTGTTCCTACTTAGCTCTGTTTTAAGTCTTGCTGCTGAACACAACCTATGAAATATACTTCAAATTGACTATTGGACACTTGTAAAATCATTGCTTTTGTAAACAGAACACTGCAGATGTAGTTGACTATAAAACATCAAAACAATCTCCAGTGGTGTATATTGTGGGCCTAGCTGTCTCTTTCAGTAGACAAAAACAGTGGGTAGCATTTGGTATAGCTTCACTGAATACAAACCCCCAAACCTCCAGTGACTTATGACTTTCATAGAATTTGTTAGACTTTTAATGATGACTGATAGCAGTGGAGAATGGTTAAATGTATGGGGAATAACCATGAAATGAAAGTGTTCTCCAAGTTATATAAACTTTCATCATGAATAGGTACTTAATAATTCGATATTAAAGGGACTTTATTTCTATTCCCAGTGATGAATTATTTTTGACATGTTCACTGGTAAAATGCTTTAGAAGTTTCCTTCCTGACAGTACACTGGAGTGAGACCTTTTTTTTCTCTCAAAGTACATTTTCTAAACTCTGAGTCAGCTCTGTGTTTCTCTAATTTCTGCTCTGATCCGTCTGAGAGGAGAAAATTAAAGAAGAGGAAAGGATTTGTTGTCATACAGTCGCAATCTCCTTTGAGCCACGAGACGAAGAGAGAAATGTAAAGAAAATTAGACTTGAATCCCTTCGGAGACCTCAGGCCTTGTTTCTTTTACAATATTGTGGATGTGTGTAATGATAAGGAAACAGTTCAACTTTAATTGCCGGTGGTTTATTACCATTACTAGCTAGCATACTGTGGTACCTCAGAGTGCCCGTGTTGCCTACCCATGATGCTCTAGCGATGACCTCATAACTAGGCAACTGTAAACAACAACAACAATTCTACGTCCCCCTTCTTTAGTAAATACTCATGCGTAACAATGTAAGCATAATGCCCACGCAACAACACAGAAAGAAAAAAAAACCTGTATAAGAAATGTGAAGTGTCACAACATACAACTATGTATAAAACAGTCTGTGTTGACAAAATAATATTTATCTTTCTTTTTTATATATGAACAGTCTTTTTTATTTTTCCCATGAACTGTCCTTTCAATAAACAGTCTTTTGTGCAGTGAGGACTGCTGTGGTTTCAGTGTTTAACTCACAAAGTATTTGTACCTGGGGTTTGGTATGGGTACTCTCCCTGAAACAGTAGCAATGGCATGCACCTGTGTGTGTGTCCATCCAGATTCCACATTCCTGTTGTGCTGTGGCTCTGGTGAGTTTTGGGGAACAATACATTCACAGGTTGCCCTGGTGGCTGGTGCTTTGCCTGACTGCCATGACCTAAAGTAGCAGTCACTGGTGTTACAGTGGGGGTGTGGTTCTCAGACATCTGTAGGAGGTGGCGGCTGTTTCTCATGTAGGTTGAACCATCAGCCAGAATGTGGTAGCTATTTGGCTGTAGAGATCTTACAGTAACAGTTGCCAGTCTGTCGTAACCACAGTTTGACCTTGTAGGAGAGGTGTAAGAGTCCTTGCTGACTTGTCATAGTGCACTTTCTTTCCTTGCCTTGATTTAGTTAGTGCTGCATGTCTCCACTTTTGGTCTGTACATGGTTTTGGCCATGGGGATCAGTGTCCTCATCCTCCTTGACATCAGGCACTGTGCCGGTGATGGCAATCCGTCTCTCTGCAGGTTAAGGACGAGGTTAAGCAGTGCAGCATAGATGTCTGTACCTTGGCTGAGCACACCGCTCACTCTGCTAGACCATTTGATTGGGGGTAAAGGGGACTACTGGTGACGTGTTCAAAGTCCCATGTGCGTGCAAAAGCTTTAAACTCGCTGCTATTGAATGTTCTTGCATTATCAGTCATTAGTTGCTGTGCAATGGTGTGCACCGCAAAGTGGCATATCAGCTTTGTGATCACTGTAACACTGGTTAGGTTGAGGAGGTAGTCTATTTCAAACCAGCCAGAGTACGAATCCACCAGCAAGCAGATGCTCTTTTCCTCGCCACTCGAAAATGCTGCAGTGAGAGACCATGGCAGGGCTGGAAGCTTGTGTAGGGGCTCTTTCATCTGTTTGAGTGCGTTGCAGGGTGCACATTTGGACACCTCTCTGACGATGTCGCAATATATGTAGGACCAAAACATGGTTTCTTTGGTCCTGCGCTTTGTGACCTCAATGCCAGGGTGGCCCTGGTGGAACTATTTCACATAGTATTGCTGGAGTGTGTGTGGAATGACAAACCTCTGACCCCGTAGTAGGAAGCCATCACTGGTGAGCTCATCTCTCATAGCGTAGAACGCCAGCAAGTCGTGTGGAAGTCCCTTTGATGAAGTAAGACAGCCCTTGATGATGATATCAGAGAGGCGCCTGCATTTGGCATCAGCCAGTGTTTGACGCTGGAGTTCCTCAACTCTTTGAGATGAGAGCACCTCCACAGTCATGGCGTCGTACTCTTCAGTTGACTCCGCATGGTCGGTTGAGGGCAGGGGTGCACGAGAGAGGGTGTCTGCCACATACAGCTCCTTACCTTGTTTGTTGACAACGTTCAGGTTGCAGCACTGCAGCTTGAGCACCATCCTCAGCAAGCGTGCTGATGCTGTGTGGAGGGGCTTCATCAGGATGGTTATTAACGGCTGGTGGTCAGTTTCAACCGTCACATGCCGACCGTAGATGTAGTTGTGGAATTTCGTACAAGTGAAGAACAGAGCCAGGAGCTCAATTTAAATCTGAGCATATTTGGATTCTGTCTCAGTGAAGCCAACAGGCCTAGAATTCTGCAAACACACAGCACCGAGTCCATGTGGGGAGGTGTCTGCAGACAATATGCTGGTATACATTGAAGTACTGTAGTACAGGTGGATTGGTCACAAACTCCTTCAGCTTAGTAAACGCAGCAGTGTGATGTTCAAGTCAACACCATTCCACATCCTGATATAAAGGTTCAAGCAAGGGTGTAGCTGTAGCATTGGATACATTGGACAGGTAGTTTGTCATTCCAAGGAACCACTGGAGACCAAGTTTGTCCTCTGGGGGTGGCATCAGGATGACTGCCTCTGGGGGTGGCATCAGGATGACTGCCTCTGTCTTGCCAGGATCAAGCTTGACACCCATGTCTGTGAGCAGATGGCCTACAAACTGGACCTCTGAAACCCTGAAGTGACATTTGTCTGGATTCAGTTTGAGATGAAGAACTCTTATCCTGTCCATACCTCGCGTTCATCATGTTCCTGAACAGTCCGTCCCCAGACCAGAATGTTGTCCACAATGATTTGACAGGGCTTGTCCTGCGAAGAGCTGCTCCATGCAACTCTGAAACGCTTCACTTCATGCGGAGATTCCGTAGGGCATGCGTAGGAAGCGATATCGGACCATTGAGATCATGAACGCTGTGAGCTTTGATGACGCTTCATCAAGTGGGATCTGCCAGAACCCACACTTGGAATTCAACACGGAGAATACCTTTAGACCAGGCATGTCGGAGATCACCTGCTCCACTGTTCTCATGGGGTTATGTGGCCTGAGGAGCACTTTGTTGAGATGGACTGGATCAATACATATTCTCACTGTTCCATCCTTTTTCTTTACAGCGACCATGGCTGAGACACATTCCGACCATGGCTGAGTACCATTCCGACCATGGCTGAGACCCATTCCGACCATGGCTGAGACCCATTCCGACCATGGCTGAGGCCCATTCCGACCATGGCTGAGGCCCATTCCGACCACGGCTGAGTACCATTCCGACCACGGCTGAGTACCATTCCGACCACGGCTGAGTACCATTCCGACCACGGCTGAGTACCATTCCGACCACGGCTGAATACCATTCCGACCACGGCTGAATACCATTCCAACCACGGCTGAATACCATTCCGACCACGGGTGAGACCCATTCCGTGGCCTTCTGGCGTAATGACATCCATTCCTTCCATTTGGTCCAACTCCTTGACCACTTTTTCCTTCATGGCAAGTGGCACACTTCTGGAAGTGCACACTGTAGGGTGCACAGAGTCATCCAGTCGCTTCTGGTAAACGACTGGTACCTTACCCACTTTTCTGCAGTCAAACTCTGTATTCAGTCTGCTCAGGGGCTTCATGCTGCACTGCATGCACTTCAGGTCTGAGATGAACTAAGCCCAGTCTGATACTGTCAGAGAGGCCTAGCAGTGGTTTGACATCACGATCCACCACATGGAATTGTAGTTTTCCACATGTAAAGTACCTAGAGTCTTAATCACCTGTCCTCCATAAGCCACTAGATTCATTGTGTTTGAGTGGTCAACAGAAGCGCTTTGGTCAAAGTGTTGTAGTAGTGCCCTGGACAGTACGTTACATTTTGCCCAAGTGTCGATTTTGACTTTAATGTTCGGACCCCCGGTGATGTCTGAGAGATCTGTGAATATCTCTCCACTCTGTGAGGTTACCGTATATCCACACTTTCACAGTACAGTAAATATGCTAGTTCGGGTGTCTCCTCTGTCCCCAGTTCATTAATCTTGTGTGAATACCTGCCTCTGCATGGATTGGGAGGAGCAGCCAGTGCTGGTCTGTTTTTGGTAGGTGGCCTGCTTATATGAGACCTTACACCACATAGAAAAGTGGTTCCATTTCCCACATGCATTGCAGCGCTTGTTGAAAGTAGTGCACCTGTTGTGGTCATGGTGGATACTGTTCTGGCAGGTACTGCACTGATCACATTCTTTCTTTAGCCCTTTGTTGCTCCTCTCTGATTGCTCTGATTGTAACATGCAGATGCTAACAGCTGTTTCCAGTGTTGAGTCCTTTCCCCTGAGCAGCTGTGAATGGAGCCTGTCATTTTGAATGCCGCACACTACTCTGTCTCTAATTAGAACTTTGGTAAGAGCACCAAAGTCACATCTCTTAGCTAGCAATTTCAGTGTGGAGACGTATGACTGTATTGTCTCCTCTGCTTTTGATTAATTGTGTTGAACACATGCCTGTCCATTATCAAATGTTGTAAAGGCAAGCATATTTCCTCAAATGTCTTTATTAGTACCTCTGGATTTTCTTTGTCCTCCCCTTCTTGAAAAACGAAAGTGTTATATTTATCCAGTGCATCCCTGCCATTCTCTCTTGAATTTCAGCCAGTTATCGGCAATATTTTTGTCAAAGTCGAGGGGATCAAAGCGTCGGAGTCCTTATGCCATAATCCTCTAGCTTCTGACACCATGTGGATGTGTGTAATGATAAGGAAACGGTTGAACTTTACTTGCCGAAGTCCGGTGGTTCATTACCATTACTAGTTAGTATACAGTGGTACATCAGAGGGCCCGTGTGACCTACCCATGATGCTCTAGTGATGACCTCATAAATAGGCAACTGTAAACAACAACAACAACAACACATTCTACACATATGATATGATGAGGAGCTTATTTTCATTATCGGTTCTAAGGTTCGTGCTGTGTGGGCGATTAGGATGAATGTATTGCTTGAGATTATCTGTTTCCTTCAGCTGAATGAGGTTTGAGCGAATCAGAAAGATCCTCTCCAGAGACAGACGGTTGTCTGTTTTCTACCATGCCGGTATAAGTGCTCGAGACGTACATGCACGGCACGCACGCACACACACAAACACACACACAAACCCACTCCAGACCTCCCTCCCTTCACCCAGACCACCAGGGCCATATCTAATACAGTGACTCATAAGAGACTTATATTCTCTCCTTGTCTAGCATAAGCAATTACCGCCACAGTCGAAAGGTCAGGAGGTGTTTTTTTTAAATGCTGGCCCATGCTTTCCATTCACGGTTCCACTGAAATGCCGTCATACATGTAGAAAGTATCAAATGAGGCTTTTAGAAAAGGGACAAGTTTTAGAACAACGTTGACATTGTGACATTTTGTCACTGATTGTGCATTAGTGTCAAATGACTTTCCCTTTCTTCTGTCTTTTATCTCTTTTAATCCACAGTGTTTGATAACGGTAGTTAACTTGGTGAGGGAGTAAGCTGCTGCTATTCTCATTTAGATCAGTTGGTCACTCTATGCACATTAGGGTGTTATCCCTAGTTGTGTATCTTCTTGCGCAAGATATGTCTCCAAGCCAATTGCCACAATCATTGTGTTTGTGCAGACTTGTACGTGTGTGTGTACGCGTGTGTGTGTGTGTGTGTGTGTGTGTGTGTGTGTGTGTGTGTGTGTGTGTGTGTGTGTGTGTGTGTGTGTGTGTGTGTGTGTGTGTGTGTGTGTGTGTGTGTGTGTGTGTTATAGAATAGAGAAATGGAGTGGAGGTGCATGTGTCTTCATGTTTGTTCAGTATGTTAATTTTTGCAGTCTGACATGTTGAATTTACCCCGAATCATAACGCAACATAATCAACAATACATTTGATAGGTAACATCTAAATGACTCTCATAGTCTGGAGAAGACGGCCATCTTGGACATGGCAGAAAATCAACTACTGTATCTCCAAGATGTTTCATTCATTAAGTGAAATAAATACAGTATGCACATTAGCGACACATATTAATTAGCTGACTGCAGAGAAATTAACGATGACGTTCCTGATTCAAGTGAAAAATAAGTAGTTAGTTTCATTAAGTTGAAAGCCTCCATTTAAGATGGACCCATATCCAATGCCAAAAAATGTTTTATACACATTTCGCTTAATCTCAAACTTGCTTCATTTAATCCCCCATGAAACCTTTAAAATAACATTTCTACATTTCCAAAGACAAAACTTCTCCTACATTTATTAAGGGAGTGAACGTTATTGACAATAAAGGTTACATGGAGAAAATTGTACCTCTTTGAAATTAAATGTTCTTCGTCCTGCAAGAATTAAATGGCAACGCAGGAATTTTGATAGAGCACAAAAGCTGCGGGCCAGAAGGTTGTGGGTTCACAGACCATCAAGACAAGAGTAGGGGTGGAAAAATCACCTTTATAGTAAAAGCATTGCATGAATCTATCATCGTATTTGCAGGTCCGAGACGAAATAGCCTTCATAAACATTTCATGCAATTCTACATTTTACATATTAGCATGATTTTTTTTAATACCCCACAAATTACTGAAAATACAGGCTAAGAATGGACAGAGAGATAGGCCTATGTGCTCATCTTATCATATTTATTCAATGCCAAATCAGTGTGTCTTGTTTGCAATGAAACTGTCCATGTTTGCAAATAATTACATCTGAGGTATAATTACATCTTTCAAAAATTAGGCATACCTTTCCACACCAGACAGTAGGCTTACAGATGCAGAACAATTTGAGCTTAACTGCAGGCTACTCTTCTTCTGTGGCTTAACCCAATGAGAGAAGGTCACAAGTGTTTCCCTAAAAGATATCTGGGTTAAAACATCTTCTATTTTACAGAATATGGATAGCTTAATCAATTGATAGTGAGAGAATTAGATTACTTCCCAAGCAAAGTCTATTTCTTGTCTCCTCAGCTATAGAAGGTTGTAGCTGAATGTCAAAGAAACTAAACAATGATATCCCAATATGCATCAGAGTCACGTCTTCTCTGGTACTTTACAGCTTGTTTCTAGCATAAAGCTTCACAGACCAAAGCTCTGTTATAGATCACTTTACATAATCAGATCCATTTTATTTTCTTAAAAATCTTAACTTCTCTAGGGCCAGTGGGACGATTTCATCCCACCTAAGTAACAGCCAGTGGAATCCCGTGGCGCGTTATTCAAATACCTTAGAAATGCTATTACTTCAATTTCTCAAACATATGACTATTTTACACCATTTTAAAGATAAGACTCTCGTTAATCTAACCACACTGTCCGATTTCAAAAAGGCTTTACAAAGAAAGCAAAACATTAGATTATGTCAGCAGAGTACCCAGCCAGAAATAATCAGACACCATTTTTCAAGCTAGCATAGAATGTCACATAAACCCAAATCACAGCTAAATGCAGCACTAACCTTTGATGATCTTCATCAGATGACAATCTTAGGACATTATGCTATACAATACATGCATGTTTTGTTCAATCAAGTTCATATTTATATCAAAAACCAGCTTTTTACATTAGCATGTGACGTTCAGAACTAGCATACCCCCCGCAAACTTACGGTGAATTTACTAAATTACTCACGATAAACGTTCACAAAAAACATAACAATTATTTTAAGAATTATAGATACAGAACTCCTCTATGCACTCGCTATGTCCGATTTTAAAATAGCTTTTCGGTGAAAGCACATTTTGCAATATTCTAAGTAGATAGCCCGGCATCACAGGGCTAGCTATTTAGACACCCAGCAAGTTTAGCCCTCACCAAAGTTACTATAAGAAAAATGTTATTACCTTTGCTGTTCTTCGTCAGAATGCACTCCCAGGACTTCTACTTCAATAACAAATGTTGGTTTGGTTCAAAATAATCCATAGTTATATCCAAATAGCGGCGTTTTGTTCATGCGTTCAAGACACTATCCGAAAGGGTAAAGAAGGGTGACGCGCCCGACGCGTTTCGTGACAAAAAAATTCGAAATATTCCATTACTGTACTTCGAAGCATGTCAACCGCTGTTTAAAATCAATTTTTATGCCATTTTTCTCGTAAAAAAGCGATAATATTCTGACCGGGAAATCGTGTTTTAGTACAAAGAGAGAGAAAATAAAAACATGGTGTCACCCCGTGCACGCGCCTCAGTCTGATGGTCCTCTGATAGACCACTTACCAAAGGCGCTAATGTGTTTCAGCCAGGGGCTGGAATTACATCATTCAGCTTTTTCCCGGGTTCTGAGAGCCTATGGGAGCCGTAGGAAGTGTCACGTTACAGCAAAGATCCTAAGTTTTCAATAAACAGAGCCAAGAAGCCCAAGGAATGGTCAGAGAGGGCACTTCCTGTACAGAATCTTCTCAGGTTTTTGCCTGCCATATGAGTTCTGTTATACTCACAGACACCATTCAAACAGTTCTAGAAACTTTAGGGTGTTTTCTATCCAAAGCCAATAATTATATGCATATTCTAGTTTCTGGGCAGTAGTAATAACCAGATTAAATCGGGTACGTTTTTTATCCGGCCGTGTAAATACTGCCCCCTAGCCCTAACAGGTTGCTAACAAGGGGTAGGCCTGTTCTTTTTGCCATTGTCTTTAATAAATGTAGACCTATGGCATACCCTCTCATACCCCCTCAATTTGAGTCTTGGTTTGAACTTACCAGCCCTTCACTGACACAGAGGTAGGCTGTTTAAAGAGTGCATGGTGGGTGGAGGAATGAACCTACAAATCTATGGATATAGCAACCTACAGCCTAGTTTCATCTGTCAAACAGGTAGGCCTACCTCTTATTTCTTAAATAGGAAGAAATAGACTCCCACAAAAATTCCTCTTGTTGTTAGTAAAGACTAATTCAAATGAAGATGGTTTAAATGAATTATCCTTACTCAAATTTGCCTACTTTCATGAGTTGTCAATTTCCAATTGATTGTGCTCCAACTGCTGCTTCAAGTTTCAACACCACAATGCAAGTTACTCGAATGTGGCTTATTGTGCGGTCAACAACTATGATAAATACATCATGGCCAAGAAACATTGTTTTCATTAATATAAATTATAGTAGTAGCAAGCTATCAAATTTGAACTCTGGTCCTCCTCGTCTTCACACTCTCCTTCTCAGACTGAATAGAACATAGTCATGCTTACAGTGGCAGTTCAGGAGGAGTTTTTGATCAGAAAGAGCAGAGCAGGCCAGGGCTCAGGGCTCAGGGCTCAGGGCTCAGGGCTCAGGGCTGGAATATCCTTTGCAGTGTGTAATGCAGTCTAGTTTTATTTACACCATCCCAGCAGCTATCTATAGTGTAAGATGGCGCCGGAGCAGAAGGCAGACGTTCTACGTGCCCCCAACTACTAACCGGTGCCCCCGCACATTGACTCTGTACTGGCACCCCCCTGTATATATAGTTATTTTTTACTGCTGCTCTTTAATTACTTGTTACTTTTATCTCTTATTCTTATCCATATATTTTTGAAACTGCATTGTTGGTTAGTAAGCATTTCACTGTAAGGTCTACACCTGTTGTATTCGGCGCATGTAACTAATAACATTTGATTTGAGCTATCTTAGAAATAATCAAATCAAATCAAATGAAATTGTATTGGTCACATACACATGGTTAGCAGCTGTTAATGCGAGTGTAGCGAAATGTTTGTGCTTCTAGTTCCGACCATACAGTAATATCTAACAAGTAATCTAAAAATTTCACAACAACAAAGGAATGAATAAGAATATGTACATATAAATATATGGATGAGCAATGGCCGAACGGCATAGGCAAGATGCAGTAGATGGTATAGAGTATAGTATATACATGAGATGAGTAATGTAGGGTATGTAAACATTATTAAAGTGGCATTGTTTAAAGTGACTAGTGATACATTTATTACATCCAATTTCTTATTATTAAAGTGGCTAGAGATTTGAGTCAGTGTGTGGAAGCAGACACTCAATGCTAGTGATGGCTGTTTAACAGTCTGATGGCCTTGAGATAGAACCTGTTCTGACCTCACCTTCTGGATGATAGCAGGGTGAACAGGCAGTGGCTCGGGTGGTTGTTGTCCTTGATGATCTTTTTTCCTTCCTGTTACAGCGGGTGGTGTAGGTGTCCTGGAGGGCAGGTAGTTTGCCCCCGGTGATGCGTTGTGCAGACCTCACTACCCTCTGGAGAGCCTTACGGTTATGGGCGGAGCAGCTGCCGTACCAGGTGGTAATACAGCCCGACATGATGCTCTCGATTGTGCATCTGTAAAAGATTAGTGTTTTTGGTGACAAGCCAAATTTCTTCATCCTCTTGAGGTTGAAGAGGCGCTGTTGCGCCTTCTTCACCACGCTGTCTGTGTGGGTGGACCATTTCAGTTTGTCCGTGATGAGTACGCTGAGGAACTTAACATTTTCCATCTTCTCCACTACTGTCCCTTCAATGTGGATAGGGGGGTGCTCCCTCTGCTGTTTCCTGAAGTCCACAATCATCTCCTTTGTTTTGTTGATGTTGAGTGTGAGGTTATTTTCCTGACACCACACTCCGAGGGCCCTCACCTCCTCCCTGTAGGCCGTCTCGTCGTAGTTGGTAATCAAGCCTACCGCTGTAGTGTCATCTGCAAACTTGGTGATTGAGTTGGAGGCGTGCATGGCCACGCAGTCATGGGTGAACAGGGAGTATAGGAGAGGGCTGAGAACGCACCCTTGTGGGGCCCCAGTGTTGAGGATCAGCGCAGAGGAGATGTTGTTTCCTACCCACACCACCTGGGGGCATCCCGTCAGAAAGTCCAGGACCCAGTTGCACAGGGCAGTGTGATTGCATCGTCTGTGGACCTATTGGGCAGTAAGCAAATTGGAGTGGGTCTAGGTTGTCAGGTAGAGTGGACCTGGAACAATGGTGGCCCTCTTGAAGCATGTGGGAACAGCAGACTGGGATAGGGATTGATTGAATATGTCTGTAAACACACCAGCCAGCTGGTCTGCGCATTACATTTACATTTTAGTCATTTAGCAGACACTCTCATCCAGAGCGACTTACAGTAGTGAATGCATACATTTAATTTCATTTTTGTACTGGCCCCCCGTGGGAATCAAACCCACAACCCTGGCGTTGCACACACCATGCTCTACCAACTGAGCCACAGGGAAGCTCTGAGGACACATTTAAATGTTTTACTCACATTGGCTGTGGTGAAGGAGTGCCCACAGGTTTTGGTAGCGGGCCGTGTCGGTGGCACTATATTGTCCTCAAAGCGAGCAAAGAAGTTGTTTAGTTTGTCTGGGAGCAAGACATTGGGGTCCGCGACGGGGCTGGTTTTCTTTTTGTAGTCCGTGATTGACTGTGGACCCTGCCACATACCTCTCGTGTCTGAGCTGTTGAATTGCGACTCTACTTTATCTCTATACTAATGCTTAGCTTGTTTGATTGCCATGCGGAGGGAATAGCTACACTGTTTGTATTCGGTCATGTTTCCGGTTGCCTTGCCCTGATTAAAAGCAGTGGTTTGCGCTTTCAGTTTTGCGTGAATGCTGCCATGGGTAAACATCACAGATGCACTTGCTAATAAACTCGCTCACCGAATCAGCGTATACATCAATGTTGTTGTTCGATGCTATCCGGAACATATCCCAGTCCATGTGATCGAAGCAATCTTGAAGCGTGGAATCAGATTGGTCGGACCAGCGTTGAACAGACCTGAGCATGGGTGTTTCCTGTTTTAGTTTCTGTCTATAGGCTGGGAGCAACAAAATGGAGTCGTGGTCAGATTTGCCGAACGGAGGGCGAGGGAGGGCTTTGTATGCGTTGCGGAAGTTAGAGTAACAGTGATAGAGTAACAAACAAATACAACTTTGCTCTGTGCTTCTCAGAGCATGCACTTCATAGCCTATAGGCTGTGGATCATTTGATTGAGACCAACCTAAATAGCCTACAGGTGCACTTGATATTGTGCACCCAGAGTAGAATCAGAGATGAGGAGCGGCATCGGGCACACATTGATATATATAACCTAATAAGCAACTAACTCTAAAACACTGAGAAATACTGACATTTCATCAATTATAAATTCCCTGACCCTCTCCTGTGATAGATTTAAAAAAAATACTAAACCCTCCCCTTGACTGAAATTGAAAAAGCATGACCCTCCCCCATTTTCCTCCAGCTACCCATTCTGTAAATGTATATCCATCCCTTAAAAGTTTTAGTCCTATGTATTTTGTCATTACTATGGTACTATATAGGCTTCAGGCTATTTTATTTGGGGAATGAATTCCACCCCTCGACATTGTGTGTATAATGGTAAAGTGTAGGCCTTTAATGTGGGCCTAATAATCTTCACCCCTCAGCAGTTTGGGCACTGCCTCATCCATCTCACTTAGAAAGAGCAGCACAGCCAGTCAGATCCGCGCTAAACAGAGACAACAGCTTTATTATGCTACAGAAGACAAGCAGGCTAAGGCCTCTATTCAATCCGATTTAGCCGACATCCGCATAGTGGTTGTTTTGGAGGTGTCAGAGGTGGAACTGCATTAGTGCTGTCAAGTCCACAAGCGGCTTCTGGCATTATACTTAAAGTCACATTAACAGAAATTCCATGCAGCCTTGTTTCCAAGTTGGAACACTGGAATGTGAGTTTCCCGACTTGGAATTATTATTTAGTTTCATGATTTTTACATTTTAGATTAATTATTTCTATATAGCCTACACTTTCTCATTGTCCCCCAAGATCCAATTGGGGAGGTGACTGCGGATCTGTCTCTGGGAAGTTATAATGTTAGTATGTTCGTACACTATATGACCAAAAGTAAGTGGACACCTGCTCGTCGAACATCTCATTCCAAAATCATGGGCATTACAGTTTTTTACAATCGCTAGGACCCATTGAAAGTAAGAATTTGTTCTTAACTGACTTGCCTAGTTAAATAAAGGTAAAATAAAAATAAATAAAAAATTCTCAATGTTTAGGTCACTTTTTCAAAACTCTTCACACAGTGAGCATAACAGCAGTCTATGTGGGCTAAACTGTGGATCATTTTTCATTGCTTTGGCACAAAATGCATTCAATGACTACATCTTTCAAATGTCATGAATTATTTTCTCACTCAGACACAACCACCACCAAAACTCTATTTACCTACAGGCCAATTTACACATGTTTACATACTCTTTTAAAAACTGTTCAACTTATTAAGATCAAAACCTAACATAACACAAAATTGAATAAGATAGCAATTTGCTACATTTCTACAGTAATACCGTATTGAAATATATTCCAAATCTAAACAATGAAATACTATCAAAACAATTAGACCAACCACAGCTGATTCCCATTGTAGCTGAACACCTACACAGGTGTTCATTACCATCTATACAAAACGGGACATCTGAGGAATAATGCTCTACTGTAATGTAAACATGGACCCAGCCAGAGAGAGAGAAGTGGCTGACAGAGGAAGAAGAGTGGCTGGGAGAGGGAGAGGAGTACGTATGTGTGGTGGAAGAAGACTAAGAAGAAGATCAAGAGCTGTAGTCTCAGATGAGATTAGGGCTACTATAATTGATCATGCAATAAATCATGGTCTATCAATGAGAGAGGCTGGTCTAAGTGCAGCCAAATCTGCAACAGTGGCATCTATTGTGACAAATTTCCTGCAAAACAACAGGTAAGATGTGCATTCCGCAAGGGCATCTGACTGAACTTCACATTACAGAAGTAAATTGAGCAAAGCCTCCAAACCCACTTGTGTGTAATTGTTTTTCTATTTCTTCTTAGGACCCAACGGTTACCTCCCACAGGCGGGAGAGGTAGGATTTTCACTGCTGTGCAGGAAACTGCAACCGTTGATATGGTCATCAGAAACAATGGCATAAAACTCACAGAGATTCGGGACAGAGTGTTGGCAGACAACATTACATTTGGAAATATTCACAATGTAAGCATAACAACTATTTCTAGAGTCCTGAAACAACATCAAGTCAGGATGAAGCAGCAGTTGTACACTGTCCACTTTGAGAGGAACTCTGAACGAGTCAAGCAACTCAGGAACCAATATGTCCAGGTAAGATGACTATAAAATATAGAACTGGTTTTGAACAAAACCAATCAGGGCAGAGGCACACAATGGTATGTTTTTAGGTATAAACTAAACTACCGTAATAGCCTAACTCTTATGATGCCTTGTGGATTTATTTTAGAGAGTCATGGAGATTGAATCCTCTGATTGATCCACTAATTGGGCCATACAACACTGAGCGTCTCATTTCATTCCTGGATGACCTCTATGGAAGAGTTGTGCCAGGTGAGAAAAGGGTTGCAATGAGCTGAAATCGGCCAACGTTTGTAATTGTATGGGACAATGTGGTATTTCACCACTCCCGTGCAGTCACAGAGTGGTTTGCAGCCCATCCCAGGATGGTGTCACTTTTCCTCCCACCTTACTCTCCATTCCTCAACCCCATAGAGGAATTATTTTCCTCATGGAGGTGCAGAAGATTGCCAGGGATGTACTAGGCATGCCAAAAGATTCTTTCCTAGGTGTATTGCCCAAGATGACATAAGATGTCATCTTGGGCAATGAGAACCTATGGAAAAATGCAGAAGACAGGATTGACTAGCATTGCTACTGTATCTGTATTGGTAGACGGTGTATATACAATTATTGTATTTTGGAATCACCCAATGTCAAAAAATGACAAACTATATTGAAGCATATTGCATCATGTCTGATTCATTCCTTTAACATATACTGCAATGAATTCTAAACAGTAGAGAGGTGTCATTCCTGTTTTGTAAAGGCATTTTACAAAAGAAAACATTGTGTAATGATACCTGTTGTTAATGTTTTTAGGTCATTGTTTTATTTATTTTATTTCACCTTTATTTAACCAGGTAGGCTAGTTGAGAACAAGTTGTCATTTGCAACTGCGACCTGGCCAAGATAAAGCGTAGCAATTCGACACATACAACAACACAGAGTTACACATGGAATAAACAAAACATACAGTCAAAAGCACAGTAGATCAAAAGAAAACAAAAAGTCTATATAGAGTGAGTGCAAATGAGGTAAGTTAAGGCAATAAATAGGCCATGGTGGCAAAGTAATTACAATATAGCAATTAAACACTGGAATGGTAGATGTGCAGAAGATGAATGTGCAAGTAGAGATACTGGGGTGCAAAGGAGCAAGATAAATAAATAAATACAGTATGGGGATGAGGTAGGTAGATAGATGGGCTGTTTACAGATGGGCTCAGTTTTCAGGTGCAGTGATCTGTGAGCTGCTCTGACAGCTGGTGCTTAAAGCTAGTGAGGGAGATATGAGTCTCCAGCTTCAGAGATTTTTGCAGTTCGTTCCAGTCATTGGCAGCAGAGAACTGGAAGGAAAGGCGTCCAAAGGAGGAATTGGCTTTGGGGGTGACCAGTGAGATATACCTGCTGGAGCGCATGCTACGAGTGGGTGCTGCTATGGTGACCAGTGAGCTGAGATAAGGCGGGGCTTTACCTAGCAGAGACTTGTAGATAACCTGTAGCAAGTGGGTTTGGCGACGAGTATGAAGCGAGGGCCAACCAACGAGAGTGTATAGGTCACAATGGTGGGTAGTGTATGGGGCTTTGGTGACGAAACGGGTGGCACTGTGATAGACTGCATCCAGTTTGCTGAGTAGAGTGTTGGAGGCTATTTTATAGATGATCCTCACCGAAGTCGAGGATCGGTAGGATGGTCAGTTTTACGAGGGTGTGTTTGGCAGCATGAGTGTAAGATGCTTTGTTGCGATATAGGAAGCCGATTCTAGATTTAATTTTGGATTAGAGATGCTTAATGTGAGTCTGGAAGGAGAGTTCACAGTCTAACCAGACACCCAGGTATTTGTAGTTGTCCACGTATTCTAAGTCAGAGCCATCCAGAGTAGTGATGCTGGACGGGCGAGCAGGGGCAGGCAGTGATCGATTGAATAGCATGCATTTAGTTTTAACTGCGTTTAAGAACAGTTGGAGGCCACGGAAGGAGAGTTGTATGGCATTGAAGCTCGTCTGGAGGGTTGTTAACAGTGTCCAAAGAGGGGCCAGAAGTATACAGAATGGTGTCGTCTGCGTAGAGGTGGATCAGAGAATCACCAGCAGCAAGAGCAACATCATTGATGTATACAGAGAAGAGAGTCGGCCCGAGAATTGAACCCTGTGGCACACCCATAGAGACTGCCAGAGGTCCGGACAACAGGCCCTCCGATTTGACACACTGAACTCTATCAGAGAAGTAGTTAGTAAACCGGGCGAGGCAATCATTTGAGAAACCAAGGCTGTTGAGTCTGCCAATAAGAATGACAGAGTCGAAAGCCTTGGCCAGGTCGATGAAGACGCCTGCACAGTAATGTCTCTTATCGATGGTGGTTATGATGACGTTTAGGACCTTGAGCGTGGCTGAGATGCACCCATGACCAGCTCTGAAACCAGATTACATAGCGGAGAAGGTACGTTGGGAAATGGTCAGTAATCTGTTTGTTAACTTGGCTTTTGAAAACCTTAGAAAGACAGGGTAGGATAGAAATAGGTCTGTAGCAGTTTGGGTCTAGAGTGTCACCCCCTTTGAAGAGGGGGATGACTGCGGCAGCTTTCCAATCTTTGGGAATCTCAGACGATACGAAAGAGAGGTTGAACAGGCCAGTAATAGGGGTTGCAACAATTTTGGCAGATCATTTTAGAAAGAGAGGGTCCAGATTGTCTAGCCCGGCTGATTTGTATGGGTCCAGATTTTGCAGCTCTTTCAGAACATCAGCTATCTGGATTTGGGTGAAGGAGAAATGGTGCGGGCTTTGGCGGGTTGCTGTGGAGGGTGCCGGGCAGTTGACTGGGGTAGGGGTAGCCAGGTGGAATGCATGGCCAGCCGTAGAGAAATGCTTATTGAAATTCTCAATTATAGTGGATTTATCGGTGGTGTAACGAGTGTCGTGTGTGGAGGACCAAGACGCAACAGGGAAGCGTATACTCATCTTTTCTTTTTAATATATAAGAAGGAGAAACAAAATAAACACATATACAATTAACAGAAACAACACTAACAGTTCTGTCAGGTGACAAGCACAAAACAGAATACAACTACCCACAATACAAACACACCCCTAATTATAGGACCTTCAATCAGAGGTAACGATAGACAGCTGCCTCCAACTGAAGGCCCCAACACCAATTAACTAAACAGAAATACAAATGACTAGACAGAACATAGAAATAAACTAACATAGAACAATAACCAAAACCCTGGACTAATAAATCAAATACCCCTCTCTACATGGACACATACACACAACCACCCTGAACCACATAAAACAAATACCCCCTGCCATGTCATGGCCAAACTTAACACTAACAAATAACACCTTTACAGGACAGAACGTGACAGTACCCAGTACTCCCAAAGGTGCAAACCCCAGATGCACCTAACAAAAATAAAATACAAAAATAAACCCCAAAACAAAAAAATTCCCAGCTTATATGGGAGGGAAGGGAGGGCGGCCACCGTCACCGACGATGCCTCTGCAATGCTCCCCCCTTCCCGCATACTAGTCCCTACGGAGGTGGCTCTGGAGCGGGACGTATCCCTCACTCCGCCACTTGCTCACCCCTCTTCTTTGCAGACTCTGGGGCGAGGTCCCTCTTTGTCGAACTCGGACTTGGGATCCTCGCTACGGGCGACTCTGGCTGCGTCGGACTGGAGGGCGACTCTGGCTGCGTCGGACTGGAGGGCGACCCTGGCTGCGTCGGACTGGAGGGCGACTCTGGCTGCGTCGGACTGGAGGGCGACTCTGGCTGCGTCGGACTGGAGGGCGACTCTGGCTGCGTCGGACTGTGGGACACTTCTCTCTCGGGCATAGGTGCAGGACACTCGGGCTGAGGCACTGTCGTCGGGCACTCTGGGTTAGGCGCTGTCGCTGGGCGAGGCGCTGTCGCTGGGCACTCTGGGCGAGGCGCGTGCACTGAAGTCCTGGTACGTGGGGCTGGCGTAGGGGACGCCGGACTAGGCCCACGTACCTCAGGGCTAGTGCTAGGGACAAGAGTAGGACGAGTTGGGCTGGGCTGCCGCACTGGGAGCCTGGTGCGTGGTGCTGGTGTTGGGGGAGTCAGACTAGTGACACACACCTGTAGGCTTGTGCGGGGAGCAGGGATAGGTCGAGCTGGACTAGGCTGCCGCTCGGGAAGCCTGGGGCGCGGTGCTGGCTTCGGAGGAGCCAGACTGGAGACACGCACCTGTGGGCTTCTACGAGGAGCAGGAGTAGGATACACCGGGCCTTGGGTAAGTACTGGAAGTCTCGAGCTCACCTCCTGCACAACCCGTCCTGGTTGGATGGCAGTAGTAGCCCTGTACGTTCGGGGTGCTGGTACAGGGCGGACTGGGCTATGCAGGGGCCTGATGGTCGCCGTGCATAGAGGAGGAGTCCTGTAGCCTGGACTTCGGAGGCGTACCGGTGGCCAGACGTATTGGGCTGGCATCCTCCTTCCAGGCTGGATGCCCACTCTAGCACGGCCTTTGCTTGGGGCTGAGATCACACGCACCGGACTGTGCGTGCGCATGCGCGAGATCTTGCGTACCTCTTCGTACTTCGGCGCTCTCCACTCCATGTGCTCCCCATAATAAGCACGAGGTGTTGGCTTCAGGGGCATCCTTTGCGCCACTCACCCCGTGTGCCTCCCCAATTTTTTTTTATTGGGGCTGCCTCTCAGGCCTCCTTGCTAGCCTCGCCCCAACGTACTTCTCCCGGTCCTCACCGTTCCTTCGCCACGGACCTTCTCCCGCCAGGATTTCCTCCCATGACCACGATTCCCTGTAGTCCTCCTGCTTCCTTGGCTGCTCCCTCTTCTGTTGCTTGGTTCGGTTGTGGTGGGTAGTTCTGTAACGAGTGTCGTGTGTGGAGGACCAAGACGCAACAGGGAAGTGTATACTCATCTTCTCTTTTTAATATATAAGAAGGAGAAACAAAATAAACACATATACAATTAACAGAAATGACACTAACAGTTCTGTCAGGTGACAAGCACAAAACAGAATACAACTACCCACAATACAAACACACCCCTAATTATAGGACCTTCAATCAGAGGCAACGATAGACAGCTGCCTCCAACTGAAGGTCCCAACACCAATTAACTAAACATAGAAATACAAATGACTAGACAGAACATAGAAATAAACTAACATAGAACAATAACCAAAACCCTGGACTAATAAATCAAATACCCCTCTCGACATGGACACATACACACAACCACCCTGAACCACATAAAACAAATACCCCCTGCCACGTCCTGACCAAACTAAACATTAACAAATAACACCTTTACAGGACAGAATGTGACAGGTGGTGACAGTGTTTCCTAGCCTCAGAGCAGTGGGCAGCTGGGAGGAGGTGTTCTTATTCTCCATGGACTTTACAGTGTCCCTGAACTTTTTTGAGTTAGTACTACAGGATGAAAATTTCAGTTTGAAAAAGCTAGCCTTAGCTTTTCTGACTGCCTGTGTATATTTGTTCCTAACTTCCCTGAAAGGTTGCATATCACTGGGGCTATTCAATGCTAATGCAGAACGCCACAGGATGTTTTTGTGCTGGTCAAGGGCAGACAGGTCTGGAGTGAACCAAGGACTATATCTATTCCTGGTTCTACATTTTTTGAGTGGGGCATGCTTATTTAAGATGGTGAGGAAGGCACTTTTAAAGAATAGCCAGGCATCATCTACTGACGAGTGACAAAGTGTGCTTGTTGGGTGAAAACCTTTGCTAGTGTTATGTAAGAATGAGTTGATTTGAGACATGTATGTTTTGGTAGTTTTAGTGAAATTAACTGCTGTGCCAAGCTGAAAGTTGGTTAGGAGAACTGTGTGAAGAGTTTTGAAAAAGTGACCTAAGTATTGGGGAATGGGTCTTAGCGATTGTTAAAAAAACTGCAATATGAAGTTAACAGACTCCACTCTTCTGGGAAGGCTTTCCACTTTCCACTGCTGCGAGTACTTGCTTCCATTCAGCCACAAGAGCGTAAGTGAGGTCGGGCACTGATGTTGGGCGATTAGGCCTGGCTCACAGTCGGCGTTCCAATTCATCCCAAAGGTGTTCAACGGGGTTGAGGTCAGGGCTCTGTGCAGGCCAGTCAAGTTCCTCCACACCGATCTCGACAAACCATTTCTGTATGGACCTTACTTTGTGCGCTGGGGGGATTTTCATGCGGAAACAGGAAAGGGCCTTCCCCAAACTGTAGCCACAGTTAGAACCACAGAATCGTCTACAATGTCATTGTATGCTGTAGCGTTAAAATTACCCTTCACTGGAACTAATGGGCCTAGACCGAACCATGGAAAACCGCCCCATACCATCATTCCTCCTCCACCAAACTTTACAGTTGCCACTATGCATTCTGGCAGGTAGCATTCTTCTGGCATCCACCAAACCCAGATTTGTCCATCGGACTGTCAGATGGTGTAGGGTGATTCATTCCTCCAGAGAATGCGTTTACACTGCTCCAGATTCCAATGGCGGTGAGCTTTACACCACTCCAGCCAATGCTTGGCATTGCACATGGTGATCTTAGGCTTGTGTGCAGCTGCTCAGCCATGGAAACCCATTTCATGAAGCTCCCGACAAACAGTTCTTGTACTGACATTGCTTCCAGAGATAGTTTGGAACTCGGTTGTGAGTGTTGCAACCGAGGACAGACGATTTTTACGCGCTACACACTTCAGCACTCGGCAGTCTCGTTCTGTGAGCTTGTGTGGCCTACCACTTCACGGCTGAGCCGATGTTGGTCCTAGACGTTTCCACTTCACAATAACAGCACTGAAAACTGATCGGGGCAGCTCTAGCAGGGCAGACATTTGGCAAACTGATTTGTTGGAAAAGTGGCATCCGATGACAGTGCCACGTGAAAGTCACTGAGCTCTTCAGTAAGGCCATTCTACTGCCAATGTTTGTCTATGGAGATTGCATGGCTGTGTGCTCGATTTTATACACTTGTCAGCAACGGGTATGGCTGAAATAGCCGAATCCACTACTTGGAAGGGATATCCACATACATTTGTATATATAGTATATATTAGTCATGTGCGATATATCAGACAGCACTGGCCGATTTTGGCCAGCACTGATTGGCCAGATGGTGGCACTATAACAAGAGCAAGATCACGCCCCTCACCCCGTTGGACCTAAAGTCATGAAATTCTGTATAAATTTTCCTCAAGGACCCATTAATAATACTTTAGTAATCAACTATACGTATGTTAGTCAGACGCAATATTTGATGAACTGAATGATGCGTCTTGCCGTAATTTACAAAATTACACAGATTGGCCTCCATCATTTGTGGAGGATGACATATTTACTGTTGCCTTGTTCTGAACTTGTAACGCGAATAGGGTAGGTGTGGATTTGTGACAATGATCGCAACACCTGCTGCTCACTGATTTGATGGCTTGATCTGATTGAATCCAGGCCTAAATTATTTCTGGGTTTTAGACAAAATAGCTACAGAACAGCAGTATTAGTGTAGTTTAAACGTGATGTACCCGAACGCAATTTTGGATTCTCTCTGTAACCAATAGGTATTGTCTTCAAACTGTAGAATTATAATTCCATTTCTATGCTAAAAAATTCAAACAAAAGTATTGTAATGGGTTCAAGCTCTATTTGAGAATATAAAAGATGATGAAATAGAAAACAAACGGTAAAGGGCAGCTCTGTGTTATTCTCATTCACTATAATGCTTTTGTTTATGGAGCTCCTCTGGACCTTAGTGCCAACTCCTTTTCTCATTTCCAAATGTCATCTTATTGGATATTCAACATTCTTTCACTCCAAATTTAAACAAATACATTTCATCCATTTAAACATTTTATCCATTTATAAAAGTATTATGTGGAATAACAAATGCAGATTGTCAGGTGTATTTTAGATCATACCCGGTCCTTATTAACATGGAAAGACCAGGGGGATAAAGACTGAATGGATCGTATGGATTTGATATGTATGTCTTTGACAAAAATGTAAAAACACTGTGCCAGTGTTAATCCATTTTTATGGTGTTCACTGTAAGAAAAAGATGAATGAGGCTATTTATGTAATTACCACAAAAGCCTGCGGGGATATGGATTGGCTCCAAGCCAAATGGAATGCAAGATGGATCATGGCTTCTGATACATAAAGTATTCAGACCCCTTGACTTTTTCCACATTTTGTTACGTTACAGCCTTATTCTAAAACGGATTATATTTATTTTCCCCCCCAATCAATCTACACACAATACCGCATAATGACAAATCAAAGACAAGTTTTTCGAAATTTCTGCTAATATATAACACATAAAAACTGAAATATGACATTTACATAAGTATTCAGACCCTTCACTCAGTACTTTGTTGAAGCACCTTTAACAGTGATTACATCATTGGCTGTGTGCTTAGGGTCATTGTTCTGTTGGAAGGTGAACCTTCACCACAGTCTGAGATCCTGAGTGCTCTGAAACAGGTTTTCATCAAGGATCTCTCTGTACTTTGCTCCGTTCATCTTTCCCTCTATCCTGACATGTCTCCCAGTCCCTGCCGCTGAAAAACATCCCCCACAGCATGATGCTGCCACCTCCATGCTTCACCGTAGGGATTGTGCTAGGTTTCCTCCAGACGTGACATTTGGCATTCAGGCCAAAGAGTTCAATCTTGCTTTCATCAGAACAGAGAATCTTGTTTCTCATGGTCTGAGAATACTTTAGGTGCCTTTGGCAAACTCCAAGCGGGTTGTCATGTGCCTTTTACTGAGAAGTGGCTTCCGTCTGGCCACTATACCATAAAGGCCTGATTGGTGGAGTGCTGAAGAGATGGTTGTCCTTCTGGAAGGTTCTCCCATCTCCACAGAGGAACTCTGGAGCTCTGTCAGAGTGACCATCGGGTTCTTGCTCACTTGCCTGACCAAGGTCCTTCTCCCCCGATTGCTCAGTTTGGCCGGGGGGCCAGCTCTAGGAAGAGTATTGGTGGTTCCAAATTTCTTCCATTTAAGAACGATGGAGGTCACTGTGTTCTTGGAGACCTTCAATGCTGCAGACATTTTATGGTACCCTTCAAACGGTACCAAAGATATATATATATATATAAAAAAAAAAAACATCGTATTTTTTGGGGGGGGGTACTTTTTAACCTTTTTTTCTCACAATTTGTAGTTACAGTCTTGTCCCATCGCTGAAATCGGACTCGGAGGAGGCAAAGGTCGAGAACAATGCATCCTCTGAAACACTACCCCGCCAAGCCACACTTCCCGCTTAACCCGAATGTCAGACGCACCAATGTGTTGGAGGAAACACCATACAGCTGGTGACCGAAGTCAGCGTGCATGCACCTGGCTGCCACAAGGTGTTGCTAAAGCGGGATGGGGCAAGAACATCCCAGCCGGCCAAACCCTCCGCTAACATGGACAACACTGGGCCAATTGTTGGCCGCCTAACGGGTCTCCCGGTTGCGGCCGGCTGAGACAGAGCTTGGACTCAAAACCAGGATCTCTAGTGGCACAGCTAGCACTGCAATGCAGTGCCTTAGACCACTGTGCCACTCGGGTGGTCTTATGTTTTGTTTTTTAAGAAATTCATTAAAACCTATTTTTACTTTGTCATTATGGGGTATTGTGTGTGGATTGAGGAGGATGTTTTTTTTATTTAATCCATTTTAGAATAAGGCTGTAACATAACAAAATGTGGACGAAGGGAAGGGGTCTGAATACTTTCCGAATGCTCTCTAGTGAAGTGCATGAGACATGCATTTCCTTTAGTCAAACAGCACAGTACGTCACATACTATAACCATACATCCAATGAAATATCACTGTCATACTCTATAGTTAGTCTAAAGCCTGATGTGTGGTTTTGCACACCAAGCACATCTGTAACATGTTGTCCAAATCCAAATAATTATAGCTAACCTTCTGCAGTTCTATTAAGAAATAGTTATATGCTAAAGCATTTGAATCCTATTCATATCTTGGATAATAATGTTCTCAATGCTTTGAGCCATCTGAGTATTCAGATGAATGGCCTACCTTTATCAGGACTTCTGAATGAATAAACTGATTCTATCTGATTAGCAGATGATCCCTTAAACAGACTTCCCAGAGGCTTCTGTTCTGGGAACGTCAGTGTTGTATGGTTCTATAGCTCCTGCTTCAATGGATTGGCTGGATCATTATTGTCTGGTCTGGTTTTCTTTGGCATCCATCTCCACAGGCTTTTGTCTTCTGGTGTGCCACTCCTCCTCTTCCCTGGTGCAACGCAGAAAACAGGAACCAACCACTGTTTCAATAGTGCAGCCAGCCAGAACAATGGGGAGCAAGGTGCATCATTTGTATGGCAGATAAATTATGGATAGCAGAGCTGATAGGAGCCGGTGCCCTTTTCCTGAGCCTAACACCCACCTGCACGCCTTCATACAGATATAGGATCTTAATTTGATCACTGTTTTGCTGCTGAGAATTCTCCTGCGCAGCAGGAAATGCAAACTTCTGGTGTCAGTCTTGATTTGCCCTAACAAAAAAAAGATACATTCACGAAATAATTCACATTTCCTGTTGCTGAAGGATTATTTTCCTGCTGTAGCAAACTGGCTCAAATTAAGATCCTACATCTGTACTGCATTTACGCTCCCCTGTCACGTAAGCATCACTGTTAGCCAATACATGCTAACAGGTGTATTCATTCTACAGAGAGAAAGTGTGTCTCCTCCCCTCTCCTCTCCTCCTTCTCTCCTCTCCTTCTCTCCTCTACTCTCTTCTCATAGCAATAGACCAGCTGTAATTGGGTTGGTTTACACCTCCTTAAGAGCAAATCGAAGCAGGCTAGACATGCAGACGTGTCCAAGGCACCGGGGATAAAAAGCCAACCATCCACTGAGGTTCTGGGATCTGTTTTGAAATGCGTTGCGTGCACAGATTTTTTAATGGGGGTTGAGAAAGTGTGTGTGCGTGCGTGTGGGGGGGGGGGGGGGGGGGGGGGCTCTTATTTGAACAGCATGAATCATGTCCCATAAAGCCGGTGTTCAGTCAGATTAAACGTGAACAACACTGCTTTACCAGGAAGTCCCCAGACAGAGGGCGGTAAATAAGCAAACACTCTCACACCACACCAAGACTGTTGGTAATTCCATGGACCCATGTGTTTACTGCAGTAACAGCTTGGCAGGGGAGAGAAGAGCTCAGTTTATACTTTTAAAAATAAGGTTTATTTGATGATGTGGAGTACCCCTGACAGAGGGAGCACAGCACAGCGTCTGGCTAGATTTATTTCCAGCCGATGTTACAGTAAATCCCATCAGCATTACACTGACGGAAACCCCCAGCAGTAATGGAATGATTTAAACAGGACCAGACAATCAAAGCACTATCACAGAGGACAAACAATACTCAACTTCAATTTACTTTTTAATGGACGTCGTCACGGAATTTAAGAGTGAGAAAATTGCCCATGAACAACACTCTGAATTAGACACATAGAAGAATCTCTCTCTCGCTCTCTCTCTCTCTCTTTCTCGTGCTCACTCTCTCTCTCCCTTTCTCCCTCTCTCTCTCTCTCTCTCTCTCTCTCTCTCTCTCTCTCTCCTCTCTCTCTCTCTCTCTCTCTTACTCTCGTCTGACTCGCTCCCTCTCTCTCTCTTACTCTTGTCTGACTCGCTCTCTCTCTCTCTCTCTCTCTCTCTCTCTCTCTCTCTCTCTCTCTCTCTCTCTCTCTCTCTCTTACTCTCGTCTGACTCGCTCCCTCTCTCTCTCTTACTCTTGTCTGACTCGCTCTCTCTCTCTCTCTCTCTCTCTCTCTCTCTCTCTCTCTCTCTCTCTCTCTCTTTCTTTCTCTCTCCATAGCCAGGAGAAAATGGAGAAGTCACACCTTGATTTAACGTGTGACTGCAGAGCAAAATCCCTGTGACCGACCGATATCCCTGTGCTGTGAAATAAAAGTATTCTGGGAAATAACATAGAAGACAGATGTGTGTAGTCCTCGGTCTGGCGAACATAGATCAGAGGGGAGAAGGAGAAATGACTACTCTGCTGTCCCATGCTCTGGTTTCACTGGCTTGTTGTGCTGCCTCTCTCTCTCTCCTCTCAGCATGATTAATGCCAGGTGAAGAGCCCTTTGCCCTTTCTGATAGATTTATGGACTTCACGATACAATAACTTGGGTGTTTCTTTGTACATTCATTTTCCCTACATTGATATTTGTCATTTATAGGGCCTTTTCCCGTCCTTGGAAGCCCTTTCTGCTTCCTGATTTGATTGGTACTCAGTCCCTCAGGTTTACCATTAATAGTTGTAAAACAAGCCTGCTGTATTTCTTCACAGGTATAAAAACCAGAGGAAAGGAACACCAAGAGACACGGTGGAAGATGAAGGAGTATGGAGGAATATGATTGGGTCCTGGTCTATTGAGACTCTCCTCTGTACATCTAAAGAACTTCTGGATTCTGAAGTATTTTATGACTCCTACTGCCTGATTCATAATTTGATCTACTGAAATTGACAAGTGGATGTAATGTTTGGAAAGCTTTTCTAACTCACAAATGCATACAATATGAATGATTCACTCATCCATAGCAGGGTGATTCTGCAACTATGGGAGCCTCTATGTCCCTGGGGTCAATTTTTAGGATTGTATTTGAAAAAATATGTGTTTATTCTTTATATGTTATAAGTTCACATTACAACCACCACAGACTTTTTAAACACTTCTCTATCAAGTATTTTAGCTACTTTTCAGATGCATTTTATACCTCAATTTCACTGTTTTGCCCTTGTCCTTGTCCCTGACCCAGACTTTTGAGCTTCTACTATGTTTTTCTATGAGTAAACATGAATAATTACACATTATATAATGTTATCTACTAGAGAAGGAGTCAATTAAATAAAATCTATTCTCAATATGTATTGTGATTATGCCCTTTATATTGTTATTTACACAAAACATACCTGTCCTTTGGTAGTGGTGTCATTTCCACCACTGAGGACAAATTCCTCATTAATAAAATTTTGTCAAGAGAATGTTAATTTAGTTACCATGGAAACTTATTGTGACACTGAACCGCATAACAGCAGCAGACAGTTGTTCCAGATGTGACGTCCAGAAGTTTATCCTAGGATAGGATAAAGTAATCCTTCTAACCCCCCCCCCCCTTAAAAGATTTAGATGCACTATTGTAAAGTGGTTGCTCCACTGGATATCATAAGGTGAATGCACCAATTTGTAAGTCGCTCTGGATAAGAGCGTCTGCTAAATGACTTAAATGTAAATGTAAGTTGAAGAAAAATCTAGATAAATATTGCTTGTGTAGAGAATATTTTATTGTCAGTCATTTCCAAACAGCGAATCATTTCTTTAATTTGTGGTAAAAAAAAAAAGATGTATTTAGTGTAAACTATATGCAAGCTGTAATAGTAGCCAAAGCATACTAGCCACATTTCCATCACAGTAATTTCCATCAAAAACGTAACTGTGGTGGAAATGACAGAATCTGGTGGAAATGACAAAAATCCCTTATTTTATGACTGTTGACATTTTTTTAAAACTTTAGGTTAATTTAATAATGTTTTAAATGTACACTGCTCAAAAAACAAAGGGAACACTAAAATAACACATCCTAGATCTGTAACGCCCTGGCCATAGAGAGGGGTTTTTTGTTCTTTATTTTGGTTAGGCCAGGGTGTTACATTGGGTGGGCGTTCTATGTTCCTTTTTCTATGTTTTGGTATTTCTTTGTTTTGGGCCGTGTGTGGCTCCCAATCAGGCACAGCTGAAGCTCGTTGTTGCTGATTGGGAGTCACACATAAGGAGCATGTTTTTCCTTTGGGTTTTGTGGGTAATTGTTTCTGTTTGAGTATTTTCCTAACAGGACTGTTTGCTGTCGTTTGTTCATTTTGTAGTGTTCTCTTGTTTATTTGAATTAAAATTCTAATGATGAACACATCCTCTGCTGCACCTTGGTTCCCTCTTCCAGACAGCCGTTACAAGATCTGAATGAAATAATCTTATGAAATACTTTTTTCTTTACATAGTTGAATGTGCTGACAACAAAATCACACAAAAATAATCAATGGAAATCCAATGTATCAACCCATGGAGGTCTGGATTTGGAGTCACACTCAAAATTAAAGTGGAAAACCACACTACAGGCTGATCCAACTTTGATATAATGTCCTAAAACAAGTCAAAATGAGGCTCAGTAGTGTGTGTGGCCTCCATGTGCCTGTATGACCTCCCTACAACGCCTGGGCATGCTCCTGATGAGGTGGCGGATGGTCTACTGAGGGATCTCCTCCCAGACCTGGACTAAAGCATCCGCCAACTCCTGGACAGTCTGTGGTGCAACGTGGCGTTGGTGGATGGAGCGAGACATGATGTCCCAGATGTGCTCAATTGGATTCAGGTCTGGGGAACGGACGGGCCAGTCCATAGCATCAATGCCTTCCTCTTGCAGGAACTGCTGACACACTCCAGCCACATGAGGTCTAGCATTGTCTTGCATTAGGAGGAACCCAGGGCCAACCGCACCAGCATATGGTCTCACAAGGGGTCTGAGGATCTCATCTCGGTACCTAATGGCAGTCAGGCTACCTCTGGCGAGCACATGGAGGGCTGTGCGGCCTCCCAAAGAAATGCCACCCCACACCATGACTGACCCACCGCCAAACCGGTCATGCTGGAGGATGTTGCAGGCAGCAGAACGTTCTCCACGGCATCTCCAGACTCTGTCACGTCTGTCACATGTGCTCAGTGTGAACCTGCTTTCATCTGTGAAGAGCACAGGGCGCCAGTGGCGAATTTGCCAATCTTGGTGTTCTCTGGCAAATGCCAAATGTCCTGCACGGTGTTGGGCTGTAAGCACAACCCCCACCTGTGGACGTCGGGCCCTCATACCACCCTCATGGAGTCTGTTTCTGACCGTTTGAGCAGACACATGCACATTTGTGGCCTGCTGGAGGTCATTTTGCAGGGCTCTGGCAGTGCTCCTCCTGCTCCTCCTTGCACGAAGGCGGAGGTAGAGGTCCTGCTGCTGGGTTGTTGCCCTCCTACGACCTCCTCCACGTCTCCTGATGTACTGGCCTGTCTCCTGGTAGCGCCTCCATGCTCTGGACACTAAATCAAATCAAATCAAATGTATTTATATAGCCCTTCGTACATCAGCTGATATCTCAAAGTGCTGTACAGAAACCCAGCCTAAAACCCCAAACAGCAAGCAATGCATGTGAAAGAAGCACGGTGGCTAGGAAAAACTCCCTAGGAAAAACTCCCTAGAAAGGCCAAAAACCTAGGAAGAAACCTAGAGAGGAACCAGGCTATGAGGGGTGGCCAGTCCTCTTCTGGCTGTGCAGGGTGGATATTATAACAGAACATGGTCAAGATGTTAAAATGTTCATAAATGACCAGCATGGTCAAATAATAATAATCATAGTAGTTGTCGAGGGTGCAACAAGCACGTCCGGTGAACAGGTCAGGGTTCCATAGCCGCAGGCAGAACAGTTGAAACTGGAGCAGCAGCACGGCCAGGTGGACTGGGGACAGCAAGGAGTCATCATACCAGGTAGTCCTGAGGCATGGTCCTAGGGCTCAGGTCCTCCGAGAGAAAGACAGAAAGAGAGAAAGAGAGAATTAGAGAGAGCATATTTAAATTCACACAGGACACCGGATAAGACAAGAGAAATACTCCAGATGTAACAGACTGACCCTAGCCCCCCGACACATAAACTACTGCAGCATAAATACTGGAGGCTGAGACAGGAGGGATCAGAAGACACTGTGGCCCCATCCGATGATACCCCCGGACAGGGCCAAACAGGCAGGATATAACCCCACCCACTTTGCCAAAGCACAGCCCCCACACCACTAGAGGGATGTCTCCAACCACCAACTTACCGTCCTAAGACAAGGCCGAGTATAGCCCACAACGATCACCGCCATGGCACAACCCAAGGGGGGGGCGCCAACCCAGACAGGAAGACCACGTCAGTGACTCAACCCACTCAAGTGACGCACCCCTCCCATGGACGGCATGGAAGAACACCAGTAAGCCAGTGACTCAGACCCTGTAAAAGGGTTAGAGGCAGAGAATCCCAGTGGAAAGAGGGGAACCGGCAAGGCAGAGACAGCAAGGGCGGTTCGTTGCTCCAGCCTTTCCGTTCACCTTCACACTCCTGGGCCAGTCTATACTTAATCATAGGACCCACTGAAGAGATAAGTCTTCAGTAAAGACTTAAAGGTTGAGACTGAGTCAACGTCTCTCACATTGGTAGGCAGACCATTCCATAAAAATGGAGCTCTATAGGAGAAAGCCCTACCTCCAGCCGTTTGCTTAGAAATTCTAGGGACAATTAGGAGGCCTGCGTCTTGTGACCGTAGCGTACGTGTAGGTATGTACGGCAGGACCAAATCGGAAAGATAGGTAGGAGCAAGCCCATGTAATGCTTTGTAGGTTAGCAGTAAAACCTTGAAATCAGCCCTTGCCTTAACAGGAAGCCAGTGTAGGGAGGCTAGCACTGGAATAATATGATCACATTTTTTGGTTCTAGTCAGGATTCTAGCAGCCGTATTTAGCACTAACTGAAGATTGTTTAGTGCTTTATCAGGGTAGCCGGAAAGTAGAGCATTGCAGTAGTCCAGCCTAGAAGTAACAAAAGCATGGATTAATTTTTCGGCGTCATTTTTGGACAGAAAGTTTCTGATTTTTGCAATGTTACGTAGATGGAAAAAAGCTGTCCTTGAAACAGTCTTGATATGTTCTTCAAAAGAGAGATCAGGGTCCAGAGTAACGCCGAGGTCCTTCACAGTTTTATTTGAGACGACTGTACAACCATCCAGATTAATTGTCAGATTCAACAGAAGATCTCTTTGTTTCTTGGGACCTAGAACAAGCATCTCTGTTTTGTCAGAAAGTTTGCAGCCATCCACTTCTTTATGTCTGAAACACAGGCTTCTAGCGAGGGCAATTTTGGGGCTTCACCATGTTTCATTGAAATGTACAGCTGTGTGTCGTCCGCATAGCAGTGAAATTTAACATTATGTTTTCGAATGACATCCCCAAGAGGTAAAATATATAGTGAAAACAATAGTGGTCCTAAAACGGAACCTTGAGGAAAACCGAAATTTACAATTGATTTGCCAGAGGACAAACCATTCACAGAGACAAACTGATATCTTTCTGACAGATAAGATCTAAACCAGGCCAGAACTTGTCCATGTAGACCAATTTGGGTTTCCAATCTCTCCAAAAGAATGTGGTGATCGATGGTATCAAAAGCGGCACTAAGATCTAGGAGCACGAGGACAGATGCAGAGCCTCGGTCTGACGTCATTAAAAGGTCATTTACCACCTTCACAAGTGCAGTCTCAGTGCTATGATGGGGTCTAAAACCAGACTGAAGCGTTTCGTATACATTGTTTGTCTTCAGGAAGGCAGTGAGTTGCTGTGCAACAGCTTTTTCAAAAATGTTTGAGAGGAATGGAAGATTCGATATAGGCCGATAGTTTTTTATAATTTCTGGGTCAAGATTCGGCTTTTTCAAGAGAGGCTTTATTACTGCCACTTTTAGTGAGCTTGGTACACATCCGGTGGATAGAGAGCCGTTTATTATGTTCAACATAGGAGGGCCAAGCACAGGAAGCAGCTCTTTCAGTAGTTTAGTTGGAATAGGGTCCAGTATGCAGCTTGAGGGTTTGGAGGCCATGATTATTTTCATCATTGTGTCAAGAGATATAGTACTAAAACACTTTAGTATCTCCCTTGATCCTAGGTCCTGGCAGAGTTGTGTAGACTCAGGACAATGGAGCTTTGGAGGAATACCCAGATTTAAAGAGGAGTCCGTAATTTGCTTTCTAATGATCATGATCTTTTCCTCAAAGAAGTTCATAAATGTATTACTGCTGAAGTTAAAGCCATCCTCCATTTGCGAAGGCTGCTTTTTAGTTAGCTTTGCGACAGTATCAAAAAGAAATTTCGGATTGTTCTTATTTTCCTCAATTAAGTTGGAAAAATAGGATGATCGAGCAGCAGTGAGGGCTCTTCGATACTGCACGGTACTGTCTTTCCAAGCTAGTCGGAAGACTTCCAGTTTGGTGTGGCGCCATTTCCGTTCCAATTTTCTGGAAGCTTGCTTCAGAGCTCGTGTATTTTCTGTATACCAGGGAGCTAGTTTCTTATGACAGATGTTTTTAATTTTTAGGGGTGCAACTGCATCTAGGGTATTGCGCAAGGTTAAATTGAGTTCCTCGGTTAGGTGGTTAACTGATTTTTGTCCTCTGACATCCTTGGGTAGGCAGAGGGAGTCTGGAAGGGCATCAAGGAATCTTTGGGTTGTCTGAGAATTTATAGCACGACTTTTAATGCTCCTTGGTTGGGGTCTGAGCAGATTATTTGTTGCAATTGCAAACGCAATAAAATGGTGGTCCGATAATCCAGGATTATGAGGAAAAACATTAAGATCCACAACATTTATTCCATGGGACAAAACTAGGTCCAGAGTATGACTGTGGCAGTGAGTAGGTCCAGAGACATGTTGGACAAAACCCACTGAGTCGATGATGGCTCCGAAAGCCTTTTGGAGTGGGTCTGTGGACTTTTCCATGTGAATGTTAAAGTCACCAAAAATTTGAATATTATCTGCTATGACTACAAGATCCGATAGGAATTCAGGGAACTCAGTGAGGAACACTGCATATGGCCCAGGAGGCCTGTAAACAGTAGCTATAAAAAGTGATTGAGTAGGCTGCATAGATTTCATGACTAGAAGCTCAAAAGACGAAAACGTCATTGTTTTTTTTTTTGTAAATTGAAATTTGCTATCGTAAATGTTAGCAACACCTCCGCCTTTGCCGGATGCACGGGGGGTATGGTCACTAGTGTAACCAGGGGGTGAGGCCTCATTTAACACAGAAAATTCATCAGGCTTAAGCCATGTTTCAGTCAGGCCAATCACATCAAGATTATGATCAGTGATTAGTTCATTGACTATAACTGCCTTGGAAGTGAGGGATCTAACATTAAGTAACCCAATTTTGAGATGTGAGGTATCACAATCTCTTTCAATAATGGCAGGAATGGAGGAGGTCTTTATACTAGTGAGATTGCTAAAGCGAACACCGCCATTTTTTATTTTGCCCAACCTAGATCGAGGCACAGACACGGTCTCAATGGGGAAAGCTGAGCTGACTATGCTGACTGTGCTAGTGGCAGACTCCACTAAGCTGGCAGGCTGGCTAACAGCCTGCTGCCTGGCCTGCACCCTATTTCATTGTGGAGCTAGAGGAGTTAGAGCCCTGTCTATGTTCGTAGATAAGATGAAAGCACCCCTCCAGCTAGGATGGAGTCCGTCACTCCTCAACAGGCCAGGCTTGGTCCTGTTTGTGGGTGAGTCCCAGAAAGAGGGCCAATTATCTACAAATTCTATCTTTTGGGAGGGGCAGAAAACAGTTTTCAACCAGCGATTGAGTTGTGAGACTCTGCTGTAGAGCTCATCACTCCCCCTAACTGGGAGGGGGCCAGAGACAATTAATCAATGCCGACACATCTTTCTAGCTGATTTACACGCTGAAGCTATGTTGCGCTTGGTGACCTCTGACTGTTTCATCCTAACATCGTTGGTGCCGACGTGGATAACAATATCTCTATACTCTCTACACTCGCCAGTTTTAGCTTTAGCCAGCACCGTCTTTAGATTAGCCTTAACGTCGGTAGCCCTGCCCCCTGGTAAACAGTGTATGATCGCTGGATGATTTGTTTTAAGTCTAATACTGCGGGTAATGGAGTCGCCAATGACTAGGGTTTTCATTTTGTCAGAGCTAATGGTGGGAGCCTTCGGCGTCTCAGACCCCACAACGGGAGGAGCAGAGACCAGAGAAGTCTCGGCCTCCGACTCCGACTCGCTTAATGGGGAGAACCGGTTGAAAGTTTCTGTCGGCTGAATAAGCGACACCGGTTGAGCATTCCTACAGCGTTTCCCTCCAGAAGCCATGAGAAAGTTGTCTGTCTGCGGGGACCGTGCGAGGGGGTTTATACTAACGTTACTATCTGTACTTACTGGTGGCACAGACGCTGTTTCATCCTTTCCTACACTGAAATTGCCCTTGCCTAACGATTGCGTCTGAAGCTGGGCTTGCAGCACAGCTATCCTTGCCGTAAGGCGATCGTTCTCCTTTATATTATAAGTACAACGACTGCAATTAGAAGGCATCATGTTAATGTTACTTAGCTTCGGCTGTTTGAAGTCCTGACGAACCATGTCCAGATAAAACCTCCGGGGTGAAAAAGTTGAATGAAAAAAGTTGAGTGAGGGAAAAAGTAAAAATATACGGTAATGAAAAAGTAAAAACCGTCAGGTAGCAAAGTAAGATCGGCCCCACTACGCTGACAGACACAGCAAACCTTATTGCCACAGCTCGCATTGATGTGCCATCCTGGATGAGCTGCACTACCTGAGCCACTTGTGTGGGTTGTAGACTCCGTCTCATGCTACCACTAGAGTGAAAGCACCGCCAGCATTCAAAAGTGACCAAAACATCAGCCAGGAAGCATAGGAACTGAGAAGTGGTCTGTGGTCACCACCTGCAGAACCACTCCTTTATTGGGGGTGTCTTGCTAATTGCCTATAATTTCCACCTGTTGTCTATTCCATTTGCACAACAGCATGTGAAATGTATTGTCAATCAGTGTTGCTTCCTAAGTGGACAGTGATTTCACAGAAGTGTGATTGACTTGGAGTTACATTGTGTTGTTTAAGTGTTCCCTTTATTTTTTTTGAGCAGTATATTCACTCTAGAAAATGCTCCATGGTGTGCACAATTGAAAAACGTATGTCATATTTTTCTTTGTTTTTAGAAGATGCCACATAAAACAGCACAGAGGTCACAGACATCAAAACAAAAGGTAAAAAATGATCCTATACTATACTAGGAGCATCTGCAAAAAGACAGGGAAAGATACTTAAAGAGAAGGGAGAAGTGAAATCTATCTCTGAGCTTACAAAGTGAGAACCAAGAAGCAAGAGAAAGAAATAGAAATGCAACTAACGAAATAGAAGACAGACTTTAAAGAGAACAGTTGCAATGGAGACCTACCCATCAGGCAACACACCACCTTAGTCACCAGATGACTTGCAGCCAGAACATGAGGCCAACATACAGAACCTGCCCCTAACTTACCTGCCCCTGATGCACACCCTGATACCACTTCCTCATCATCTGCAACAGGAATGATAAGTTGAATACTAGTTGGAAGGAAAAAGGTTGGAAGAGGTCATTCAAAAACATACAGCGATCTTTGCATGACAAATGTCAAACTTGATAAAGCTTTTCGGAAAGCTGAGAAATACAAAAAAAGGTATGATCAACTAATGAAGAAAAATGGAGAGACAAGATTCCCCAAAGACAAAAATGTGCAGTGCCAAGGACAAACAAGTGGCTTCAAAAATGCTCAGAGTGTCACGCCCTGACCATAGAGAGTCCTTGGTTCTCTATGGTGTTGTAGGTCAGGGCGTGACTAGGGGGTGTTCTAGTCGATTTATTTATATATTTGGGATTGAGTATGGTTCCCAATTAGAGGCAGCTGATGATCGATGTCTCTAATTGGGGATCATACTTAAGGTGTCCCTGTTCCACCTGCTTTTGTGGGATATTGTTTTGTAGTTCACGTTCATTGTATGTTTATTGTTTTTTGTTTAAGTTTTCACTGCAAATAAAGATGTGGAACTCAACACACGCTGCGCCTTGGTCCGTCCATTATCACGACCATGACAGAACATCCCACCATTCAAGGACCAAGCAGCTTGCTTGGGAGGATAAATGAGTTGGACCTGGGAGGAAATCCGGGGAGGATGCGAGACCCTTCCTTGGAGAGAATCGCAGAAAGATCAGGAAGGACAGCGACGACGCCGGGGACCGCGGCCACAGAAACCCCAAGATTATTTATTTTTTTTGGGGGGGGGGGCACATGGGGTGGTCGACTGAGCAGTGGGGAGTGCCAGAGCCCGTTTGGGAGTCGGTGGAGGAATTCAAGGAAAGAACCCGGAAAGAGGTGGTAGCGAGGAGTATGCTGCAGTGCAGGCATGCTGAAGAGCGTGACACCAGTCCGGTGTCATCTGCGCCGGCTCCATGCACCAGACCTCCAGTGAGCCTTCTCAGCCCGGTACATCCTGTGCCAGCTCCCCGCACTCGTCCTGAAGAGCCAAATACAGTCAGGGAGGTGATGGAGAAGTTGGGAGAGAGAGAGAGGAGAGAGATGTTGTGCAGGTGTGTTCTGCACAACATTCGACCTGAAGAGCCTGTCAGCAGTCTGGTGAGTCCTGTGCCAGCTCCCTGCACCCTCCCTGAAGTGCGTGTCAACAGTCTGGTGCCACCTGTGCCGGCTCCACGCACCAGGCCTCCAGTGCGCCTCCCCAGCCCGGTACATCCTGTGCCGGCTCCCCGCACTCGCCCTGAAGAGCTTGTCATCAGTCCGGTGCCACCTGTGCCAGCTCCATGCACCAGGCCTCCAGTGCGCCTCCCCAGCCCGGTACGTCCTGTGCCGGCTCCTCGCACTCGCCCTGAAGAGCGTGTCATCAGTCCGGTGCCACCTGTGCCGGCTCCACGCACCAGGCCTCCAGTGTGTGTGTATGGTCCGGAGACTCCAGTGACAGTCTACTACCGGAACCTCCAGTGACAGTTCACAGTCCGGAGCTTCCAGTGATGGTTCACAGTCTGGAGCTTCCAGCGACGGTTCACAGTCTGGAGCTTCCAGCAACGGTTCACAGTCTGGAAATTCCAGCGACGGTTCACAGTCCGGAGCCTCCAGTGACGGTCAACGGCCCGGAGCTTCTAGTGACGGTCAACGGTCCGGAGCTTCCAGTGACGGTCCACGGCCCGGAGCTTCCTGCGCCGGTGCCATGGCCGGAGCCTTCCTCTGCGCCAGTGCCCAGTCCAGGCACAGCATCCAGTACCGCTCCAAGGCTGGAGCCTTCCTCTGCGCCGATGCCCAGTCCAGGCACGGCGTTCAGCCCAGCACCATGGCCGGATCCGGGGTCTGGGCGGGGGCTACGACCCGCACCGGAGCCGCCACCGACACTAGTCACACCCACTACTCTCCCCATTTGGTTTCAGGTTTTGCGGCCGGAGTCCGCACCTTGGGGGAGGGGGGGGGGGGTACTGTCACGCCCTGACAATAGAGAGCCCTTGGTTCTCTATGGTGTTGTAGGTCAGGGCGTGACTAGGGGGTGTTCTAGTCAACTTATTTATATGTTTGGGATTGAGTATGGTTCCCAATTAGAGGCAGCTGATGATCGTTGTCTAATTGGGGATCATACTTAAGGTGTCCCTGTTCCACCTGCTTTTGTGGGATATTGTTTTGTGTGAGTGCATTCAGCACCACGTAGTTCACGTTCGTTGTATGTTTATTGTTTATTTGTTTAAGTTTTCACTGCAAATAAAGATGATGAACTCAACACACGCTACGCCTTGGTCCGTCCATTATCACGACCGTGACACAGAGGCAACATCCTACGAAAGTATGGCCTGGTCAAAGCCGCAAACAGAGAATTTAGATTTTCAGCAAAAGCGATGAGGGCAAATGGAAACAGGCCAACAAGTCTTCAATACTCCAGGAAAAAGCAGTGTAATATAATTATCACAGCCACAGAAGAGAAAATCACTAGATTATATGAACAAGGTATCAACAGTAGAGCAACAGGGAAAAAGGACACACTAACGAGGAACAAGAAAAAAAAAGCACAAGGCGCTTCTTGAATGGCATTCAGAACCTTTATCAGAATGTTAAGAGGGAATACTCTGAGATTAAAATAAAATATCCCACTAGGAATTCTGCAAAAGACATCCTTTTTGGGTTGTCAAGCTAACAGTCCAGGATAGGGACACATGCCTCTGCAAAACCCACGCCAACCTTCAGTTCATGGCAGACAAACTGCAGTATCACAAAGTGATCAGCTGCAGCAACATTGAGAACCTTATTGAGTCTTTGTGCTGTGAGAACCTGAAGAAAGTGTGCATGTACACAGAGTGCTCCCTTTGCCAAGCAAAAGAGATTAAACATCTGACTTTGATGCTGGTAAGCAGACATGGTGGTTTGAGTGTAAGAGAGAGAAGGAAAAACAAAGAGGAAACATGGAGAGAGATGGGCTCATAATACCACAGATGTTAGCTTCGCACCATTTATTTTACATTTGACAGTAAAATAAAAGATGTGTGGCACACTGCAGATTCTGCCGGAGGACTTCTCCAAAAGATTGAAAGAGAAGTTGGGGAAACGCATGTACAACATTCAACACCAAAACTCCAAACTGAGAGAATTAAAAGAGAATCTGTGGAAAGAGGAGATCATCATGCATATCGACTTTGCAGAGAGCTCAGGGGCGCAACTTTGTCAACCCCAGTTTTATCATTGGAATGTGATACAAAATGCGGCAATGGTGTGCTTTAGGACCATGAGGATGCTTCTGAGCGGTCGGGTAAGCTGTTTGGATTGTTTATCCGACTAGATAAAAAACAATCTAATAATTATGTCCCCCCCACTTCTAAAACCAAAGTTACACCCCTGAGAGAACTACCTGTATAAATACACCAGTGAAATCCAGGCAGGTCACTTTGGTGATTCTCACAAGCAGGTGACCCTCCACACCTGTGTTGGATATACCACAAATTATACAGTTTCACATTAATCACTATGCGGATGACCCCTCTGCAATCTGGGCCCTTCTCTCAAAAACACTGGCTTACTTCCTTGAGCTCTGCCCATCGGCTACTTTTGGAATATTACTTAATCTTAAATTAATTAAATTTTTAACAATGATTGTTGTTCAAAATGTTTGCAATAAAATATTGTTGTCATAAGTTGTTTTACATAGATGTAATTTCCACCACACATTGTTGATTCCAACACACCCATATTTTTGTGGTAAATGAGTATATTATGTATAATTTACATTGATTGATTTGTTTTAGATATGGAAATCATATGGTTTTTATCATAATCTCACAAAAAGATTGGGTGGAAATATCTTGTTTTTTTATGATAAATACATTTTTCAGCTGTCACAAAGGCAAGTGTATGCATTCAGGCGTTGTGTTGAATTATTAATATTAGGAAAAGCTTAAAAATCACTTAAAATAATATCCAATACAAGTTCATGTACAAATGTATAAGAAATGTGTTATACATTAATTGTGTGATATTACATTTTCAACTAAAATTGATGTTTAATGATGTGATGTAAATTATATTTGTCTATGGCTGTCTTAGAAAATGACAAAAATATAGACATTCATGAATAGTACCATCGCCACCATAAATCAGATATTATTTCTAGACAAATCAAAGACAATTATAATACTGGTAAAATGGTGTTTCAATAAGTTTTAATTTCTGAAAGCTTGCAGGACCAAAGTGCCCGAAGTTGCAGAATCACCCAGCAATAAACCGCCATACTTTGATTAAAAATGCTTCTACAGGCATATTACAAGATCTTCTTTCTGAAGAATAAAAACAAATCTTTTGGATATAAAAACATAGTAAATAATAAATCAAATTATTCTGACTCACAGCAGTTGAAATGGGTAGAACATCTACAGCCAAGGGATATTAGAGAAAATCTGAGTTATGATTCTGAACAACAAAACATGATCTGTAAACAAAGTTCAGCTGGGATTAAAGCATACACTCAACAAAAGGACATGCTGTATACTCAACATTCTGGTGAACAGAAAGCAGAAAGAACCTTTTCAAGATGTCTCTGCTCTGTTATAGGATCAAAAAGGAAACACTTACAATTGATGGAAAATTATTACCTTCTCATTAATAACATTTTTAAATGGTCCAAGCTGTTGAAATGTACTTGTATTTACTGTGTGGAAAATTGTTCAGGCGTTAACCCTCATATTATCTCTTCCTATAGTCAGCGTGTATCGGAAAAACCCAGAGGCCTTGTGCTCTAATACGACCCTCCCCTGGGGAACGATGTCTCCGTTGGTGATGGAATGATAGAATCAACTGATTTAAAGGCTCCACCGGCCCCTGTGCCGTATCCTGGATTCTCTGCTCCAGAATGTTTCCCCAATGAACCTTGCTTCACATCAGGAGATCATGTTTCCTGTCTACTGTTCCCGCACAGTCGGTCCTGCAAAGTATTTCTCCAACGGCCCCTCGATGCTCCTTGCGCCTCACATCCCATTCGTCCTAACTCCACCAGGAGCTCTACATCTGGGTGAGTGAGTGTGCCGGAGTCCCGGGCAGACACCGTGAAATGGGCCTGGCCATGGTTCAGAGCACAGGCCCGCGCCAACGCCACACCGACGCGCGCCTCACGCCCGCCAGCCTACAGACCTGGCCCATTAGTGTGAACACATTTTACTGGTTCTTCAGCACTGCCATTCATCCTGCCGTGGCGTGGCTTGTCACTCAGAAACACACACACATTCATCCTGCCATGCTGTTAGGTTTCACCATGCCTTTTCACAAGTGTTAAAGTCAATCTGCTCTCTGCTAGCTAGCTCAATAGCTCTAAGGGTCTTGAAGCTGCCCTGGTTGGTAATGGGAGGAGTCCAGTTGGAAGGTCTTGGATTGATTGTTTTGATTAGAAATGGCATCTCTGTGGATCGAATGGTTAGGACTGTTGATTTGTTTTGTCTGAGATGTCAATCAGAACAACAGCAGCCAGATCCCTGTGTGATTCTTATGAACACTATTATACCCCTTTATTACATCTCAAACTCTATGGACCTTATGAGAAAGATCATTATCTACAAAAACTGCTATTCATGTACACCTTTCCAAAGAATGGAATAAGAACAATCCACACTGACCACACTGTAACATTGGAGCCTTATAGCCTAGCCATGCCAACGTGTGTTGTCACCTGTCCCCTGGTTCCCCCTAGTCACGCCGTGTGACCACATCACACTTACAATCAGCAGGGACAATATTGCTCTGCTTTGCTTCACTGCAGCCGATTGACACATTCATCTATTTGTTGACATGTAGGGTGTTTTATGTGAGCCTTGCAGGTCAAGTGTCGTGGCTAAAATGTTCATGTGAAAATAGATTAACCCTGGAGGGGATTGTTTCACACACACAGTTGTCATAATTTTCGATGGCTTAGATGTACTGTACAATGTAGATGTCAAGGCTGTGGTGTACTGTGTAGACCTACAGTAAGGTATGGGAAGAGTCAACCAAATGAGGGGTTGTCTCAATTTCAATCATCAGGCCGACGGATGGCGTGTGATTCAGCTGCTCCCTGCCTGCCTGCCTGCCTGCCTGCCTGCCTGCCTGCCTGCCTGCCTGCCTGCCTGCCTGCCTGCCTGCCTGCCTGCCTGCCTGTCTGTCTGTCTGTCTGTCTGTCCGTCAGCCTGCTATAGAACTTCCTCAACTCCCTCCTCAGTCCTGTGTGTTTGAAAATAGAAGCAGGAGCACAAATTGGACAGAGGACTAATCAGTGCAGTAGCCACTCCGCTCAGCCTTGTTCCGCTCTTCAATCAGTGTTCTGTGAAGTGGGCATGCATGGCGTCAACTGGGCTGGAGGTGTTGTCTGTGTCTGTGCCTCTGCCTTGCATTCTCGCTTACCCCCGGCCATACCTCCTCGCCTTCCCCCCTGGCCGTGCCTCCTTGCCTTTCCCCCTGGCCGTGCCTCCTCGCCTTCCCACCTGGCCGTGCCTCCTTGAGCTACCCTACCGGCTGTGCCTTCTCGCCTTCCCCCCTGGCCGTGCCTCCTCGCCTTTCCCCCTGGCCGTGCCTCCTCGCCTTCCCACCTGGCCGTGCCTCCTTGAGCTACCCTACCGGCTGTACCTTCTCGCCTTCCCCCCTGGCCGTGCCTCCTCGCCTTTCCCCCTGGCCGTGCCTCCTTGCCTTCCTCCCTGGCCGTGCCTCCTTTCCTTCCCCCCGGCCGTGCCTTCTCGCTTTCCCCCGTAGTCTACATACAAGAGGGATGCTAAGTGTCACCTGTGTCTTTGCTTCGCCTCCTTGCTTCCCTCTCCTCCTCTTCTCCTCCCCTCTTCCTTGGATTCCCGTCTTCCCCCCTCAGTACATACAAAGAGGGATGCTCAAAAATATCACAGTCCATCTCCTCCTGCCCAGGCTGGCATGCTTGGCGCCGGGCACAGGCACAGCCGCAGTATTGATTCACACTGTAATTTGTTTAAAAAAGCAGTATCGACCTCCACCAACCTCCGTCCACTTCTCCTCCCTTAGTCAGAACAAAAGCAGGAGGGAAACAAAGTCTAAGCTGGGGTAAATCCACTGCAGTGGCACAGTTCTTTTGTCCCAATGTTTGCATTATGTATTTATACCGCTTTAATATTAGCTTTTCTAATACTTTGCTATTATTGCCCTGTAGGCAAAAGAAAAAGTTTTAATGCAGGATGTGTTGAGATTACTATTAGTAGCTGTGCTGCTTCCCAGCCGGCAATCATTTCTATTCAGGGAGTGTGTGGACACTAATGCCTCATAATCAGGCTTCAGGGGCTTAAGCTGAATTGCAATTGGCGGAAAGTTCAACACTGATTGATTGCCCTGCTGACGAGGTCTAGGTTTGGCTAAACTTCAATTCCTCTGTCAAACTTAAACCCTTTTGATGTATTTAATCTCACTATGGATTGTTGCTATATCAAAGCATTTCGAGTAACTGTCCAGGTTTTCCAGATTTCCAGATTATGAAATATGACCTATAATTACTTACAATATGAGTGAAATAGTTTTCCTTACAAAAAATGGTAATTAAGATTTTCTGTGTTGGAATGGTGTTGGAATACTCCAACAACAGAATGGTGTGGGCGTATGCTGGTCATAGAAAATATTAATGTGAGTAGATTAACTGATTGGCCTGCCCATCTTTCTCTATACCGCTGACTGGCCAGCTCATCCTCCTCAGGAGTATGACATCATACTCCATGAGAAAATAGCAAGCAGTTTTTAAATGGTCTGTTTGTGAAATACAAGTTTGAGGTGGGGTTTTTGAAGTGGTTTTTGTTCAACGTATGCTTTGGCCACAAAATACGAGTCAACAACATTATTTGGGTGAGTTAACAGAATATGAACTTTTAAAAGTGCGATTTTCACTGGACAGTTACTTTCAGTTTCACTGTACTTTCCCAAGGAATCAACAGTGTCATAGATGAGTCACTTACACGAAGGTTACATCACACCAAATGGTCAGGTGTGTTTATACCAGCTTACTATAATGTGGCTTAATCTACTCTCCTTACTCTTCCCATTATCAACATATGCATATACATCAGTGGAGGCTGGTGGGAGAAGTTATAGGAGGACAGACTCATTGTAATGGCTGGAATGGAATCAATGGAACGGAGTCAAACATGTGCTTTCTATATGTTTAATGTGTTTGATATCGTTCCACTTATTCCATTCCAGCCATTACAACGAGCCTGCCCTCCTATAGCTCTGCCCACCAGCCTCCACTGATAGAAATGTGTATATTCGCTTGACATATATCCTTGTGAATTTAAAACAAATGTTTTGTACAATAATGCTCACGATTGATAAGAAGTGGCAGACATTTTCAGGCTCCCCTAATCCCATAATATTGTTGTTTTCCCTGAGGATCTGAATAGAATGCGTCCGATTATCATTCGTCAACTTTACTGGGGACAACACTCATTAGGAAATTGGAAAAGGGCAGGAAGACAGAGCGATATCACAGGGGAATCACATTGGTCATTTGCATAGCATCCTACATAGTAACCACAACTATTGGAGGCAAACAGAACATTATGCAACATTCAACTGTTGTTAAAAAAATGTATGCTGATGGTCTCCACTGCAGTATCACAGTTTTTCATAGTGTGTATAAAGCTGTTCTCAGCGTATACGGTGTCTTTGAAACATTTTCTTGATCCTGTCGGAGGTCTAACTGCATTCTCTGGAGTTCAAGTTGTTAGTTTCCTTTTTCAAACTGCCAGGTTTGTTTTTGCTCGCCAGTGCTGAGTGGCTGGAAATAGAAATAAAAGCTCTGAAATCAATCGTTAATTGGCCCTTTGGTATGGGAGCTGTGATTTAAAGCATATGTCGCCTAATGAGGCTAACGAGTGTCTGTTAATGGGCACTCAGCTGGCCTGGCCCCCTCGGCAGGGCCTTGTTAATGTCACTGTCACTAAGTCCATCCCCTAGCAGGCCCCACAATCAAGGGCAGGGAGGGAGAGAGGGAGGGAGGTAGAGTGATGGAGAGAAGGAGATGGGAGAGAGAGAGAGGCAGGGTACCTCAATGTCATCACGCAGAGGGAGCAACGAATGAGAGGGAGCACGTGAGTGGGAGTGAGTGAGGGAGCGAGGGTGGGAGAGGGAGGGTAGAGGTCCCTCACCCTCTTCACACAGAAGGAGAGAGAGTGAATAAACTAGGGGACGAGGGAGGTACCGTTGTCAGTCACACACTCCCTCCAGAACATTCCAATATTCCACATTCTACCCAGAACTTAATTGGTCTCTGAATTATTAACCTCAATAGAGGGTTGGAGGACACAGGACCGTTTGACCTCGCTGACGGGGGCACACAGTCCTTCAGCTCAGGGCTGCTCAGTGTGCATTCATGCATACATATTTATCTGTAGAGGACGACAACCAACACATTTAGATTTGCTCCACTTATCACACGCTTTGACCTTTAGTGTTTTTTTAGTACTCTAAACATTTTCACAAACTCCTCCAGTATTTAGGCCAGTAATTTGTGTAATGAGTGTATATACATAATTAGTAGTTACATTTCAAACATTAGTGCCTGTAGATCTGTGTGATTCTGTTAAGTACATGGCATGTTTCCAGAGAACAAAATGTATGCAATTATGTCCATTTGTTTTCTCAGTCTGTTTCAGCTTAATTGCCATTTTAGGCATTGCCCTCCACCACAGTAAACAAATGTGATTTATTCATCAGTAGATATTTACACATTACAACAGCATAAGCATTTCCCTGACAACATCCTCTATATTAAACCATTAAACATCCTCTATATTAAATCATTAAACATCCTCTATATTAAATCATTAAACATCCTTTATATTAAATCATTAAACATCCTCTATATTAAACCATTAAACATCCTCTATATTAAATCATTAAACATCCTGTATATTACAGTGCATCAAAAAGTATTCAGACCCCTTGACTTTAAAGCCTTATTATAAAATTGATTTTTTAAACTCAGCAATCTACACACAATACCTTATTATGACAAAGCAAAAACTGGTTTTCGAAATTTTTGCAAGCGTATAAGAAAAAACAACTGAAATATCACATTTACGTAAGTATTCAGACCCTTTACTCAGTACTTTGTTGAAGAACCTTTGGCAGCGATAACATCCTTGAGTCTTCTTGGGTATGACGATACAAGCTTGGCACACCAGTATTTGGGGAGTTTCTCCCATTCTTCTCTGCAGATCCTCTCAAGCTCTGTCAGGTTGGATTGGGAGCGTTGCTGCACAGCTATTTTCAGGTCTCTCCAGAGATGTTCGATCGGGTTCAAGTCTGGTCTCTGGCTGGGCCACTCAAGGACATTCTGCGTTGTCTTGGCTGTGTGCTGAGTTCCATCTTGGTTTCATCAGACAAGAGATATTGTTTCTCATGGTCTGAGAGTCTTTTGGCAAACTCCAAGCGGGCTGTCATGTGCCTTTTACTGAGGACTGGGTTCTGTCTGGCCACTCTACCATAAAGGCCTGATTGGTGGAGTGCTGCAGAGATGGTTGTCTTCCTGGAAGATTCTCCCATCTCCATAGAGGAACTCTGGAGCTCTGTCAGAGTGACCGTTGGGTTCTAGGGATCTGTGCCTCGATACAATCCTGTCTCGGAGCTCTACAGACAATTCCTCCAACCTCTTGGCTTGGTTTTTGCTCTGACCTGCGCTGTCAACTGTGGGACCTTTATATAGACAGGTGTGTGCCCTTCCAAATCATGTCCAATCAATTGAATTTACCACAGGTGGACTCAAACCAAGTTGTAGAAACATCTCAAGGATGATCAAAGGAAACAGGATACACCTGAGCTCAAGTTTGAGTCTCATAGCAAAGGGTCTGAATACTTATGTAAATAAGGTATTTCTGTTTCGATTTTTTTATAAATGTGCAAACATTTCTAAAAACCTGTTTTCACTTTTTCATTATCGGGTATTGTGTGTAGATTGATGAGGAAAATGTTTTATTTACTCAATTTTAGAATACATGGAAATCAAAAATGTTCTACCTGGAACCAAAAGGGTTCTACCTGGAGCCAAAAAGGGTTCTTCAAAAGGTTATCCTATGGGGACAGCCCGAAAACCCCTATTAGGTTCTAGATGGCACCTTTTTTTTCGAAGAGTGCATAACTGATAGAACAGACAATAGGTTGTGTCTACACTTGACACTTATATGCGACTTATGCTATTAGAATACGAAGATCACATTGAAAAGACGGGTCTAGTTGCACAAAAGTCGCTTTGTGGTCTGATTGTGTTCAGATCTGGCTGACCACCTCAGGAGCGCGGAAAAAGGGAAACTGGACATAATGTGGACACGGTAGACACATTTTAATGTAAGTGTAAAGGCATGACACACTCAGAATTCCATGATCAGAAATCATATATCAGAATAATATATCTGCATGAACTGTTTAGACAGCCATAGAGAATAGACATCATATTTCAGTGTCCTGGGTTTTTTGAAAGGCACTTTAAATCAAATGAATTATTATTATTATGAGGATATAGGTTTGCAGTATACATGGTTTGAATTATGTTATTATATTGACTGAAATAAGAGGTGAACTTTCTCTTTATACCCCAGAGTGGACATACCTAGCCCATAAAATCTCCTGTAACCTTTACGAAGAGTCAAAGACCATACAAAGGAAGGGTTCTCTCTCCAGAGACACACACATTCCCCTGGCTGCAGCTGAGAGGCTACACACACACACACACACACAGAAACAGGCTGCATTTCTCCTGTCCTGGCTAGAGCAGGGACAGTTAGGAGCGTGTCATTTTACAAATGGGGCTGGCTCACTGATAAATGTCCTGCCGTCCTCGGATGGGAAGACAGGGACCCTGACAGTGGCGTACCAGGACAGGACAATGCTATTCAAAGACCCAGTCACACAGAGACACGGCAATAGAGAAATAAACTTTACTTCCTCCATTTTCTCACACTCAGACCTCTTTGTGGTCCTCTGTGAACCTAAAATCACCTTTAGCCTTGACTGGGTGATTCGGCAAAGAGGTTATCCATTGACAGATATCTGACATATTTCCACTGACAATTGCCTTAAATGTTGTGTATCAATACAATAACAACACAAGTGTTTAATATGGCATCCCAATCAATAGCCTTGTCCAAGGACTGAATGGAGCTGCTCTTTCTCGTGTTTGTTCTCTCGTCTGCTCAGGGCGTCTTAATCTCAACACAGTCAAGAGTGATGAGGATGCTTTCTATTTTACTGTGGTAATTACTAAAGAGAAGAGAAGCCATTACCCTAGGCTTGATTTTACTCTTGTTAGCCAGATGCTAAAGGCCACATGAGTGATGCTTTCCCTCATGTTCTTGTTTGCTTCTGAATTAGCTGATTATTCTTGCCAAGTGGCTCCTGTCATTACAATGCTCTGAGAGATTCTCTCTTTCTCAATTGAAAGGCGAAGGAAGCCTACTCCTCCATCAGGGAACAGCCAGTATCCACACTTTATAAAGCATCCTCAAAAAAAGGTACATTTGAAATGTGGGTGGACAATACTTTAACCAGAGAAGCAAAATACATCATATTTTCATTTTAAGGTTCTGTTAAAGAAGTAGTATCTTAGATTCGCTGTAGCATTTCTAGGGCATGTGTTTGTGTGTAGCTTCTTGAGCTTTGTGCTTAGCTTAGCACAGACTTTTGTCTAATCTGGGCCATTGCTAAAACAGAGGCTGTGTAATGTACTATATAAGGAGCACTATGCATTATAATTGCTGACTCTGCATAGGTCAGCTGTCTGTGTTCAGCCCCCATAGTGAAATATGTAGCTCCCCAGTGTCCCCATCACTACAGCAGCCCAATCGCCACACCAGAGCCTCCCAGCCTCCCAGCCCCTGGCCCATATAACTCCTCCTGCTGCTGACAACTCACAGAGCCATCTTTGTAATTTAGGATGTAATTCTCTTTTCCTGGGAGCTGTATACAATCTATATTACAACCATAAACAATTCTAGGCTTCCCCTTCTATCTAAAGCCTAGTTCCCCCATCGTCATCCCCATTCTCCTCTTTAGGTATGGAGAGACAGAGAGAGAGACAGAGAGAGAGAGAGAGAGAGAGAGAGAGAGAGAGAGAGAGAGAGAGAGAGAGAGAGAGAGAGAGAGAGAGAGAGAGAGAGAGAGAGAGAGAGAGTGTGTGTGTGGTGTGCAATGGTGAGCCATTCTGTTTCCTGAAAGTTTCCTGGTAATAGAGTTGGAATGAGATTATATCCAGGGTCTTCCTGATGGGCTTGCTCTCAACAGAGTTTTATTTTACTCTCTCTCTGTTCTTAGATTGAACACAGCTGGATGTGAATCTTGTTTAGTCCCTCTGTCGCTAGCCGGATGAGACACGACATGCACATTCTCTTGGCCTAATCGAAACCATGCATCCATAAATCAATCCATCCACTGGCCTTGAAAACTTACTCCAGATGTGACTGAAACTTTTCCCCGTACACCGTCAGGGTCTTTTGAGTTCACTGCTCTATGGGTACAGGGAGCATGTAAATTATTTCAACCAAAATACTTCTCCTATCATGGATGCAATGGTCTCACATTTAAACCTGCTTCCATTTTCCCCTGAGGGGCAGAGCATAAACCAGATGAGGATTTATGACAGAGAGCCTAATAAGTCAGAGAGCCCAATAGTTAATTCAGTGCTCATAATTTTTCTCTAATTATTTGTTGATGCCTTGGCAGGATGTCAAATATTAGCTGCACTCTGAACTCTCTATCCTTATGACACTGGAATAATGCATGTCAAAATGAGTAGCCACACAGATGATTGTGCTTACAGTGAGGGAAAAAAGTCTTTGTTCCCCTGCTGATTTTGTACGTTTGCCCACTGACAAAGAAATGGTCAGTCTATAATTTTAATGGTAGGTTTATTTGAACAGTGAGAGACAGAATTGTGGCAGAATCTATTTACAGTATGCCCCCCAATAGGAACCCTATTCCCCATATACTGCACTCCCTATGTGCCCTGGTCAAAATAAGTGTACTACGTAGGGAATAGGGTGCCGTTTTTGGATGCAACTTATCTTGAGGCATAATATCCAGCTCATTGTGACACCGTTGTCTCTTCCAATCCCGTCTCAGAGCATTACTCATTAAGGCTAGCTGCTCAGTCTAACATCCCTCATCATATCAGAGCCTTAATCACAGCTGATCTCCACCAAGTACATATGACCTCATCATTAACAAAGCCCACTCTCTCCACAATCCCTCCACCCATCCCGCCATCCCTCACTCCCCTTCTTTGTTCTCTCACTCAGGATCTCCACAGACCTGGTCCAGCTTTTCATCCATCAAAGACTGATACCCAGAGGCCCCATACATACAGTGAAAAATTACATCACTTTAAGTCGATTCATCCATCCACTGATCATTTCTAAGGCTTCACATTATTGTATTATTTCACTTTAAATGCAAAATTATTCATTCTCCAGGAGGCTTAAGTTTAAATACCGTTGATTGAGTGTGATATTGTGGTTCAACCTTGCACAAAATGAAAAACAGATATCATCATCCATCCACCAAGCCCCAAGCCGATCCACTCACTGGAAGGTAGGATGGGAGCTGTGGTAATGGTGTTGGTGCGATTTTTCCTTTCCTGATCCTGGTGGCTGTCTCCTGCTGTAATGATGAGAGAACCCAGGGCGCACACACAGACACACACACACAGCCACACACACACACACACACACACACACACACACACACACACACACACACACACACACACACACACACACACACACACACACACACACACACACACACACACACACACACACACACACACACACACAGATCTGCTCTGGACATGGTGTAGGTATTGGGTAATGGCCTGTCTGCTCACACTGCCGAGGTGCTGATTACACATCCTGCCACCAGCAGGTTAATGGACATTTCTAATAATATGTGAGACGGGACAGTCTGCAACCCAGGTCGCTCTGACAGACAGACATGTGTATGTGTGCACTGCCCACACACACACACACACACACACACACACACACACACACACACACACACACACACACACACACACACACACACACACACACACACACACACACACACACACACACACACACACACACACACACACACACACGGACACGCACACACACAGACAAGCACACACACAGACACAGTTCCTAATAGACAGTATGTTGGTCACATATTTTTATTTTTACCATTTCCATTGTTTATATTTCATATTACAATAATGGCTTTGTTTTATGGTTTTGTCATTTGTCCTTATGCAAGTATGTGATTTGTGCTCCTACTATATAGTAAATGTTGGAAACCTGAAGTTTGAGCAAAAGATGTTGAGTGATGTCCTGCTGAGAGGAGCTAAACCACAAGACGTGTCAAACCATTGATCTCTTTTATGTTATTTACATCACAACAGCCAGGCTTTCTGTGACTAAGTGATTGTAATATAGGGATTGACAAACCTAATTTAGAGCACAGTGCTTCTCTTACTAAGACCTATTGAGATTTACAATCGGTTTCTAGTTTTATTTTTCTCCTAAGTTATTTGATGTGTTCCAGGTCCCACAATAGCATCCACCCCCCACCGGGAGTTGTATATCTACCTATTATTTACCCAGAGAACCATAACCCCAGACAACATTTCTGGACATGAATACATAAAACAACTTTCATCTGCTGGCTGACTGCAGGGTTCCAAAAGGGTTCTTCGGCTGTCCCTATAGGATAACCCTTTTGGTTCCAGTTAGAACCCTTTTGGGTTCCATGTAGTCCTCTGTGGAAAGGGTTTTACATAGAACCCAAAAGGGTTCTACCTGGAACCAAAAAGGGTTCTTCAAAGGGTTCTCCTATGGGGACAGCCAAAGAACCCTTTTAGGTTCTAGATTCCGCCTCTTTTTTTCTAAGAATGTAGTATGTGTCGTAGCCTCATAAAAATGAAAGGGGACAAAGCCTCTACCCCGTCTTCACCTCCTAATATATTCATAGTTGTGTGTCAGAGTACTCCCCATCTTTTCATGTTGAATTATGGCGAGTACATTATAGTATGGCGCGAGGAGCAGAGGATCCATTTTGATGGATCTTTGCGACCGCAGCTTTAATTTCTTGTATTTTGTCAGCTCCATTTCAGACCCTGGGTATGATGAAGCCACTACGGCATAACTGCTGCGGCTCAGTTTCTTTTCTTTTTTATAAACTTTGATCGATTAAAAGTACAGAAGTCGATACGTTTTACCGCACTAAAGACCATCAGAGGTCATTGCTTGAAATTGTTCACTTCCAGATGCTGTGTAGCTTCTCTGTAATCCGTCTCTGTAATGTGTTCTGTTGTAACAGTTATTCTGGGGGCCATAAAGATAGTCAACAAAGTTAGAGGACAATCTGAGAGCTGTCACAGAGCCACAAATACAGGACCATGCAACCAGAGAGAAGGATATGAAGCAGACAATTGTTGTAAGAACCAAATCATATCTTTTATAAAAGGGTGACTAAACAAATGTTGTACCTTAGAAATCCTTGGTGACCGATGGCCATGGTACTTAGCTTATGTTTGTGTGCGGGTGACTGAAGCTGTGAACACTGTGCATGCATTCTGTCATGACCCACAAATGAAATAACACCATCTGGGCTCTACTGTAATACAAACAAAGACGTATGATCTCAATAGAGCAGCTGTATGCTACTGTGATCAGACTGAATATCTCCCTCTGGGCTTGTACTACTTCCTGGTGGACGCAAAATGGCACCTACTGTCTGTGGTGTGTGTGTGTGTGTGTGTGTGTGTGTGTGTGTGTGTGTGTGTGTGTGTGTGTGTGTGTGTGTGTGTGTGTGTGTGTGTGTGTGTGTGTGTGTGTGTGTGTGTGTGTGTGTGTGGGCGCGCGTGTGTGTGTGTGTGAAATAGTGCCTCCTCTTCAAGTAATGGTAGATGGATACCTCACCTATCCATGGACTGCTTCTTCTAGTCAGGGACGGATTAGCACTGGGCGGAGTGCGGGGTCCCAGGGGAGCGCTGGGTGGAGCACAGGGTACCAGGGGAGCATTGGGTGGAGTGCGGGGTCCCAGGGAAGCATTGGGTGGAGTGCGGGGTCACAGGGGTGCGCTGGGTGGAGCACAGGGTACCAGGGGAGCATTGGGCGGAGTGCGGGGTCCCAGGGAAGCATTGGGCGGAGTGCGGGGTCCCAGGGGAGCGCTGGTGGCAGGCTGCGGTCAGAGCTATATGGGATTACAGAGAATGGAGCTGATGGTAAATGACAGCGGTTGAGTCCCACTGGGGACTCGTTTTAAGAGGGTAAAGGTATTTCTGCCATGCTGCTCGGCCTACAAGCCCACATCAAACAGCATGTGAGTCTGCATAATGAGGATTGTCTGGCCTCTCAGATCCTGGGGGAGAGAGAGGAGCTCACACACACACACACACACACACACACCTGCAGTGATCCACTGGGTCCTCTTAGTCTATGGCACTAAACATACCACTTCTATAAGTGGTGTATCTTACCTTTGTTTTGTATAATGTACAGTGCCTTTAGAAAGTATTCACACCCTTTGACTTTTTCCAAATGTTGTTGTGTTACAGCCTGAATTAAAAATGGATTACATGTTGATATTATTTGGGTCACTGGCCTACACACAATACCCCATAAAGTCAAAGTGGAATTATGTTTTTAGAAATGTTTGCACATTAATTCAAAATGAAAAGCTGAAATGACTTGAGTCAATAAGTATTCAACCCCTTTGTTATGACAAGCCTAAATAAGTTCAGGATTAAACATTTTCTTAACAAGTCGAGCTCCGATAAAACATTGCAGGTTTGTACTTTTTTTAGTGTTTTTTTCTAGTATTTTTCTCTATTGTTCTTACAGTTTTTTCCAATTGCTAACACACTAAAATGACATGCACAGCACAATTATTTAAACTGACACACAGAGAGCAAAACCTCTTCTCAAGTCTCCAAAAGTCTAAACACATTTTCTGCTTTACACACATTTTGCAATTCAAAATGGCACTTTTTAAATGCACTGCACACGGTTCTCTGCATAAGACACAACAATCTGACATAAAGTCACATGTTTGCCATTTCAAAACACTGCCATTCAAAATGACACTACATGAGCTAATTGGCCAATACATGTGCCACCTGGCCAAACACCTCAATGGTTAATTGTTACCACTTCAATCAGGAAGTAAGCACTATGAAAAGACCACAGGTGAGCACCTTTTGTTTTACAATAACAATGGAAGCCGTTGCAGAGAGAGGCAGAGGAAGAGGGAGGGTGAGAATGAGAGGGGGAGGAAGGTTGAGAGGTAGGGGTAGAGCTGGTAGAGGAGTTCATGGCCAAAGAAGACAACAACTTTCAAATGAAATCAGAGCAACCTTAGTTGATCATGTCATCAACCATGGGCTGACAATGCGAGAGGCTGGACAGAGAGTGCAGCCCAACTTGAGCCGTTTTACTGTCGCCTGTGTCATCCGGACATTTAGACTGGAGTACAGGTATGTAACCAAAATGTCTTTCACACTATGTAGTACACCCCATGTCATAGTGTATTAGTTGGGTGACACCTGTTTACTTCATGAATAGCTGAGGTCATACACTAACTGCACAAATTCCCTGTAGAATTTACTCTACTGTGGGGGAAATATCTTTAGGCTGCATTGTCCAAGCCCTATATTTTTTTTGTTTTATTTTTCTAAAGGACTGAGAGACGCAATCATGGTGGAGGAAGGGGCCAAATGTTCACCGGGGTACAGGAAGCTGCCATTGTAAACTTGGTTTTGGAAAATAATGAAATCAGATTACGAGAAATTCAAAGCCACATCATCCAAGACAACACCATATTCAACAACATTCAACGAGTCAGTCTGTCCACATTGGCTCGCATTCTCAAGCGAAACCAAATCAGAATGAAACAACTTTATAAGGTGCCGTTTGAGAGAAACTCTCAAAGAAACAAAGAGGTCAGACGAGCATATGTGGATGTAAGTACAATATTGACTGCAGTACACTACACGCAACATTGTTTCCCAGTGTACTGGATAACACCATATTGACTGCTTTTGTTCTTTGTTTTCTGGGAGTACTGGAAATGGATGCTCATGCAATCCCACATGAGTTCATCTTTATAGATGAGGCTGGGTTCAACCTAGCAAAGACCAGAAGAAGGGGGAGAAACGTCATTGGCCACAGAGCCATTATAGATGTTCCTGGCCAACGTGGTGGGAACATCACAATGTGCACTGCCATCTCCAATACGCATGGTGTCCTCCACCATCATGCCAACCTTGGACCATACAACACAGCCCATATTCTCACATTTCTGGACAGACTCCACAACATTCTCATACCACCAGAGCGTATGAATGATGCAGACCATCAAAGAACCCGGTACGTTGTAGTATGGGACGTGAGCTTTCATCGTGCAGCCCCAGTCCAAAACTGGTTTGCTGACCACCCACCATTTCTCGTGCAATACCTCCCACCATACTCACCATTTCTGAACCGCATAGAAGAGTTCTTTTCGGCATGGCGGTGGAAGGTATACGACCGGCAGACCTTTGTGCGCATGCCTCTTGTGCAGGCTATGGAAGAGGCATGTGATGAGATTGATGTGGGTGCGATTCAGGGATGGATAAGGCACTCAAGGCGCTTCTTCCCTCGATGTCTGTCAAGGGAAGATATTACCTGTGATGTGGACGAGGCGTTGTGGCCAGACCCAGCTGTGCAGCAATATGCTGCCTAATTCTTTTTCTTGACCCTTTTTTTATTCAATATATTTTTTCTGCACATTTTTTCTGCAATTTTCTTTTTCAGTTTACTGTTTTTCTGTGAGCATATTTTTGTTCAGTCCAATGTAAATATATCTGCTGTGCATATGTTGCACTGACTTGTTTGGTGAAAAATAAAAAATAAAATGTTTCAACAGCATGTGTGTGTATCTGCAAATATTTCTGTGCATCTGAAGAATTTTCTACAATTTGAACTATTTTAGTATTATGGCAAAGCATACTAAAGATGAGAGTGCTTTTCATTATGCCCAACAGTGTGTAGTTGGTTAGACAAAAATCTGGTAATATGAATGAAGTGTGTGCCATTTCGTGCAAACATTTGATTTTGATAATGCTATATGTAGTTTTGGTTGCAGTGCTTCATTTTGCAGGATATTGTCACAGGCGTCGATGAACGGTGACCAAAATGCAGCGGGTATAGTGCTCATCTTTCTTCTTTATTTTAGAGAGAACACTCAAAACAAAATAAACAGACGACAAAACAGTTCCATAAGGCACACGGCTATACAGAAAACAACCACCCACAAAAACACAGGAAAAACAGGCTGCCTAAGTATGGCTTCCAATCAGAGACAACGAAAAACACCTGCCTCTGATTGGAAACCATACTCGGCCAAACATGGAAAAAGAAACATAGAAATAGAAAACTAGAACCAAAATCCCTTAGAACCAAAAAAAACAAAACACACAAAACAAACACCCCCTGCCACGCCCTGACCATACTACAATGACAAATGACCCCTTTACTGGTCAGGACGTGACAGTACCCCCCCCCCCCACCCCCAAAGGTGCACCTCCAAAACAAAAAACCCCACAAAACCAACCCCAAACCTAAAGGGAGGGAAGGGAGGGTGGCCACCATCAACGACGGTTCCTGTGCTACACCCCCCCTTCACCAATCCTCCCACTACGGAGGTGGCTCTGGCTCTGGGCGTAGCTCCCGTTCAGAAGACTGGCCTGAGAGGTGTCGCTGGAGGCCCCGGGCTGAGAGGCGTCGCTGGAGGCCCCGGGCTGAGAGGTGTCGCTGGAGGCCCTGCGCTGAGGAGCGTCGCTGGAGGCTCCTGACTGGGGAGCGTCGCCGGAGGCTCCTGGCTGAGGAGTGTCGTTGGAGGCACCGGGCTGAGGAGCGTTGCTGGAGGCTCCGAGCTGAGGAGCGTCGCTGGAGGCTCCTGACTGGGGAGCGTCACTGGAGAATCCAGACTGAGGAGCGTCGCTGGAGGCTCCGGGCTGAGGAGCGTTGCTGGAGGCTCCTGACTGGGGAGCATCGCTGGAGGCTCCGGGCTGAGGAGCGTCACTGGAGGCTCCTGACTGGAGAGTGTCGCTGGAGGCTCCGGGATGAAGAGCGTCGCTGGAGGCTCCGGGCTGAGGAGTGTCGCTGGAGGCTCCAGGCTGGGGAACGTCACTGGAGGCTCCAGGCTGGGGAAAGTTGCTGGAGGCTCCTGGCTGAGGAGCGTCGCTGGACGGAGAGTGCGCGGAGCAGGCACAGGATGTACTGGGCCTTGGAGGCACACTGGTGGTCTGGCGCTCAGGGCTGGCACAACCCGTCCTGGCCCAATGCTGACAATAGCCCGGCAAGGGCAGAGCGCTGGCACCGGACGAACTGGGCTATGCTGGGGAATGCGGCGCACCATACCTGGAGCAGGCGTAGGATATCCTGGACCCAGGATTCTCCCTGGAGGTCTGACACTTACAGCCAGCATAACCCGTCCTGGCTCAATGCTCACCCTAGCCCGGCAAGGGCGAAGCACTGGCACAGGACGAACTGGGCTGTGCTGGGGAATGCAGGGTATCGTGCGTGGGGCAGGCGTGGGATATCCTGGGCCGAGGAGCCGCACTGGAGGCCAGATACGCTGCGCTAGCGCACTTTTTCCTGGCTGCCGGCTAGCTGTCGCACAACAACGTTGCGGAGCCTGTATCGACCACACCGGGCTCTGAGTGCATATGGGTGACATAGTGCGCATACCCCCATACTGCCTAGCTCCTCCCTCTGTGCGTCTGCTCCGTTGTGCGCTCTCCACCAGTCCCTTTCTCCGGAATCCAGCGTCGTCATCCGCTCTTGACTCCTCGACCGGCTCTGGTTTCCTCCATGGCTCCCTCCGTATTGCCCAGGAAGTTAGGTCAGGGTTTCCCCCTGACCTAGCAACACTCCCCTTATGCCCCCCCCCAAAAAAATGTTTTGGGGCTGCCTCTTCACCTCCTGAATAGGAGGATACAATGCCTCGTACCTCCGTCATTCCCTCTTCGCTTCCTCCAGCTCCGCCTTCGGGCGCTGGTACTCCCCAGCCTGGCTCCATTGACCCTTTCCATCGAGGATCTCCTCCCACGTCCATGACTCGAGATACCTCCTCTCCAGCTCCTTACCCCGCTGCTTGGTCTTCTTTTGGTGGGTGGTTCTGTCACAAGTGTCGATGAAGGGGGACCAAAATGCAGCGGGTATAGTGCTCATCTTCTTTTATTATTTACTAAAGTGAACACTTAAACAAAAATAACAAACCGACAATAAACAGTTCCGTAAGGCACACGACTATACAGAAAACAACCACCCACAAAAACACAGGAAATCAGGCTGCCTAAGTATGGCTTCCAATCAGAGACAACGAAAAACACCTGCCTCTGATTGGAAACCATACTCGGCCAAACATGTAAAAAGAAACATAGAAATAGAAAACTAGAACCAAAATCCCCTAGAACCAAAAAACCCAAAACACACAAAACAAACACCCCCTGCCACGCCCTGACCATACTACAATGACAAATGACCCCTTTACTGGTCAGGACGTGACAGATATATGAGGTATTTTGCCGTTTGGGTGTGTGGTTTTGTGAATTGTGTTAAGTATTTTGATAAAACCAGTCTAGTTTGCAAAATTATGTTTTAGCAATTGGGAAAAACTGTAATCAGTTTGTTTTGTGTATTACCACACAAAACTTTTGGCATACGAATGGCTGGGTACTCACCGTCCACACAATCTCCCTGAATTCCATGAGACGGCAGAACAATGGACTAGCTTCTTCGGCGAGGCGTCCAGTTGCTTGTGAGTCCTACCGGAGAGTAGGAAGCAAAGACGCCGATGGAGAGGCAGACGTGGCGGGGTCTTAGTGAGATTAAGGCGCCGGGCGAACCGTCCTCCATTACTGAGAATACTACTCGCCAATGTTCAATCATTAATGAACAAACTTGACAAACTCAGAGCAAGGATCTCCTTCCAGAGAGACATCAGATCCTGCAACATGCTCTGTTCTTCTGAGACTTGGCTTTCCTTCGACATCTAATCGGATTATATACAGCCAGAGGGTTTTACAGATTTCTTCGAGCGGATAGGAAGCGGGCTCTCTCTGGCAAGAGCAAGGGTGGTGGGCTCTGCTTTATGACCAACAACACATGGTGTAACAGGGGAATCACACAGGAACTTGCGAGCTTTTGCTCTCCCGACTTGGAATACTTGGTTATAAAATGTTGTCCTTTTTACCTTCCTAGAAAGTTCTAAGCGATTATTGCCGACACCAAAAAGGCTCTCAAAGATCTTCATTGGACCCTGAACAAACTGGAGACCGCATTCTCGGAGGCAGCGTTCATTGTTGCGGGAGACTTTAGCAAAAGTAATTTGAGAACCGTGCTCCCAAATTATTACCAACACATTGACTGTCTAACTCATGGAAATTCTACTCTTAACCACTGCTACACGCCTTTTCAACACAGGTATAAGGCACTCTCCCATCCGACCATGACTCAATCTTGCTTTTCCCCCCTACAAACAAACACTCAACAGGGAAGTTCCGATGGTCAGGTCTGTACAGCGTTGATCCGAACCAATCAGAATTCACGCTCCAAGACTGTTTTGATCACGTGGACTGGAATATGTTCCTGGTCGCCTCATTCATGAATACGCCAACTCAGTCAACAGATTCATCAAAAAAGACATAGATGACGTGATACAGATAGTCTTTCAAAGCGTACCAGAATCAAAAACTGTGGATTGATAGCAGCATTGTAGAAAAATTTTAAGAGAGAGAAGAGGATTATAAACAGGGCAAGGTGACTGGGGACAGTAATTTGGTTATAAACAGGGCAAGGTGACCGGGGACAGTAGTTTGGTTATAAACAGGGCAAGGTGACCGGGGACAGTAGTTTGGTTATAAACAGGGCAAGGTGACCGGGGACAGTAGTTTGGTTATAAACAGGGCAAGGTGACCGGGGACAATAGTTTAGTTATAAACAGGGCAAGGTGACCGGGGACAGTAGTTTGGTTATAAACAGGGCAAGGTGACCGGGGACAGTAGTTTGGTTATAAACAGGGCAAGGTGACCGGGGACAGTAGTTTGGTTATAAACAGGGCAAGGTGACCGAGGACAGCAGTTTGGTTATTAACAGGGCAAGGTGACCAGGGACAATAGTTTGATTATTAACAGGGCAAGGTGACCGGGGACAGTCATTTGGTTACAAACAGGGCAAGGTGACCGAGGACAGTAAATAGGTTATTAACAGGGCAAGGTGACCGGGGACAATAGTTTAGTTATAAACAGGGCAAGGTGACCGGGGACAGTAATTTGGTTATAAACAGGTCAATGTGACCGGGGACAGTAGTTTGGTTATAAACAGGTCAATGTGACCGGGGACAGTAGTTTGGTTATAAACAGGGCAAGGTGACCGGGGACAGTAGATTGGTTATAAACAGGGCAAGGTGACCAGGGACAGAGGATTGGTTATAAATAGGGCAAGGTGACCAGGGGACAATAGTTGGTTATAAACAGGTCAAGGTGACAGGGGACAGTAGTTTGGCTATAAACAGGTCAATGTGACCGGGGACAGTAGTTTGGTTATAAACAGGGCAAGGTGACCGGGGACAGTAGATTGGTTATAAACAGGGCAAGGTGACCAGGGACAGAGGATTGGTTATAAATAGGGCAAGGTGACCAGGGACAATAGTTTGATTATTAACAGGGCAAGGTGACCGGGGACAGTAATTTGGTTACAAACAGGGCAACGTGACCGAGGACAGTAAATAGGTTATTAACAGGGCAAGGTGACCGGGGACAATAGTTTGGTTATAAACAGGGCAAGGTGACAGGGGACAGTAGTTTGGTTATAAACAGGTCAATGTGACCGGGGACAGTAGTTTGGTTATAAACAGGGCAAGGTGACCGGGGACAGTAGATTGGTTATAAACAGGGCAAGGTGACCAGGGACAGAGGATTGGTTATAAATAGGGCAAGGTGACCAGGGACAGTAGTTTGGTTATAAACAGGTCAAGGTGACAGGGGACAATAGTTTGGTTATAAACAGGGCAAGGTGACCGGGGACAGTAGTTTGGTTATAAACAGGTCAATGTGACCGGGGACAGTAGTTTGGTTATAAACAGGGCAAGGTGACCGGGGACAGTAGTTTGGTTATAAACAGGGCAAGGTGACCGGGGACAGTAGTTTGGTTATAAATAGGGCAAGGTGACCGGGGACAGTAGTTTGGTTATAAACAGGGCAAGGTGACCGGGACAGTAGTTTGGTTATAAATAGGGCAAGGTGACCGGGGACAGTAGTTTGGTTATAAACAGGGCAAGGTGACCGGGGACAGTAGTTTGGTTATAAACAGGGCAAGGTGACCGGGGACAGTAGTTTGGTTATAAATAGGGCAAGGTGACCGGGGACAGTAGTTTGGTTATAAACAGGTCAAGGTGACCAGGGACAGAGGATTGGTTATAAATAGGGCAAGGTGACCGGGGGACAATAGTTCGGTTATAAATAGGGCAAGGTGACCGGGGACAATAGTTTGGTTATAAACAGGGCAAGGTGACCGGGGACAGTAGTTTGGGGCAAGGTGACCGGGGAAAATAGCTTGGTTATAAACAGGGCAAGGTGACCGGGGACAGTAGTTTGGTTATAAACAGGGCAACGTGACCGAGGACAGCAGTTTGGTTATTAACAGGGCAAGGTGACCAGGGACAATAGTTTGATTATTAACAGGGCAAGGTGACCGGGGACAGTAATTTGGTTACAAACAGGGCAAGGTGACCGGGGACAGTAGTTTGGTTATAAACATGGCAAGGTGACCGGGGACAATAGTTTGTTATAAACAGGGCAAGGTGACCGGGGACAGTAGTTTGGTTATTGTCATAAAAATAGTTGTACTCATCCTTAAAAATGTCGTACTGGAGAGAAGAGGACCAAAACGCAGCAGGTATGTGCAGGCTCATCTTGACTTTTATTCACTATCAAAATGAATGCCAAAATAACAAACCATGAGAATGAACGAACAACCAACAAACAGTCTGGCAAAGCATAGGCTCAACACAGAACAATTCCCCACAAACCCCAGTGACAACAACTCCTACATATGTGACTCCCAATCAGGAACAACGATTCCCAGCTGTTCCTGATCAGGAGTCACAAGACACACACCAGACTGCCACGTCCTGACCCCCAAACTACTACACCAGCTCCATCTGCTGGTCAGGACGTGACAGTTATAAACAGGGCAAGGTGACCGGGGACAATAGTTGGTTATAAACAGGGCAAGGTGACCGGGGACAGTAGTTTGTTTATAAACAGGGCAAGGTGTCCGGGAACAGTGATTTGTTTACAAACAGGGCAAGGTGACTGGGGACAGTAGTTTGGTTATAAACAGGGCAAGGTGACCGGGGACAGTAGTTTAGTTATAAACAGGGCAAGGTGACCGGGGACAGTAATTTGGTTATAAACAGGGCAAGGTGGCCGGGGACAGTAGTTTGGTTATAAACAGGGCAAGGTGACCGGGGACAATAGTTTAGTTATTAACAGGGCAAGGTGGACAGTAGTTCGGTTAAACAGTACAAATATGACATATGCAGATCGATCAAGATGGCAAAACACAAGTATGGAGACAAAGTGGGTCGGGCATGTGTGGCAGGGGCTTCTAACGGTCAGGGATCACAAAACGAAAGCCAGCCACATCACGTCTACCAACGCCACCCTTCCGGACAAGCTAACCACCTTTTTGTCAAGATTCGAGCACAATAACCCTGAGCTGCCGAGGAGAGCCCTGATGACAACTTAGGCTACATACTTACAGTCTCCACTGAGGACGTATGGAAGTCATTCAAACGTGTTAACCCTCGCAAGGCTCCCGGACCAGACGGCATCTCTAGCCGTGCCCTCAGAGCATGTGCAGACCAGCTGGCTGTTGTGAATAGCCACCTCTAGTCAGCTACCTACTCCCCGCTTCCCCCTGCTACTCCACCTATAGACCTATGGACATGCATATCACTGTTGCAGTTGTTAATATGTATATTATTACTTTTTAAATGTATGTTTTATTAAAATGTTTATTGTTTTTATTTCACTCAATGGTCATGCTCCTGCTCTCCCTATGGTCATACCACCCCTCCCCCTTAACAGTCTTCACTCTGCCTCCACCCCGTTTGACATGTATTTATGCATCACTGCCACAGTTGCTTTGATGTATATAGTGCTATTTCTATTTCTATTGTTTTATTACCACTGTCATAATTTTATTTCACTAGTTCTGCATGTTGGAGGTCGAAGCCTAAGATTTTCACTGTACCCTGCAATCACACCTGCAACCATGTACATGTGACTATTGAACAATCTGAATCTGAATAAGTTGCATGGACTCACTCTGTGTGCAATAATCGTGTTTAACATTATTTTTGAATGACTACCTCATCTCTGTACCCCACAAATCTGTAAGGTCCCTCAGTCAAGCAGTTCATTTAAAACACAGAGGATCAGAGAGGTTTTTCAATGCCTCACAAAGAAGGGCACCTATTGGTAGCGGGGTAAAAAAAAGAAGCAAACATTGAATATCCCTTTGAGCATGATGAAGTTATGAATTAAACTGTTGATGATAAATAAATACACACAGTCACTACAAAGATACAGGCATCCTTCTAACTCATTTGCAAGAGAGGAAGGAAACTGCTCAGGGATTTTGCCATGAGTGAAAAGAAGGAAGCCTATATAGAATATAAATATTCCAAAACATGCATCCTAATTGCAACAAGGCACTAAAGTAATGCTGCAAAAAATGTGGCAAAGCAATTAACTGTGTTATGTGTTTGGGGCAAATCCAATACAACACATTACTGAGTACCACTCTTCATATAGCATAGTGGTGGCTGCATCATGTTATGGGTATGCTTGTAATAGTTAAGGACTGGGGAGTTTTTCAGGATAAAAAAGATACAGAATGGTCTGCTTTTCACCAGACACTGGGAGATTAATTCACATTTCTGCAGGAAAATAACCTGAAACAAGGCCAAATCTACACTGTAGTTGCTTAACAAGAAGACAGTGAATGTTCCTGAGTGGCTGTTACAGTTTTGACTTAAATCTACTTGAAAATCTATGGCAAGACCTGGAAATGGTTGTCTAGCAATGATCAACAACCAATTTGACAGATCTTGAAGAATTTTGAAAAGAATAATGGGCAAATGTTGCACAAGCCAGTTGTAGAAAGCTCTTAGAGACTTACCCAGAAAGACTCACAGCTATATATTTCTTTTTCCCAAGCACCCACAGAAAAGTGTATCTTTAAGTATAAGTTTCCTTTCCCCCACCAAGCTGGCACTGAATGATCGGAGTAGATGGTCTTTTAAAGACTTCAGAGTGTTGTACTTATTAAGATTTGTCAGAGAAATAGAAGGCAGAAATCTCAGGCTAGCAAAGTATTTAGCATGTAAATGAAGAAGTACGGATGGCTGTTTGTATAGTGGTATTTATGAAGTGATTCTGCCTTAGATTGTTTCATTAGCATATGCTGCTGCTGAGAGCAGACAGTGGCTTGAGTGTTTAATGACAATATAAGGAATGATGTAGCTAGAAGCTGAGATTGCAGATGAGTCAATCGTTCACGGACGTTTCTCTTTGAGTGAGATCCAGTAGCAGTAACCTGGTTTCTGCAGACGAGGCAACAAATCATTTGATAAAACAATACTGTTGTGACTTGACTTTCATTAATCTATTTAATCCACTAACTATGTTTAATTGTTACTCAATTAAATTAATCATTAATAATTAACTGAAATAAAAAAACATTCTTTATGGAAAAAAAAAAAATGTTAAATTATATTTGTTAATGATATTATGAATAAAAACGGAAGAGTTATGTCACACATGCAGCTATCGAAAAATATATGTGAATATCTGCTCAATCCAAATGTACCACCAACTGATTGCAGCACTACCACAAAAATGGAGACAAGTGTAAAAGGGAGAAGGTAGAAACTTGTTTGCCTGCCATATATTAAAGATACAAATTGGCTGAAAAGCACTGGCATAAATAGAAAAATATACCAGTTTCATTTGAGGACAAAAATGTTGACAGCTGTGCCATTCAGGTTACAAAATAAATGGGAAGAGATTTTCGATGTACCAATTCCATTGCACATGGTTTATGAACTGGTACAAATAACTACACTTGCTTCAACACTTAGAGTTTTCCAATTAAAATGATTGTACACTATTCTTGCCACCAACAGAATGCTATATATATATGGGGCATTCAACAATTTCAGCTCTGTAGATTTTGCTGCGAAAAGACAGAATCAATTGATTATTTATTATGGTATTGCCCATATGTAGCTTGTTTCTGGTCACAGGTTCAGGAATGGTTAAAAAATCACAACATACATACACATACACTACGAATATCAGTATTGGGCAATTTGGAAAACCATAGTTAGTCAATAAATAATACAATAATACTCGTAGGAAAGGTTTTCATCTTTAGCTCACAATCTGTGGATACTATACAATTAGAAAGGTAAAAAAAATGATGTCAAACATCACAGCACAATTGAAAAATATATGGCACATGGAAACCAAATGAGGGTGGTCTATGGTGATAGGTGGGATGGGCTGAGAGTGGCTGAGGGTTGGGATTAAAGAGCTTATGTTTGGTAATGTATTGTTATATGAAGTACCATGTATGCAAAATGTGTATGCAAAATGTGTATGTAAAATGTATATGTAAAATGTATATGTAAAATGCATATGTAAAATGTATGTACACTACCATTCAAAAGTTTGGAGCCACTTAGAAATGTCCTTGTTTTTGAAAGAAAAGCAAATTTTTTATCGATTAAAATAACATCAAATTGATCAGAAATACAGTGTAGACATTGTTAAAACCTGTTAGGGCTAGGGGGCAGCATTGACACGGCTGGATAAAAAACATACCCGATTTAATCTGGTTACCACTCCTACTCAGTAACTAGAATATGCATATACTTATTACATATGGATAGAAAACACCCTAAATTTTCTAAAACTGTTTGAATGGTGTCTGTGAGTATAACAGAACTCAAATGGCAGGTCAAAACCTGAGAGATTCCTTTACAGGAAGTGGCCTGTCTGACCATTTCTGGAACTTCTTTGCCATCTCTATCATTTACTAAGGATCTCTGCTCTAACGTGACACTTCCCACGTCGTCCATAGGCTCTCAGAGCCCGGGAAAAAAGAGAATGTCGTCATTCCAGCCCCAGGCTGAAACACATTATCGCCTTTCTCAAGTGGCCCATCAAGAGACACTAGCTTATGCGCGTGACCCCGACCGCCCCCGCCTTTGGGATTTTTTCCTCTGTTTGCCGAAAAGGAGATTCCCTGTCGGAATTTTATCGCTTTTCTACGAGAAAAATGACGTAAAAATTGATTTTAAACAGCGGTTGACATGCTTCGACGTACGGCAATGGAATACTTTGAATTTTATTGTCAGGAATTGCGCCAAGCGCGCGACACTTCTTTACTATTTCGGATAGTGTCTGGAACGCACGAACAAAACGCCGCTATTCGGATATAACGATGGATTATTTTGGACCAAACCAACATTTGTTATTGAAGTAGACGTCCTGGGTGTGCATTCTGACGAAGACAACAAAAGGTAATGACATTTTTATAATAGTAAATATGATTATGGTGAGTGCTAAACTTGCCGGGTGTCTAAATAGCGAGCCCGTGATGCTTGGGCTATGTACTTAGAATATTGCAAAATGTGCTTTCACCAAAAAGCTATTTTAAAATCGGACATATCGAGTGCATAGAGGAGGTCTGTATCTATAATTCTTAAAATAATTGTTATGCTTTTTGTGAACGTTTATCGTGAGTAATTTAGTAAAATGTTAGCGAATTCCCCGTAAGTTTGCGGGGGGTATGCTAGTTCTGAACGTCACATGCTAATGTAAAAAGCTGGTTTTTGATATAAATATGAACTTGATTGAACAAAACATGCATGTATTGTATAACATAATGTCCTAGGGTTGTCATCTGATGAAGATCATCAAAGGTGAGTGCTGCATTTAGCTGTCTTCTGGGTTTTGGTGACATTATATGCTGGCTTGAAAAATGGGTGTCTGATTATTTCTGGCTTGGTACTCTGCTGACATAATCTAATGTTTTGCTTTCGTTGTAAAGCCTTTTTGAAATCGGACAGTGTGGTTAGATTAACGAGAGTCTTATCTTTAAATGGCTGTAAAATAGTCATATGTTTGAGAAATTGAAGTAATATGATTTTGAAGATTTTGAAAATCGCGCCACAGGATGGCAGTGGCTGTTACGTAGGTGGGACGAATTCGTCCCGCCGGTCCCATAGAGGTTAATGTTGTAAATGATTATTGTAGCTGGAAACGGCAGATTTTTTATGGAATATCGACATATGCGTACAGAGGCCCATTATCAGCAACCATCACTCCTGTGTTCCAATGGCACATTGTGTTAGCTAATCCAAGTTTATAATTTGAAAAGGCTAATTGATCATTAAAAACCCTTTGCAAATTATAATAGCACAGCTGAAAACTGCTGAAACAGCTGAAAACAAGAACCCCAGCCTTGCTGATTATTCAGTACTACACAAATTGGTTTAATCATTTATTTACTAACTAACTAAATAATAACACAAAATCCACATACACACTTACATGAGACAATAGTCCCTAGCGGACTGACGAGATATGACGCTTGTTACAACATAACGTTAGAGGGGGGAGAGAGAGACAAAGGGAAAGAGACACTTATCGAACATTTGGAAACTATGCTCACAGTAACTATTTATTTTTGCACACGAACCACCGCCAGTTGGAAGTAAGAAATTAATGTATTTACCTGTTTGAATGCCGTTGTTTGTCATCTATCGCTGCTGAAACCAAACCTCCTTGAAAGGGGGTTTTGTTGGCCTTTGCTGTGGGCCACTTGTACACTCCCTGAATGTCCACCAGAGGCCACAATGTCCTTCTTCTTAGTTGTCCGGTGTCATGACGTTGGCCTGTGGGTAAGGTTTATGACCCCCCCCCATAAATACCTTTCTCTCTTCCCCTCTCTGAATCTACTGAAGGACGTGAATAGCCTGTGTTAAATATAGAGAGTCTGGGAACATCAAACAAATGGGGAAAAGGAACCATATTTTGTTAATAAAACCAGTTGGAAATATGCTTGATAACGTAATGAGTATGGATTTCATTTCAGTTGTCATCTGAGACATTATGATTGATGACAGGACGACATAAACTGTACCTGGGAAAGTATCCACCCTCTAGTTATCAGAGTCACATGGAATTCTTATGCAATTGAAATGTTTGATATTGAAAATGTTTGTTAGGAGATGAAATGTAATTTTAGCTTCCAAACGAGAGAATTGGGTTTTCATAAGGAAAGTGCCCTGCTCGATCAGTGGCCGAACCCTGTGAAGAGACAGCGGTTATAAACGATGAAACACCTCCCTCCCCCTCTCCACTATATAATCCTTTGACGAAAAGATAACCAGGTAGTTCCAGTACGGGAGGTCTGCAGCCTCTACGTTAGAAGGACACACATGTCAAGTACAGAACTAAGCCAACCTCGGCGTGAGCTCTGGTATGAACTGGTATGAACTTTGAGCTTATTCACTACAGAAGTGCTACTTCCTAGCCGTTGAGTTAGCAGCGGCCGCTGCTTACGTGGGCTAGGAAAGGACGGACGACGGATCCAGTCTAACAGACGGACGAAGATACCACCACTTATCCAATTTACCACCAGAGACATTCTTAAGAGTTTACATGAAGACCTGTTGGCCAACCCGGCCAGCATCTACGACCAATCTACCGAAGCGCAGCTCAGAGTAAATATTTATTGCATTTTCCTTTTCCAAATGGGCGGTAATTTAGAATGCATAAGATAATGTATTTACGATAGCATAGCTGCTGTTTCTCTGTTCCTAAATCTTCCCGCTCTTTCATTCAAGCCCAACCCCCTTTCCTTTGTGTAACCAGCTTTCATACAGGTTCCGTTCACCAGGGACGTTTTCTGTATGACATCATTGTATTCTGTGTATTTGTAATTCTGTGTGATTAGTTAGGTATTTAGTAAATAAATAATTAAACCCAATTTGGTATTGCTGATTCAACTTGTTAGCCAGGGTTTGTGAAGATAGATAACCAAGAATTTACAACTTTCATTATGAGACTGAAAATAAGACAAGGGTTAACATTGACTGCTATCGATGTAAAATATTACTAAGTATTTTAAGAGTTTATTCGGAAGATAACGGCTCTATAAACGTTCTTCCGTGGTGCCCCGACTTTCTAGTTAATTACATTTACATGATTAGCTTAATCAGGTAATATTAATTACAGAGAAATAATTTTATAAGTTAGCATGTCATATCACTTAATCCGGCATAGCCAAAGACACGACATAATGGTGCCCCCTGTGAGGACTCTAAAACTAAGACGCACGTTGGGTCAATTTGATAATAACATTTTGGAGCCCCCGTGCGAGGAATCTAAAATAGGATGAAGCTTTCATTTTGATTCAGCATATATAAAATTGAAAAGCAGATTACATAATATACCAAGTTGATTATATACATTATGGGAATTGTAGACTGGAATTATTGGTGCGTGTGTGTTCCGGAGAATAGCCTCCGTGTTGTGCTCTGACGTAGTCAGTGGGGAGCATAAACTATACATGTATGTATGATGGCTGATAAAGCTATCTGAGAAATAGCGCGTTTGGCCAAACGCTAAGTATTTCTGCCTCTCGCGTTTCAGACGCGTGTTGGCTAGGTCATTATTAATTTCTCGAGCGAGGACAAAGAGCCAGCCGATTGAAATTTAGGAGAGATTAGCTTGACCAGCGATAAGTATCTCTCTGTCTCTCGCGTTTCGATGCGAGTAGACCAAGGTGCATTTCGTTGTTTCCCGCGAGTTCCGGTTAAAACATCGTCAAATATCGCCGAAAAAGTGTTTGAACATAATACGTTATAAGTAAAACCTTTCCCTTGCCAAGGGAATCCTATGTTGAGCACTTTTCAGGCATCAAGTAGCATTAGCTTGCTCGAGATGCTAAGCTAACAAAAGGTAAAACAGCCATTTTGTTTGTGCCACATGGTAATTCATCCGACTTGAGTTGGATTTCAGCGTGTGCCAGCAGGGACCTTTGAAGAGTCACCAGTACTTTGCTTCAAGTAGAATTAGTCAGGTGACACTCAAGTCGTTACTCGTGATATCCAGACGGATATCGATGTCTTATTCAATTGAACTAATAAGTGAAATTGCCAGATTTACATTCTCAAGTTTAAATAATATCCAAATTGATGAGTTTTCTAAATGAGACATTGTAATCTTTTTTCCACATTAACCTAGATGAATAAACCTCTCAGGTTAATTAAAGTTTAAATCCCATATAGCCTATACATGTTTTATTTTATCTTTAAAATTGATCAATCAGTAAAATTTGGTTTTTGCAAAACCCATTCAGTAATCCAGTACTGACAGAAGTCCCGCCCCAGCGGGAATCCCATGTGGCTTCGGCCCAAGGAAGAAGTGTACCATAGTGGGGAGTGTTCCCAACATTTAATCTACTGTTTACACTTATGATATCCAATCAATGGAGATTGTATGGATTATCATCTCATTCAATTTAATAAGTTAAATTGTTGAACATACCTTAATGTTCTTGCAATCAAATGAGACACTTTTAAACTTCCCATATTAACCTGGATGAAGCAACCTCTCAGGTTAATTCAAGTTTAATACCCAGATAGCCTACCCAGGTAGGATTAATCATTGGCATTGATTAATTAATTCAATTTGCTTTTGCAAATTCATTCACGTCCAACTTCCACATTACTGGTACAGTACTGATGGTTCGTCAACATCTATAAATAGATTAAACTTGTCTTTGCAGCTTCCAATGAATTCCAAACCCAAACATTGAAAAAAAAAATAGGAACATTTTTCCTCTAAATTTTTCTAATAATGTGCAAGCTACCAAAGGAGGTGGTCACCACTCCTCCGCTAATTAGTGAACCTCCACCCATAAAAGGATTGATCTCTGACCTCAGCAGTGATACCAACCCTAATTATGCCATTAGAAAAACAACAGCCGAAATTGCGAACGCTCTCCAAAATCAACCATCAAATACAGGCTTTGTGACTGTTCTCTCCACTTTAGCACTTATGTATCGCCATCAAAGGTTGGCATCGGTCCAATACCACAGTGCACAGCTGAAGCACGTGCAAGACATGGCTAACATGAGGGCACAGGTGGAGAGAACTGAGCAACTATTGACAAAAGCAGGAAATGAAAACATTCTGCTAGTCGAGGAACTCCGTTTGAAATCGGAACAATTAAAAGTAATTGCAAATACTTATGACGATGAACGAGCACAAACTCTCCAACAAAATCGTCATCTGCAGGAACAACTCGATTTAGCCAAAACTAAATACGAGGTAGTCCACGCCAAACTAGATAAATCTGTTGAGTTATCTACAAACAGGAGCACGCAATTCGATAACATGCAGGCAGTTTTGTTGAACGTTACTCAAGGTAACAATGTTCTACTCCAAATTCTGCAGACCAAAGACGATCAGTTGATGAACACAATGACAAAGTTGGATGACAAATCAGCAGAACTTATTGAAGTCGCTGACCAAATGAATGATGAGAGAACTCAGGTGATGAGGATGGAAATATTGATTTCTAAGCAAGCAAAGGAAATCTCATCACTGAATCTCTCGCTCCGTACTCGAGACCTCTATCTGCAAACCATGAAAGGAGCAGGTGTGACACTCACGTGTCCAAAATTGGTACTCTAAGCGCTCAAGTGGACTCTGCAATGCAGCAGAAGACCACCCTTAGGTACCATCTGGAGGAAGTCCAGAATGGTCACGCTCTACAGCATGACTACCCATCCAAGCAACCGGAGTCCGGTACTCAAAGGAGTGAAGACGATAGGTTTCAGACATTGCCTCCATCAGGTGTCCCTCAGTCTTCTCCTCTTGGCCATTCGGCACTGAGTAATATGGAGCCTCTTGGCCAACAAAGCCAAAGCTTGGCTTCTCCTCTTGGCCTGTCGGCCCCAATTTCTCCACAGGATGAAGCCAACCCTCTCCGCCCGCTTGGCGCGGAATACCTTGACAAACTCGTCAAGAATTTCCCCACCTTTGACCCCGTTCCAGGTCAGCCAAACGATACTGAGACGTTCCTAGCTGACATAGAGGACGCGTTGGGTGGCTACCCGAATGCTACGGGTTCTGACAGGGTTTACCTATTGAAGCAAAAGTCGAATAGACACGTGACGAGGTTCATTCGCCTACAACAGCAACACGTGCTAAATGACTACGCTAAACTTGGCACAGCTTTGATATTAGAATTCAGTGGTTCTGCGACTCGCAAACACGATAGCTCACTGGCTAACACCGTCAAACAAGCTCGGAACGAACACCCACAAGCTTTCTATCATAGGCTTCGTTCAGCTTACTTTGGCCTACTCACGGAAACAGGAATGGAAGAGCTGTTACCATTCAAACAAATGTTTCTGTCGAACATGTATCCCACCTTCATTACCTACTTGGGCCCTGCAGCCCACGTTGGCTTGCGTATCTTACAACTCAGAGAGCTTGCAAGCACAGCTTTTGAGGCATCTAACGTAGAGGTCTGCAGCCTCTACGTTAGAAGGACACACATGTCAAGTACAGAACTAAGCCAACCTCGGCGTGAGCTCTGGTATGAACTGGTATGAACTTTGAGCTTATTCACTACAGAAGTGCTACTTCCTAGCCGTTGAGTTAGCAGCGGCCGCTGCTTACGTGGGCTAGGAAAGGACGGACAACGGATCCAGTCTAACAGACGGACGAAGATACCACCACTTATCCAATTTACCACCAGAGACATTCTTAAGAGTTTACAGGAAGATCTGTTGGCCAACCCGGCCAGCATCTACGACCAATCTACCGAAGCGCAGCTCAGAGTAAATATTTATTGCATTTTCCTTTTCCAAATGGGCGGTAATTTAGAATGCATAAGATAATGTATTTACGATAGCATAGCTGCTGTTTCTCTGTTCCTAAATCTTCCCGCTCTTTCATTCAAGCCCAACCCCCTTTCCTTTGTGTAACCAGCTTTCATACAGGTTCCGTTCACCAGGGACGTTTTCTGTATGACATCATTGTATTCTGTGTATTTGTAATTCTGTGTGATTAGTTAGGTATTTAGTAAATAAATAATTAAACCCAATTTGGTATTGCTGATTCAACTTGTTAGCCAGGGTTCGTGAAGATAACCAAGAACTTACAACTTTCATTATGAGACTGAAAATAAGACAAGGGTTAACATTGACTGCTATCGATGTAAAATATTACTAAGTATTTTAAGAGTTTATTTGGAAGATAACGGCTCTATAAACGTTCTTCCGTGGTGCCCCGACTTTCTAGTTAATTACATTTACATGATTAGCTTAATCAGGTAATATTAATTACAGAGAAATCATTTTATAAGTTAGCATGTCATATCACTTAATCCGGCATAGCCAAAGACACGACACCGGTCTCCAATGGGCTGTTTCCTCAGAGCAGCTACTCAGCTGTACTATTGAAGATAGGATTTAAATAAATAGTAAATAGTCAAAGTTCCAATCTCACTTTACATGCGCAGCTGCAGACTGGCGGTGTCCTGGTCTGGTAAGTAAATTTTCTTCACCTCGTGTTGAGAGTTTCAGTTTCTAACCATTTCAATGTGCGGACCACGGTCTCACGTCTTTCTGGTCTCAAGGAAGGTCAGTTTATTTCTTCACCTCGTGTTGGTTCAACGTTTCAATCATTTCCCACATGTAGCTAATGCTCCACGCTTTTCTGGTCTGATATGTTAATTCTTAACTCATCCTTTATACACTCTGGTAAAAAGCTGCATTATATTATGCTGACATGATGTCTGAGCTCACTCGGGGCTTGGCTAGTTACTGTGCAAGGTATTCTCAAAAACAATTATCTTATCAGAAAACTAAAATCACATTCATATATTCCGTGAATCATTTTTCATATTGTCTACACCACGAATTGGATGGAGACTTCATACCTGTAGTGTAAATACTTTTGAAGTTACAGTATTTCCTTTCTAACCTTACTAATGACGTCACAAAAGAAAAAACAATATGGCATGATTATTCTTTAGGTCCCCACTGACCATTTCCCACATTCGGATGTTAGAAATATTGTTCCAACGTTCACTCTTTGGACGTTAGAGTTTTTGAGCGGCAAAAGTCTCTCTCTAGACAAAGACATTCCATTACCCAGACTAGAGAGCCAGAGAGAGAGTTCTCTCTTGCTTACATTTACAACCAGTGTGTGGAGGTCTCAAAAAGCGGCCCAGCCCCCCCTCTTCTGTGGGTGAAAGAGGGCCTGGTTATTTGTCAACCATTGCCAAGCTGATCTGAGCCACTAGATCCTTACGTGTAGTCATGACAATACTATCCTCTTTATTTATTCATACAGTCGTTTCAGGAACACAGTGTGTTCTAGTTATCATACTGTAAGTAGTTACATATTCCTTTTTGTTTCTCAACGCTGTCGCCCCTTTTCTTTCACCAGTAGTAAACCACACAGCAGGATGCCACCTCTAAGGTACAACCTGCCACCTGTGCCTGTGTCTTCCAACAATGCTGAAGAAGCAAAATTCCACCTGGTATTGCACCTTCAGAGGGCATCACAGAGTTGCATCCTTCTGTATTCCACTGTGAAGGTCCAACAATGAGTAACATGGTTTTCCTCAACCTAAGAAGCCTTTGTCAAATTTATACTTGTACTTCTGGCTCTGAGATTATTCCAGTTTATCTTTATTCCTCAGTGTGTAAAAAAATGCTACCAAATGATATGTAAGACGTTTTCCTTTTTTCTTCCTAGCCAAGTAAAATAGCTTGGTCATTTCATTTTCAAGTATAAAAGGTACATTACGCAGGCATCTGTCCAGTAAATTCAAACAGTACATTTAAATGACCTGAATGCAAGTTGCAGGCTTGTCTCAATAAAAGGTTCTGTCCTAGTGTTTGTCTTTGTGTAAACAGATCTAAAAGGTAAGGAGGTCACATGACCTGTGCTCCTTATCTCTAAGGTCCCGATGGTCAGGAGGTGATGGAGCCGAGCCTATTGATCTGTGAACTCTTGACACACATACACACACACTCACGTACCCACACATGTGTAAACGCACCAACACAAACACACACACATACCCATACGTGTAAATGCACAAACACACACTCACATGTACCCACACATGTGTAAACACACCACCACATGCACACACGTACCCACACATGTGTAAAGGCACGCACGCACACACATGCATACATACACATACACACGCACAAGCACACCCACACACACACAAGGTGAATAGCTTTGTTCAGCTTAGTGTCAATCCTCCTGTCACATTCTAAAAGGTTATTCCTCGGCCAGCTCCACAGAGGGTTTCTGAGAACAAGGAGAAATAGAACAAAAGATAGAAAATCCTGCTTTTGATAATTAATTACAGTAGCTATCACAATGCATTTGCCTGGAGGTGAACCTCCATACTGTAATTTTCAGACCAAGAACACTTCTCTACTTCTCTACTCTTGATGAGTACAATAACAGAAAAAAAGCCATCTGGACAATTATCATAGCACAGCTTTTCATTCCCTACATCCCTACACCTTGTCACATCTTGAGGCCCGACTGTGTCAAATCAATGTCAAATTTAAATGTTAATAGAATCTTAAATTATTCACTATGAAGTTTAGCCCATTTGACCTATTCCTGGGCTCCAAATGAATCCTCCCCATGAATATATCATAGCGGGAAAACAGCATGCCCTCTCTCCTCTCCCCCAGAGTACATTCTCTTAACTCTACCTGATGTCTCTCTGAGACCGCGCTTGCGTCCCAAATGGCACCCTATCCCCTTCATATTGGGGATAGGGTGCAATTTGGGACACCGACAGTGAGAGGAATAGCTGTGAGGTAATTATGTATTGATAAAGGGACAATGGGTGATTTGCTTAAAGTTGTCACAAAGATTGATCTGATGACAAAGGCTACATGTCTTTTCCAATAATTATTAATCAATGAAAAAGCAGCTGTAGACCACCATTTAATGGCCTATGTTTATTGATCATTCCCTTACAGAAGTGTCACTAATGGTCATCTATTTTATGGGACACGTTTCAAAACTAAATTCAGGTCAAACTTGAGGTTCCATTCAGAGACATATATTAAACATTAAGTCAGCTGTCCGCCCTGGTAAAAAGTAGGGGAAGCAATAGGCTGCTTCAACAGGTCGGCCTATCTGAGCTGACCATCCTGTAACTACCCATTACGGAAAAAAACTAGATAATGCAAATTCACTGAGCACCATGGAACAATATTACAAAAATACAATACATCCAACTAGCTAGCCACTCTGCATCAGAGTGACAGGGGGACAGGGGCAGGTGAGCATATTATCATCCAATGTGGACGTGTCTCTATCAGAGGCTTTAAAGAACAACGAGAAGGAGAACGTCCTTAATACCAATACTGCTGTGACCTTTAGAAGAATTACAGAAACATTGTGAGGCATGCCGAGTCATCTCTTCATGACTCCTATCCTCTCAGATCCTGATGTTGCTGCTGCCTGCTGCCCTGAGGTGTCCGTGGCCTTTCCCTTTGACAGTTCAGCACTTGTTAGACGTAATAGAGCTACTAATGCCCAGGCTTATATCTGGCCGGGTCACAGCCGTGACACTAATGGATTCCATAGCTCATTAAAGTTATTCAGATGGTGAATAACTCCGTGAGCGGAGGGTTAGGGTCAGGTAGGGAGGGAGGGGTGTGGGTGGAACAATGGGGGTAGGTCAGGTGGAGGGGTGGGGCTTTTGGTGGGGGTAAATCAGAAGCAGCTGGTGGCCAGTGGTTGTAAAGTGTTGGTCCCATGTTTCATGAGTTGAAATAAAATATCCCAGAAATGTATTTCTCTCAAATGTTGTGCACAAATTTGTTTACATACCTGTTAGTGAGCATTTATCCTTTGCCAGGTTAATCCATCCACCTGACAGGTGTGGCATATCAAGAAGCTGATTAAACAGCATGAACATTGCACAGGTGCACCTTCTGCTGGGGACAATAAAATGCCATTCTAAAATGTGCAGTTTTGTCACACAACACAATGCAACAGATGTTTCAAGTTTTGAGGGAGCACGCAATTGGCATACTGACTGCAGGAATGTCCACCAGAGCTGTTGCCAGAGAATTGAATGTTCATTTCTCTACCATACAGTTGAAGTCAGAAGTTTACATACACTTAGGTTGGAGTCATTAAAACTAGTTTTTCAAACACTCCATAAATTTATTTTTAACAAACTATAGTTTTGGCAAGTCGGTTAGGACATCTACTTTGTGCATGACGCAAGTCAATTTTAAAACAATTGTTTACAGACAGATTATTTCACTTATAATTCACTATATCACAATTCCAGTGGGTTAGAAGTTTACATACACTAAGTTGACTGTGCCTTGAAACAGCTTGGAAAATTCTCGAAAATGATGTCATGGCTTTAGAAGCTTCTGATAGGCTAATTGACATAATTTAAGTCAATTGGAGGTGTACCTGTGGATATATTTCAAGGCCTACCTTCAAACTCAGTGCTTCTTTGCTTGACATCATGGGAAAATCAAAATAAATCAGCCAAGACCTCAGAAAAAAGACCTCCACAAGTCTGGTTCATCCTTGGGAGCAATTTTCAAATGCCTGAAGGTACCATGTTCATCTGTACAAACAATAGTACGTAAGTATAAACACTATGGGACCACGCAGCCATCATGCCGCTCAGGAAGGTTCTGTCCCCTAGAGATGAACGTACTTTGGTGTGAAAAGTGCAATCAACCCCAGAACAACAGCAAAGGACCTTGTGAAGATGCTGGAGGAAACAGGTATAAAAGTATCTATATCCACAGTAAAACGAGTCCTATATCGACATCACCTGAAAGGTCACTCAGCAAGGAAGAAGCCACTGCTCCAAAACCGCCATAAAAAAACTGTCTACGGTTTGCAACTGCACATGGGGACAAAGATCGTACTTTTTGGAGAAATGTTCTCTGGTCTGATGAAACAAAAATATAACTATTATAGCCATAATTACAATTGTTATGTTTGGAGGAAAAAGGGGGAGGCTTGCAAGCCGAAGAACACCATCCCAACCATGAAGCACGGGGGTGGCAGCATCATGTTGTGGGGGTGCTTTGCTGCAGGAGGGACTGGTGCACTTCACAAAATAGATGGCATCATGAGGGAGAAAAATTATGTGGATATATTGAAGCAGCATCTCGCAAATGCGTCTTCCAAATGGACAATGATCCCAAGCATACTTCCGAAGTTCTGGCAAAATGGTTTAAGGACAACAAAGTCAAGGTATTGGAGTGGCAATCACAAAGCCCTGACCTCAATCCTATAGAAAATGTGTGGGCAGAACTGAAAAAGTGTGTGCGAGCAAGAAGGCTTACAAATCTGACTCGGTTACACCAGCTCTGTCAGGAGGAATGGGCCAAAATTCCCCCATCTTATTGTGGGAAGCTTGTGGAAGTGTACCTGAAACGTTTGACCCAAGTTAAACAATTTAAAGGCAATGCTACCAAATACTAGTTGAGTGTAGTATGTAAACTTCTGACCCACTGGGAATGTGATGAAAAAAATAAAAGCTGAAATAAATCGTTCATGTAAACTTCCGACTTCAACTGTATATAGCTCTTAAATTGGTTTGTATAGAGAAGCTGTTGATGATATTTACAAGGAAATAATCCCATTTGATAGATTTCCTAGTAGGCCTATTAAGACAACCAACACTGGACAACGTTTCACCCAAACGATCCCCAGAGCAGAGGTAGTTTGAAAGCTATGGACCTTTTATAGATGACAGGGGAGCATTCAGATCAGATGTGTTCCAGATGTTTGATGATTGAACATAATGGTATTCTTTACACAGCAATGTAGTCTTCCATTTTCACCCAGTGTTCCGGAATTGTTGTTCTGGGATCCATCATCCTGTAAGAGGTCCTGTGTACCGTATGTAGAATAAACTCCTTGTGGATTCCCACACAGAGAACTTAAATGATGGTGAATTAATGGTGGTAAATGGTAATGGAGGTCATTAGGCCTGTTGTCCATCTGTTCACATAACATAATCACATCAATGCCTCAGCCTGGCAACAATAACACACACATACATACACACACAGACAGAAACGTGCGCACACAGGGGCATGCACACACACAAAAGCATTTGTCACATACACACACACAACCACCTGCTCTCACTGATTTAGTAAATGCTAAGTGTTATTGTCCAAAGAAACATTAGAGGCTTGCCATTATGAAGGATGCTTTGACAGTGCCAGCACTATTCACCCAGTTGTAGAAAAGTCTTCAGACGTTGCTGTGACTTTGTTGCACAGTGACACAAGATGTATTCTGATAAGGTATTGTGTGGAGTTTTTATTTTTCCTTGTCTCGACCTTGTGGAAGTCTGTTCCATATGCATGTGTTTTATTGAACCACATGTCACAGTGGTTCTAATGCAGTTGCTGTTGTGCCACTTTTACACTTTGCAATAAGTGACAGGATCTGAGCAACAACAAAGACTTCCTGTTTCAGCCCTGGAACAAAACAACAACATCCAGAGGAGCAGCGAGAGGTGGGGGTGTCAAACAAACAGCATCACATTTAACGAAGACAAGGCACCACAACACCAGAGAGACAGTTTAGCAAAGACAAGGCACCACAACACCAGAGAGACAGTTTAGCAAAGACAAGGCACCACAACACCAGAGAGACAGTTTAGCGAAGACAAGGCACCACAACACCAGAGAGACAGTTTAGCGAAGACAAGGCACCACAACACCAGAGAGACAGTTTAGCGAAGACAAGGCACCACAACACCAGAGAGACAGTTTAGCGAAGACAAGGCACCACAACACCAGAGAGACAGTTTAGCGAAGACAAGGCACCACAACACCAGAGAGACAGTTTAGCGAAGACAAGGCACCACAACACCAGAAAGACAGTTTAGCGAAGACAAGGCACCACAACACCAGAGAGACAGTTTAGCGAAGACAAGGCACCACAACACCAGAGAGACAGTTTAGCGAAGACAAGGCACCACAACACCAGAGAGACAGTTTAGCGAAGACAAGGCACCACAACACCAGAGAGACAGTTTAGCGAAGACAAGGCACCACAACACCAGAGAGACAGTTTAGCGAAGACAAGGCACCACAACACCAGAGAGACAGTTTAGCAAAGACAAGGCACCACAACACCAGAGAGACAGTTTAGCGAAGACAAGGCACCACAACACCAGAGAGACAGTTTAGCGAAGACAAGGCACCACAACACCAGAGAGACAGTTTAGCGAAGACAAGGCACCACAACACCAGAGAGACAGTTTAGCGAAGACAAGGCACCACAACACCAGAGAGACAGTTTAGCGAAGACAAGGCACCACAACACCAGAGAGACAGTTTAGCGAAGACAAGGCACCACAACACCAGAGAGACAGTTTAGTGAAGACAAGGCACCACAACACCAGAGAGACAGACAGTTTAGCGAAGACAAGGCACCACAACACCAGAGAGACAGACACAGATCTCTGTTCTGTACTGTTCCAACCCCTGAGGCACACTCATTTAACGGATGGGGCCCCAACAGAACACAGTGAAATATTTTTTTTTTCTTTTTCTCCCATATCTGGAGGGGTTCACATCCCTCACCCCCACCACCACTCCCCTCCCCTCCCTCAGACTCCCACCACTGCCCTACCCTCCCTCCCTCCATTCCGCCATCCCTCCATCCTGCTCCTCATTAGTACCACAGCATTGATGTTTTCTTTTCATAAAGCACCAAGCTGATATCCCATGGGTTTGGGGATTAATAAAATATGAGGGGACATTAATATTCCCAGCATTCACAGCTATTAGTACAGAGGAGGCTAGCGGAGCCCCCAACAGCCAATCACACGGCATGTATAGCCTGCTGCCGCTCAGACCTGTGTTAAAATAGAACTCCAAATAATTTCAAATACTTTATCTGTGCTTGATTGAGCTTGCCTGGCTTATTGGAACCAGTAGAATGAACCTGAAATAGACCAAAAACTCCACCCATCTTGCACTTCAGGAAGACTAAAGAAAATGCTCAAACTATTTCAACGATTTTGTACAGTATTTGAACCCAGGTCTCCTGCTGCTGCAGCTCTGTCTCAGTCAGTCTGTTAGACTAGAGGTGAGCTGGGTTGACAGGCTTTAAACAGCCCCCTCAGGGGTATTAAAGGGCAGGTGTGTGACACTGTTGGGGCATGTCTGTGTATTTAGGACCCCCTTGTCTCAACTAACATTGTTGTTCAAAGAACTGCCTTTTTCTGGAGAGGGGGGATGAAAACGAGGATATGCACATGTGACTATGTTTCATGGCTTTGATCTTTTTGGGGATGTGCTTTACATGTGACACTCTAACTCTGATGTATCCATTTATGCAAACCACAAGACCTGTGTGTTTTACTGTTCTTTCACAATGGAAGACACTGTTATTTCTTTACAGACAAGGGAAAATGGCACAAATGTTTGGGATTGTCAATTATTTTATGGGGTATGATACAGTATATAGACAGTAATATTTAATTTTTCTACTTTATATTATTCTGAAATACGGTACATATTGTGAAATGTGAGACATTCAATAAAGAAGCTATTTGAAATACACACTGAGTATAATTGGTTGTATAGTTGCAATGAGCAATAAGAAGAGTATTATACCTTAAAACAATTAACTTAAAAACGTAAGACAAAGCTAACATTTTAAAGGACTAGCCTAAAGCTAATCCCCTCTTTATGGTCAAAAACCTGAGTTGTTTGATTCTCTTTGTTTAAATCTGGAGAGAGAGTTGTCTTTGGTCATAAGCCTCTAGTCAATATCTCACAATTAATTGCCCAAATGAAAGTCGTCCCTTTAAATAATTCAAATGGCCGTTTGTATGAATTAACCAGAAGGCTATCTTGGCACGGCCTGTAATTCCACTGTTCTCAGGAGAGTCTCCAGTCTCTTGACACTTTATTTGTAATTGAAAACACAGGGACGATGAATGGTACATCTTGATTAGGACTCCAGTGGACCAAAAAGTATCTGTTTGTGCCTCCTGATGATAATGTTTACTACAATCCCAAATATATTTTCCCATTATGTCTGAATGATTTTGTGATGTGACATTGCCAGTAGGTTTCCAAGCTCAATGGTGGAATCTGATGTGACAAGACAGCCTTTATCTTCTGTCTCTCTCTTCTATATCTTTCATCAGAGAGGAAAATCAAAACAAAGGAGAGAAACAGACTAACCAGACTGATATAAAATACAATAAAATAACCAACCCCCCTATTGAACAGTACACATGACTAGTTATTGTATTTTGTTATTGATACAATGAAAAACGTATAAATAATTATCACAAAAAAAGAAACTAACAGTTGCGGTAAGACAAAGATACTGAACGGATCTCTCGTTCTCTTTCACTCTGTCTATCTGAGGAAGTCCACCGCTGTGGTTTGGTTTGGGGTGGCTCTGTCTGTGTGTCTGACAGCCTTTAAACGTGACAGTTAATAGTGAATAATTAATTTATCAGAGGAGGCCAGACTCTAATCCCTGGTGTCCTGGTGATAAGAAAGGTTTCTTCTCCCCTGATCCCAACGCCGATAGGCCTCCTTTTCACTGCGGCTTCCCGTTAATAAGCCTGTCAAAGAGGGACCGTGGCACGCTGCAGCGTGGAGGCTGACGGCTCTGTCCCATACATGTTATCTCCCTGCTACACGTTTCCCTGTATCCCGCTTTCGTCTCCTCCCTGACAGCCAACAGCAGCTGGGTGGGTGGGTCGCTGGGCCTTTGAAACCCTGGGAGAGAGCAGGACCCTGTGGGTGATGTGGGCCCTGTCATTTAGATCAGTTAATTCAAACATCAGGTCGGCCAGAGAGAGAGCACAGGAGGGGAGAGGAGAGACGGGAGAGCCTACAGCCCCTGACCGATGGTTAAAGGGACAGAAGGATATACCAGACAGATCTCACCAGGAGCTGAACTTTAAAAATGATCTTTTAAGGCAAATAAAAATACAGACATATTTTGTTGCGCAGTCTGTCTCAATCTCTCTATCCCTCCTCTCTTTCTTTTTCTTCTTCAACCCCTACCTCTCCCTCTCTGAACTCTGGTTGAAATTGATCGGTTGCTTGTGAGATGTGAGATGTGTGGGTATTTTTTATCCCAGCACAGTTTGAGGTATTGGTCTAGTCTGAGGAGTGATGAGATCTGCGGTGGTGGGGCTTCATCTCTGGCTGTCTGGAAATATGGTAATGGCATGGCACGAGACTACAGACTAGCAGGGGTTTGGCTACAGACGAGCATTGGCTTAAATCACATACAGCAGGCTCAAGAAAAAATACAAAATCTATTTATCTGAATGAAATCAACAGTGAAAATGTAAACAGATGGTGTTTTTGGGCACAATAATTATATTTTGGTGAACAAAAAAGAACAGCATAAACCATTAAAACCATTCCAACCAAATATCTCTATTAGAGCTTTGTCTCAGCACTCTGTGCTCAGTACAGTGAGCCAGCTTCCTCAATACCTCTTAGTCTAGAGGAGAAGTGACACAAAGAGTGTCTAAGTCTCTGTACCGTGTCCATATCAGGACAGCCTCTATGTCATTTTGTGTCGGTCCTAATATGACAATGTTTAGTGTGTCTCTCCAGTGGGAACAATGTCAATCTCCTGGTGTACTGCTGGGTGGCCTTCACTGCTCTGTGTTCTCTCACCATCTCCACAGAGCCTCACCTATTCAACAGAAAGCCTGCATTTCCATGTCATCTCCAGGTTCACGAAAGGCAAGGACTGGAGAGACTGCCAAGAGACTGGCTGTGCAGCAACCAGAGAGTTACAGGAGTCGTGCTCATGTCGGTGTGTGAATTGATTCATACTGGATTGTTATGCATGTAACCTTTTTGAATCATTGTAACAATATCCTCACTCCGGTAAACGTTTTGCTTTTATTATAGCGAAAGTTTGATACTTCAGATTGATCTTCTTTGCACTTTGTACTCCAATGAGAAAAGCAATCTGATTGTTATTGTCTTATATCACATGACCTTTGCTCTCGTCCCCTCTTTGATTCTGTGTTGTTTTGTTATTGATTTATTTCAGTCTATACCTAGCATTTCCCTTTCAGAGCTGTAGACAAATCAAACCTGTCTTTGGGCCAAAGAAGATCAAGCCAAGGTCAGTTCTGAATGATTCATCCTCTCTCCTGCAGTGCATCTGTCTGTGTTTTGGCCAACGTGAGCACTTCTGCCTTTCGATCGGAGGGCCACTACAGACCGAAAACGTCTGGCCGATTCCTCCTCTTATCTCTCTGCTGTTTTTAATCTCCTGAAGCTGCAGGAGTGGAAGCAGAAGGCTGGGGTTAGAGGGAGGGCTGGCATTGTCCAGGGATGTGAACCCGCAACCTTTTCAATTTCGTCCCGAGATTCAAAGCCCCTTCCGCCTGGGCGGACACACGTCTTGGACAAAGGTGCCATTTGCTTTTCATTTCCCCTTCGATAAGAGAGGAGAGAACATTGTATATTGTAATGCAACCTTCACCCCTTTGACATCGGCAAAATTGAGGTGCGGGCGAAAGATCGATACAAATTAAAAGCAAATAAAGGAAACGGCCGTGGGAAGAGGGGACATTACGGGGGTTAGGAAATCCATTGGCTTTTCTCAGCACAAAGGCATTGTTTGTTCAAGAGGTGACAAAGATGGAGGAGGAAGGAAAAAAGTTCAAGAAAGAAAAGTGAGAACTTTCTCTGATGTCATCTGAACTCTACTCCTTACTGTGTGTCAGAATACTTACAGAATACTGTTGCTACCTCCCGTTCAAGCCAAGGTGCATGAAGAGTGGAGCTGAATTTCAGATGAAGAGATATCCAGCAGCTGCTGTATTTGAAGCACAGCGGAAGTTTGCTTGAGAAATCTATATATTATTGAAACCAATGTGTTTCAGCAGAAATGCCTACAGTGCATCAGGGATTGTTTTTTCTTCATCTGTCAGTACACTGACCACAGTAACACTTCACATGACCCATCAACAGTTGCCTGCAGAGAAGAACAAAGCTGCAGATGGGACTGGAGCAGTTTAGAATAGTACATTCTATACCGGGTAGCAGATTATAGGATTTCTAAACGGTGTTGAAGTAGCAGCTGCGACTTATACAATTACCCATCATTTCCATCAGGATCAATTTATTCCAATTCGCATGCTACATCCACTTACAGTGAAATTGTAATTTATGGCCGTCTAATAGGGTGTATCAGAGTTTGAAATTGAAGCCATTCCAATACGTACGTTTGTACCTCATATCACCATGTTCACCATTTTGTATCACACATCTTTCATATCATACATGAAAATATATTATTTACAGTACTAGGCTGTGTACTATGTTATTATTGTTGTAATACTGCAGTAATATGTTATAAATAACCAAAAACGTGCCAACTTAGCTACTGAGGAGACTGGTGATAGTCATGTAAGCACCTTACTCTGCTTAGGGACATCTGCTTATTTTAATTGGCATAAAGTCCTAATCGAAGTAAGTATACGCCGATTAAAACACCTGTTTTTCTGAGTGATCTTTCTAATTATTAGGACCTTAATCAGCGTTCCAGAAGTGTATTTGATCTGCACATGTGCCTGCACCGGTAGCACATTCCTTCCTCTAATGCCCATAGTGAAATGAGTTCAGAAAAAACTGAAAGTATGCAGCTTAGAAATAGTTTTCACTTACAAATGTTATGTCCGAACTCAGAATCAAATAGTCTTCGCAAAAATAACATGGTCACTGTGGTAGAATATTTATTTTGATTGAAATCATTATTCTTGCAAAGCATGTAAAAGCTTTAAACGAACTATTAAATTAACCTGACTGTCCACAATAATCACATTATTGTGTGCATGTAACCGTGTTCGATGTGGCAGACAAGAAGAAACACTGTGTGCCCTGACAAACTCTGACATACCGTACTCTGACATACCGTACTCTGACATACCATACACTTGTTTTCTCTCTGTGGGCAATGAGGCACACCGCTACACCATCAGGTACCGATTCTGATTTATACTAAGATCTTACAGTGACCCATGCACACACGCTTGTACACACACGCACGCACGTAAACACCACCCACTCCTGCCCCACCTCCCCCTTCAGACCCTCCTAGCATCTCCTCCTCCCACTTCTCCTCCATCTCTTTCTCTAGACCTGCAAAGTGATATTTTTAATCATTATCGCGCCAACATCTACACAACATTAACCAAATAATATCTGGCCGGCGACACGTTCCAGCGTCAGCTTGCGCCTCACGGCGTGACAGGTGGCCATGCATCAATCAAACAGCAACAGCAGCAGGGCCAGCGGAGCCCGATTTACAGCAGAATGGGGAAATGGGGAAATGGTGTCTCTCTCTGTAATTGTGTTTCTCTCCCCCAGCTTCCATTCTGCTTTGGTTATGTGGAGTGAACTGCCTCAGGAATAGCTTGATAGTTTCGAGCTGGCTTGCCAGTGGGTAAGGGGAATGGAGGAAATGGACATTTCCGAGCTCTTTATTTTAATGCTTAAGCATTAACCCTTAGTAACATCGAGTATCTACAGGTGTGGAGAATGAAAACATGCAGAACCATGTGGTGTGAATGTCTGTGGTAGAAAATACTATCTAGTACTCTGCACAAACCCTGGACTCACAGGAATCCAAGTCGACACTCACATTACTTCACAAATGACATGACAATCAAAGTATTCTGTTAGGTAGGACTCTATTGATACAGATGTAGGATCTTAATATGAGCCGGTTTGCTTCAGCAGGAAAATAATAATAATAATAATCCTGCAGCAACAAGAAATGTGAATGTGTATTATAATTAATGGACCTTTTTGAAAGTGGAAATTACAAACTTCAGAAGCCTTTTAGACCTCGAGCACATCAGGTTTATAATTACATGCATTGCAGGAACGTTCTCCTGCAATAGGGTGATCAAATTAAGCTCCTACATCTGTATGCTACTACACTTCGCTGGGCTAAGAGCATTTCTCATCATCTTTATGTACTGTAAGGCATGAGGATGGGCTCATAAGAGACAGTGCCCAAGGGGTGTGAATTATTTCTGGGAATCCCATCAAGAGCGTCCCCGACCCGGTAAGGTGGGAAAATTGGCCGTTCTGCCCTTGAGCAAGGCAGTTAAACCCCAACAACAACTGCTCCCCGGGCGTTGACGAAGTGGACATCGATTAAGGCAGCCCTCCGCACCTCTCTGATTGAGGGGTTGGGTTAAATGAGGAAGACACATTTCGGTTGAATGCATTTAGTTGTGCAACTGACTAGGTATCTGGTCACTATGAAGACACAGTGGACGGACAAGAGACTTATTTTAATACCTTGTGTAGACGCATGTCTGAAAATGTGGGCACAATCAGAATATGGAAAAGATCAGGATTGTCATGTGCGTCGTAAAAAGGGGACCAAGGCGCAGCGGGTATCGTGCTCATCTTACTTTTTATTTGGATAAACGTGAACACTTAGAACAAAAATAACAAACGACGAAAACAGTCCTGTAAGGCTACACAGCTATACACGGAATAACTACCCACAAAATCCATGGAAAAACACCCCTACTAAATAGGACCTTCAATTAGAGGCAACGAGGAACAGCTGCCTCAAATTGAAGGTCAACCCTAATAAACTAAACATAGAAATAGAAGAACTAGAACAAACATAGAAATATATTAACATAGAACATAATCCCAAACAAAAACGAAACACACAAAACAAACACACCCCTGCCACGTCCTGACCAACTACAATAACAAAATGACCCCTTTACTGGTCAGGATGTGACAAGGATAAAGGATGCATGTTAGGGCCAGGTATAAATGAGGCTACTGTCACAATGCAAACACATACATACAGATTGCATTCCATCTTATTTAATACAGTACATATGAATCACTGAATTGCAGCACTTAATATAACTAGTGGTCACCATAAAGACAATCAGTTAAAACTACCCATTAACTTCCTGTGGGCATATCAATGCAATTTCCATAAAGATAGTATTTACTCCTATCCAAAGCAATTTACAGTCAGTGAGTGAAACTAAAGCAGGTAAAACAACTATCAGAATCATTGTGCAAGAGAAACCTTCAAAAAATACAGCTGTTTTTACTGGCACTATTCAATCTGGATCGCTGAAGGGTTACAGGTTGCGTGATAGATATGTGAAAGTAATTTCCAATTTAGCCAACATATGCAGCGTTTACCGCAAACGCAGTCTCTGCTAATGTGGGAACATTGCTTTTAAATTTAAATCACGCTGTAAGGCTGAATTTCTGCGTTACGGATTTAATAGAACCCTGGACACAAATCCTTCTATGTCATTTCCAGTCACAACTTGTGGACTTGTTTACGTGTTGCTCTGGGGTTTGTTGCTAACCTGACTTTGCTACCTCCCAACTTTGCGGTTTTTACTTTTTAATTATCGTTTTATATTTTCATTTTTTCCCCTCGCTCTACTTTTTTCATTCAACTTTTTCATCCTGGACGCTTTATCTGGACATGGTTCTACAGGACCTCCTCCAGCCGAAGCTAAGTAGTAACATTAACATTATGCCTTCTAATTGCAGTTGCTGTACTCATAATATACAGGAGAACGATCACCTTATGGTGAGGATAGCCGTGCTGCAAGCCCAGCTTCAGATGCAATCTGTAGGCAAGGGTAATCTAAGTGTAGGAAAGGATGAAACAGCGTCTGTGCCACCAATAAGTACAGATAGTAGTATAAATCCCCTTGCACAGTCCCCGCAGCCGGACAATTTTCTCATGGCTTCTGGAGGGAAATGCTGTAGGAATGCTCAACCGGTGTCGCTCATTCAGTCGACAGAAACTTTCAACGGTTCTCCCCATTAAGCAACAAGTCAGAGGCCGAGCCTTCTCTGGTCTCTCCTCCACCCGTTACGGGGTCTGAGACGCCGAAGCCTCCCAACATTAGCTCTGACAAATTGAAAACCCTAGACATTGGCGACTCCATTACCTCCAGAATTAGACTTAAAAAGAATCATCCAGCGATCATACACTGTTTACCGACATTAAGGCTAATCTGAAGAGGGTGCTGGCTAAGGCTAAAACTGGCGAGTGTAGAGAGTATAGGGATAATGTTATCCACGTTGGCACCAACGATGTTAGTATGAAACAGTCAGAGGTCACCAAGCGCAACATAGCTTCAGTATGTAAAGATGTGTCGGCATCGAGTAATTGTCTCCGGCCCCCTCCATGTTAGGGGGACCGATGAGCTCTAGTCTCACAACTCAATCGCTGTTTGAAAACTAATCACTGATCATAATCTTGATGTGATTGGCCTGACTGAAACATGGCTTAAGCCTGATGAATTTACTGTGTTAAATGAGGCCTCTCCTCCTGGTTACACTAGTGACCATTTCCCCTGCGCATCCCGCAAAGGTGGACGTGTTACTAACATTTATGATAGCAAATTTCAATTTACAAAAAAAAATTATGCATTTTCGTCTTTTGAGCTTCTAGTCATGAAATCTATGCAGCCTACTCAATCACTTTTTATAGCTACCGTTTACAGGCCTCCTGGGCCGTATACAGCGTTCCTCACTGAGTTCCCTGAATTCCTATCGGACCTTGTAGACATGACAGATAATATTAATATTTTTGGTGACTTTAATATTCACATGGAAAAGTCCACAAACCCACTCCAAAAGGCTTTCGGAACCATCATCGACTCAGTGGGTTTTTTCCAACATGTCTCCGGACCTACTCATACTCAGCTACAGTCATACTCTGGACCTAGTTTTGTCTCGTGAAATAAATATTCTGGATCTTAATGTTTTTCCTCAAAAATATCAGACCACCATTTTATTACGTTTGCATTCGCAACAAATAATCTGTTCAGACCCAAACCAAGGATCATCAAAAGCTGTGCTATAAATTCTCGGACAACCCAAAGATTCCTAGATGCCCTTCCAGACTCCCTCCACAGGACATCTGTAACACCCTGGCCATAGAGAGGGGTTTTTTGTTCTTTATTTTGGTTAGGCCAGGGTGTTACATTGGGTGGGCATTCTATGTTCTGTTTCTATGTTTTTGTATTTCTTTGTTTTGGGCCGTGTGTGGCTCCCAATCAGGCACAGCTGAAGTTCGTTGTTGTTGATTGGGAGTCACACATAGGTGCATGTTTTTCCGTTGGGGTTTTGTGGGTAATTGTTTCTGTCATTGTGTTTCACCTGACAGGACTGTTTGGCTGTCGGTTTTTTCTTGTTTTGTTTGTATAGTGTTCTTCCTTAATTAAATATGACAAACACTAACTCCGCTGCGTTTTGGTCCACTCTCTCTTCAGACAGTCGTTACAACATCAGAGTACAAAAATCAGTTAACCACCTAACTGAGGAACAACATTTTACCTTGCGTAATACCCTAGATGCAGTCGCACCCCTAAAAACAAAAAACATTTGTTTGTCATAAGAAACTAGCTCCCTGGTATACAGAAAATAGCCGAGCCCTGAAGCAAGCTTCCAGAAAATTGGAACCGAAATGGAGCTACACCAAACTGGAAGTCTTCTGACTAGCTTGGAAAGACAGTACCGTGCAGTATTGAAGAGCCCTCACTGCTGCTCAATCATCCTATTTTCCCAATTTAAGGAGAATAAGAACAATCCAAAATGTATTTTTAATACTGTCACAACGCTAACTAAAAAGCAGCATTCACTAAGAAAGGATGGCTTTCACTTCAGCAGTGATAAATTCATGAACTTCGTTGACGAAAAGATCATGATCATTAGAAAGCAAATGATGGACTCCTCCTTAAATCTGCATATTTCTCCTAAGCTCAGTTGTCCTGAGTCTGCGCAACACTGCTGAACCTAGGATCAAGGGAGACACTGAAGTTTTTTAAATCCTATATCTCTTGACACATTCATGAAAATAGTAATGGCTTCTAAACCTTGAAGCTGCATACTGCATACTACTACTGAAAGAGCTGCTTCCTGTGCAGGCCCTCCTATGTTGAACATAATAAATGGCTCACTATCCACCGGATGTGTACCAAACTCACTTAATAGGGCTAGGGGGCAGTATTTACACCGCCGGATAAAAAACGTACCCGATTTAATCTGGTTACCACTCCTACCCAGTAACTAGAATATGCATATACTTATTACATATGGATAGAAAACACCCTAAAGTTTATAAAACTGTTTGAATGGTGTCTGTGAGTATAACAGAACTCATTTGGCAGGCAAAAATGTGAGAAGGTTTCATTCAGGAAGTGGCCTGTCTGACAAGGTGTCGTTCTTCTTGTCTCTGTTTATTGAAGAGTGAGGATCTTAGCTGTCCCGTGACACTTCCTACGGTTGCCATAGGGTCTCAGAAGGCGGTAAAAAGCTGAATCGTGGATTTGCAGGCTCTGGCTGAAAAAAAGTAGCGCGTTTGGGTAGTGGCTGGTTACAGTACTGTGAGACTCAGGCTCGTGCCCGCGTCGACCGAAAGCTTTGTTTACTTTCCTCTCTTTAGCTAAATGGACATTCCCGGTCGGAATATTATCGCTTTTTTACGAGAAAAATGGCATAAAAATGGATTTTAAACAGCGGTTGACATGCTTCGAAGTACGGTAATGGAATATTTAGATTTTTTTTGTCACGAATTGCGCCATGCGCACGACCCTGATTTACCATTTCAGATAGTGTCTGGGACGCCCGAACAAAACGCCGCTATTCGGATATAACGATGGATTATTTTGGACCAAACCAACATTTGTTATTGAAGTAGACGTCCTGGGAGTGCATTCTGACGAAGACAACAAAAGGTAATCAAACTTTTATAATAGTAAATATGATTATGGTGAGTGCTAAACTTGCCGGGTGTCTAAATAGCTAGCCCGTGATGCCTGGGCTATGTACTTAGAATATTGAAAAATGTGCTTTCACCAAAAAGCTATTTTAAAATCGGACATATCGAGTGCATAGAGGAGGTCTGTATCTATAATTCTTAAAATAATTGTTATGCTTTTTGTGAACGTTTATCGTGAGTAATTTAGTAAAATGTTAGCGAATTCCCCGGAAGTTTGCGGGGGGTATGCTAGTTCTGAACGTCACATGCTAATGTAAAAAGCTGGTTTTTGATATAAATATGAACTTGATTGAACAAAACATGCATGTATTGTATAACATAATGTCCTAGGGTTGTCATCTGATGAAGATCATCAAAGGTTAGTGCTGCATTTAGCTGTCTTCTGGGTTTTTGTGACATTATATGCTAGCTTGAAAAATGGGTGTCTGATTATTTCTGGCTTGGTACTCTGCTGACATAATCTAATGTTTTGCTTTCGTTGTAAAGCCTTTTTGAAATCGGACAGTGTGGTTAGATTAACGAGAGTCTTGTCTTTAAATAGCTGTAAAATAGTCATATGTTTGAGAAATTGAAGTAATAGGATTTTTAAGGTTTTGAAAATCGCGCCACAGGCTTCAACTGGCTGTTACGTAGGTGGGACGAATTCGTCCCGCCTAGCCCAGAGAGGTTAAAGTGGCAGTAATAAAGCCTCTCTTGAAAAAGTCAAACCTTGACCCAGAAAATATAAAAAACTATCTGCCTATATCAAATCTCCCATTTCTCTCAAAAAGGTTAGAAAAAGCTGTTGCACTGCAAATCACTGCCTTCCTGAAGACAAACAATGTATACGAAACGCCTCAGTCTGGTTTTAGACCCCAGCATAGCACTGAGACTGCATTCTTGAAGGTGGTAAATTACCTTTTCATAGCGTATGACCGAGGCTCTTCATCTGTCCTCGTGCTCCTAGACCTTATTGCTGCTTTTGACATCATCGATCATCACATTCTTTTGGAAAGATTGGAAACTCAATTTGGTCCACATGGACACGTTCTGGCCTGGTTTAGATTATCTGTTGGAAAGATATTAGTTTTTCTCTGTGGATGGTTTGTCCTCTGACAAATCAACTGTAAGTTTCGGTGTTCCTGAAGGTTCCGTTTTAGGACCACTATTGTTTTCACTATATATTTTACCTCTTGGTGATGTCATTCGGAAACATAATGTTAACTTTCACTGCTATGCCAGATGATTCACAGCTGTACATTTCAATGAAACATGGTGAAGCCCCAGAATTGCCCTCCCTGGAAGCCTGTGTTTCAGACATAAGGAACTTCCGGTGCCGACAAAGATGGCCGCCTCGCTTTGCGTTCCTAGGAAACTATGCAGTATTTAGCTTTTTTATGTGTTATTTCTTACATTACTAAAGAACAGAATGTTATCTTGAAGAACATAATGCTACACTGAAGGACATCAGAATGCTACACTGAAGAACAGAATGCTACACTGGAGAACAGAATGCTACGCTGGAGAACAGAATGCGACACTGAAGGATATCAGAATCCTACACTGAAGGATATCAGAATCCTACACTGAAGAACAGAATGCTACACTGAAGGACATCAGAATGCTACACTAAATAACAGAATGCTACACCAAAGAACAGAATGCTACACTGAAGAACAGAATTTTACACAGAAGGACATCAGAATGCTACACTGAAGACCATCGGAATGCAACACTGAAGACCATCAGAATGCTACACTGAAGAACAGAATGCTACATTGAAGAACAGAATGCTACACTGAAGAACAGAATGCTACACTGAAGGACATCAGAATGCTACACTGAAGACCATCGGAATGCAACACTGAAGACCATCAGAATGCTACACTGAAGAACAGAATGCTACATTGAAGAACAGAATGCTACACTGAAGAACAGAATGCTACACTGAAGGACATCAGAATGCTACACTGATGGACATCAGAATCCTACACTGAAGAACAGAATGCTACACAGAGAGACATCAGAATGCTACACTGACGGACATCGGAATGCTACACTGAAGGACATCAGAATGCTACACTGAAGAACAGAATGCTATAATTAAGAACAGAATGCTACACTGATGGACATCAGAATGCTATACTTAAGTGATCATGCCCTCGAAGCCGATGTTTGGAGGATATATTGGCATGGGTGTTGTTAGTCCCGAGACGACCGGCAAACCATGCCAATATATCCTCCAAACACCGGCTTTGAGGGCTTTATCACTTTTATGCAGTGGGTTACCAACATATTCAAATAATGATTTACATATTTTCCTTAAAAAGTTATTTTCATTAATTTATTAATACTATTTCATTCTTCCACAAGATATAGTCCCGACACAAATCTGTGGTTGCTACCCAAGCCAGCTGGCGATTCGTTCTACCGATTCAGTTGCCAGAGACTTCGCCCCAGTCTGAGGTCCTGAGAGCTTTGGAGCAGGTTTTCATCAAGGATCTTTCTGTACTTTGCTCCGTTCATGTTTCCCTCGATCCTGACTAGTCTCCCAGTCCCTGCCACTGAAAAACATCCCCACAGCATGATACTGCCACCACCATGCCTCACCATAGGGATGGTGCCAGGTTTCCTCCAGATATTATGCTTGGCATTCAGGCCAAAGAGTTCAATTTTGGTTTCATCAGACCAGAGAATCTTGTTTCTCATGGTCTGAGAGTCTTTAGGTGCCTTTTGGCAAACTCCAAGCGGGCTGTCATGTGACTTTTACAGAGTAGTGGCTTCCGTCTGGCCTCTCTACCATAAAGGCCTGATTGGTGGAGTGCTGCAGAGATGGCTGTCCTTCTGGAAGGTTCTCCCATCTCCACAGAGGAATTCTAGAACTGTGTCAGAGTGACCATCAGGTTCTTGGTCACCTCCCTGACCAAGGCCCTTCTCCCCTGATTGCTCAGTTTGGCCGGGCAGCCAGCTCTAGGAAGAGTCTTGGTGGTTCCAAACATCTTCCAATTAAGAATGATGGACATACTGAAATCTCCTGAGGGATTAAGTGCCAATACAGGAGAGATGTCCCCTGACTGAGGTGGAAATGGGATTCCATTCCCATGGCTGTCGTCATTCTTGTCTGCTAACTGGCTTACGACCACGCTCGATCACTAATGTGATGATGAAAAAAAAGATGTACGAAATATAAAAGCCCAGAAGACAGCGAGACCGAAAAAGTGGTAGTGGCATTTCCACTGTGTTAGTGGTCCTATATTTCTGTGAGGAGCTATGGGATTACCATCGATACAAATTAAAAACAAATAAAGGAGGTGTGCGAGGGGACGCGCTGAGAAGCCAGAGATCAGGTTCTATTATGCTGTGATTTATAGAGCACTGACCCACAGCAGGTAAGGTCAGAAGAGGCAGCATGAGCCTCCATTCTCATTGCCAACTCACAGACCAGTCAATAACCTATTTAATTTAATGTCACAGACAATACAGGTGAAGCATATTGACAAGTTCCTGAATACACATTCAAGAAGCCCCCCAGCTGCAAGGACCCGCTAAACTGTATGTGAAAAATGTAGTCTTGTTGTCCATGAATGCCCCAGAGTCCTAATAAATTTTTAAACACACCTGCCCTCCAATAAAATGTGTCGGGAAACTTCAACTCCAGGAACTAATGTCAGTGATTTCGTGGAGGGGAGCAATTGTTGCCGAGACAAGCCTCAATTTTAGCCAGCTCTGCTTTTGCATCCTCTCTGAGGGGACTCCATCACTAACTGGCCTTTATGAATGTTTCAGTGCAGGAGAGGTGGCAGAGAGAGAAATGCCATTTCACATGAATAGGTAATACACTTCTATTTCTCAGGTGTAATACTGCTTCTTCCATTGCTCTTGTGTTATGAATGCTGCTGAATTTTGCATGGGGCTCCTGCATTCATAAACAATCAAAACTGTCAAACTATGTTCAATAAAAAGCAAATATAGCATTCAAAAGGCAGAATTTCAAATAACAGCCTTGGGGACTTGTACCTTTATGCCATCTTGTGTGAGCTCACCAACCTTTTAAACATTACCCCTCAAGTGTCAGCTTACAAAAACATAAATGCCACATCCTTCCCTGCATCTGTCTCTACTGTTGAGTGGGTGTGTGACAGTGACATATGAAGGTGAGTCCAGTCTTTTGATAGCTCTATAACAGTCAATAAGCCATTTAATCTTGGGCCTCAGCACTGTCGATACAGACCATGTCGTGTCCTGCAGACCAAGCGAACGAGAGCTCTGCCCATGTCTGACAACCCACTAATTTCCCCCTAACCCAGACCCCTTTGTCTTCCATCCATGTTGTTTTGGAGGATCAAAGAAGAGCTCTTGGCCCATTTCAATCATGTATTCCCTCTCTTTAATGAGTTCTGGTAATCCTTAGCAGTGGTCAGGGGCGGTTAGCCCCTGCTGACTCAGCTGCCTTGTAGCGACTCCAAAATGAACTCGTTTAGATGATTACGCACATATTTGTATTCATGGTGTTAATTTACAAACATGACAGTATCATTCCAGGAGCACCACAAAAGCCAATGTCAATTTCTTAAGGTATTACAAGGAAGAAATGACTTATCTGGCATGGGTTTGGTGTCCCTTTGGGTAAAACTAGCTGAATACATTACTGTATTTCGAAGTGTAATCTATTATTGTCAAAATAATGGAAATCATGTTGATTGTTTATCTATTGAAGTCATTAAAATAAATGCATGAAATAATACATTTTCTATTTCTCTCTATGAAAATGTTCCTACTAATGCATTTCAATCATTTCCATTCAAATGAAATTGCATTGTAGCTCTTATGGGTTAACATAAGGTAAGATTCAGGGTGAACACCGTGCCTGCTAAGGGAGAACTAAGATATTCCCACCCTCACACCTACAGAAGTGGTCCACTCCCACTGGGCACAGACGTCACTTCAACGTCTAGTTTTGATTTACATTTGGTTGAGTTGTCAACTAATGTAAATTCAATGTGAAATCAACCAAACATTTCACCATGTCATTGGATTTAGGTTATAAGTTGGGTGGTAAAAATACAACATTTCCTTACATTGATTACTTTTTTCAAATCCAATCAGTTTTCCACGCTGATTCAACGTCATCACATTGAATTTTTGGTTGAAATTAAGTGCAAACAACATTGATTCAGCCAAGTATTTCCACAGGCATAGATTTGCATTTCATCAGAGCAGTCTGGCAGGCTAGATGGTGTACATTATTGGAGAGTGAGGCACTTACTATAAATGACTGACTAAACATTACAGTTCATGTACTTTGGAAGCTATTTTAGTACTTGATCGATTGATGCACGCTTGCTTTTCTCTACTCCAAATGGAGTGGGCCTTGAAATACTCATTTACATTTTTAGGAAGGTTTTAATTAAGTGTTTTTAATGTTGCATATCTACAGTACATCTTGACATCTCATTGACAAATGAATGTTCACTAAATATAAAATACTTAAATAACCCTGCAGGCGTGCATGTAAGAACACACTCCATGAAACAGTTGTGAGGTACAGTTAAGTCAATAGGGGTTGACCTGTAAAAACGCTTTCCTATGACTGAGCAGTGGGGTCAGAAAAGTGGGATTACAATAGCTGAGTTAGCAAAGTGAAAAGCCTTGCCAGTCTTGCCTCTTGGTTGTCCTAAGGGTCTGCCACTGAGCATCCAGCTAAATGTGCTCAGACAGAGGAGTCTGCCCTTGCAGCGCTGCTGCACCTCCCACGGGCACAATGACATTTTCCTGTGACAATATTGGACTGCAGTGACATAGAAAACAGTCCCTCCCTCCAACTCTCTCGTTCTCCTTGCCTCCCCCAGCCACTGCAATGCCATGCCCCTCTCCCTCCCCCCTCTTCAATAATTTCCCCTAGCCTTTCTAGAGTGCTGCTGCAGTAGCTGCTTTTTGCCTTTTCATTCTGTTACAGGTCAAGGGACTTGACAAAGTTCCAAAAGGCTGGTGGCGGCAGGGGAGAGAATGGAGGAAAATGTGACTGGGTTCAACAAAATAACATTATTAGAGACAGAAAAGGCACAGCAACAAAAATCCTTTTGAGATTGAACTTTCAATCTGAAACTTTAACTTTCTCTATTCTGTGTGCTGTATTTTTTTATATTTTTTTTACAGTAGTCTACACTACAAACCCAATCAAAAATGTTTTAATTGCACACCACTAACAAGCCTGAGAAAAGGGAAAAAAACATGAATAATAATTGCATTTCCTAAAAACGTGATACGCTGCAAAACATGTATTTTAAACACTTCCTTTACTTTCTACAGAGACGGATCTTCAACAGAGAAACATGCATGGGAGCCGTTTTTGACTTTGAGACGTGTATGTTTTGTTTTTACATGACTGACTGTTTTATGCACATGTCAACATACATACAGTCAGGTTCCAAATTACTAGCACCCTTGATAAAGATGAGCAAAAAAGACTGTATGAAATAAATAATATAAATACTGAGCTATGTTGTATCCTCAAAGAAATGGGAAAATAATATTATTTTATCATTATATAATTGCTCAGAGGAAGACATTTTCTTTACCAATTCAAACCACAGGTTTTCAATGGGGTTCAAGTCCGGAGACTGAGATTGCCATTGCAAAATGTGGTCATTTTCTGCATATGCATCCTTCTTTCGACGCGAACCCCATCACTGGTGTACGTGGCCTAAGAGCTCTATTTTCATGTCCTCTGACCATAGTACTTGTTCCAATTCAAGTGTCAATGACGTTGAGCAGGCGTTTATATTTATTAGATGACGTGAAAATAGAGCTCTTTGGCCACGTACACCAGTGGTGGGATTTGTGTCGGAAGGATTCATTGGCAGAAAATAACCCCATACCAACTGTAAGATATGGTGGTAGATCATTGATGTTATGAGTCTATTGTGCTTCCACTGGTCCTGGGGTTTGAGGTGCCAATAATTTTAATCTCTCTTTTTGAGAGAAAAAAATATGACTTGTTAAAACAAAATCTCTTTCTCTGAGCAAATGTATTATTAGGAAAAATTAAACCACATATTTTTGGGGGGCATACAATATACCTCAGTATTTGTATTATTTAGTGCATACAGTCGGATCTCTGCGCATCCCTGCGTTGGCAGTAATACAAAGCACCTTGATGAGCGACAGCCCCCAGCCTGTGATTGACTGGCACGCTAACAAGAAGCGACGGCTACGCACACTACGGGGCAGAGAGGCAAGGGGACCACAAGCACACGGCCGTGTCCCTGACATAAAGAACACAAGCCCAGACACATAGAACAAATCTCCGCACATTAAGACCCCACCTCTCCCTCTCTCCTCTACGGCTGGTATGACTGACTGACACCCATGGCTAATGTCATCAGTATCTTCTTCCATAGAGCTGGAGACAGAGACAGCTATAGCATTACAGCTAGCATTACAGCTGTTATCTTTCTGCAATTAGAACACAAATACAGGAGCCATTGCCATTGAAAAATACATTTCAGAAGATATTGTCAGTGAAAAATACCCATTTGATTTAACGGCAGCACTTTGACTTAATGGTCATAACCACGTCATAATAAGTCATAACAGCTGACATAACTTGTCATAACCTGTCATAAAATGGTCATAACACTGTCATGACAGAGACATTTAGACCTGTTGTGACATATAATGCATTATTTTATGGCTGGTTATGACATGTGACACCTGCATAAAAGTGTCAAAACCCACAAAACCTACCACGGTAGTTATTTTATGGCTGGTTATGACACCCACAGAAGAGTGTCAAAACCCACAAAACCTAACACACAAAGCAAAACATTCAATTACACTTTATCCTACTTGACAACAGTATGTTTCTGTTGTATAACATTTTCTGAAATTGACCATATTAAATGATCATTGAAATTGCGCACAACTTGATGTCAGACATGCACCTACCCCAGGATGTATAGCTCATTGGTAGAGCATTTGACTTGGATTACTAGTCACTTTATTGGATCACTAGTCACTCTAAATAATGCCACTTTAATAATGTTTACATATCTTACATTACTCATATCACATGTATTTTATTTAGAATGTTCACATATCTTACATTACTCATATCACATGTATATGCCGTATTTTATACCATCTATTGAACCTTGCCTATGCCGCTCGGCCATCGCTCATCCATATACTTACATGTACATATTCTCATTCACCCCTTTAGATTTGTGTGTATTAGGTAGTTGTTGGGGATTGTTAGATTAACTGTTAGATATTACTGCACTGTCAGAACTAGAAGCACAAGCATTTCGCTACACTCGCATTAACATCTGCTAACCATGTGTATGTGACATTTGATTTGCTCTGCTGCTGATGACTGGGATGAGTGCAGGAGCAGATTTCAGAAGCAGGACAAGACACCCTCTTTTTGACTGATGACTGACATACGGGCATGTACGTGACAGGCCTCTGGCTTATATGATTATGATGGTCATAATGCTTCTTGACAGTGTCATAAAGAGCATTTTCTTAGTCCAAGTAAAGTGACACAGGGTGGTCCTAATGCTTCATGATAGTGTCATAAAGTGTATTTTCTGCAAGTTATTTAGAATATGATGAAAAGACCATGGCTGTGTTCGAATACCTATACTAACATACTGTATACTACATACTTAATGAGTAAATACTATTACTTCATTTTAGAATACTGTAAATAAATGGTATCGTTTCAGAACTTCGCCTGTCTACAGGAAGTTGATGCTTTTGTTATGCAACCACTTGCTAGCTTGTTAGCATAACAAATGACTAGCTAAACATTTTACGATTTCGGTTTATGTTCGTAAATTCAATCTGCAAGGCCATATTTTACGCCATTTTCTTTAAATCTGAAAACGTTGTGAAGCCACGGCCATTTTCTGAAGAATTGCATTATGGGCACTAAAATAACGGAAATAGTGTCCTCTGCGTGTATACTTCGTATTTTGGTGAATTTAGTACAACATCCGGAACTTTTGGCATACTAACTATATCCATACTATGACCAATAAGCATACTATATACTCAATTCACATCACAAATAGTACAGTTAGTGCAGTTAGTGTTAGCATTTGATCACAGCTCATGACTTTTAACAGAATTCATTACAACTACAACAACAACAAAGGACTTAAGAAACAAACTTTCAAACTAAATCAAAAATAATAATACATTTGGGTTTTGACACTCTTATGGAGGTGTCATAACCAGCCATAAAATAACACAATATATGTCACAACAGGTGTAAATATTTTGGTAATGACAGTGTTATGACAATATTATGACAGGTTATGACAAGATATGTCAGCTATTATGACATATTATGACATTGTTATGATCATGTCATAGCGTAGTAAAGTGTTACCGATTTAACCTCTTCAATGGTAGCATAATGTATTCAATTTTAGCCATATATGTTTCCTAACTCGGGTCAAAGAGGTTCACAGTTCATTAACTGCTGGGTCCCTGATGGGGATGGCTGAGAGCAACTAATCACACCAGCCAATAATTAATTTGCCTGCTGAATGTAGCGCTACAAAAACCAGTTAAGATTTCACTTCAAATGAGACTCATTCCAAAATCTCTCCCAGAGAGAGGAGAGGGATACCATATACTGATGAGGCTATGTTCCACTATCCACAGTAGCATACCACTTAGAATGCATGCCCAATACATTGCTTCATTCTAAGTTGTATGCTAGTGAGGATATTGGAACAGAGCCTCTTCAGGGAGGTTGGGTTTCCTGGCCACCAGGCAAATAACTGAGCTGATTGTTCCATTTGTAGTGCTGCTGGGTTCAACCACAGGGTTCCACCACAGGGTTCTACCACTGGGATGCTAGCAGGGCCGGTCTGTCACCTCCTAATATTCTGTAGCACTACAGTTACTGGCTCTGTCCTCTGAGACAACATGACACCTCCCAAAGGGCCAACAACCAGGATGCTGATTGGACCAGGGAGTAAACTCATTACGCAGAGAGAGAGAGAGAAAGATGGAGGGAGGGGGGAGAGAAAGGAGGAGACAGAAACTGAGAAGAACCCAGAGGCCCGGCTGTTTGTTTAAGAGCACAAAGCCATGCGCAAACGTCTAAGGTCTTAATTGGCCTGAGTGGCAATGGACGGTACCTGACGACATTCATTAATCAGAGTGGAGAGGAGAGCCGGAGGGAGGGAGGGATAGCGGGGGAAAGGGAGAGAGGGACAGCAGGAGAGAGAGAGTAGGAGCCTGCTGTGAACTAACAGTAGCTCTTACTACCACTGACTTTGCTGATTCATTAAGGGAAAATTGACTATAACTGAGATATGTGCTTGTCCCACCTAGCTAGCTTAACATGAATGCACTAACTGAAAGTCGCTCTGGATAAGAGTGTCTGCAGAATGACTAAAATGTATTTAAAAACTGTAGATGAGGGTAGCAGAGTGTATCCAACAGGTTCCCAGTCACATGCCCTCCTCTCCCTCTGCTCCCAGTCCCAGACACCTAATGATACACTCCTCCCAGCTGTGTCTGTCACACCCAGCCACTCATCAACACACTCAGAGTGCACAGAGAGGAGAGGTCAGTAATTAGAGTTAGTCAGGAATGGACTGGGACCAGAAATCCGCCCAGGTATTTTCACCTCGAGGCCCCCCTTATTAGCCAAATAATTTGAATTTCCACAAAAACAAAACATGAACAAAAATGAACAATAAAAATTATGCTTGATATCAGAATCCACTATACCGTAGAGACCCTATTCAGTGATTTGTTAGATATCTTTCTACCACACGGGGCCAGCTAAAGAAAACTCTTGGGCTGGTTTGTTAAACATGGCCATGTCACTTTGTGGGTGATTTGAGGTTTTGTCATACATCATTTGAGGTCCTTTCATACATAGCCTACATGTGCCTGAAAGCAGGTCTGTAGAGACCACAATACCTCTTCAGACACTCCTCTCAGGCCTCTCTATCAGACAGGAGCCATCACAGCCCCCTTACTCACACTGACTGGCTCTTGAATGCTCTTTTCTACTCCCTCTCTCTGTCTCTTCCTCCCTCGCTCTGTTATTTCAGTGTGTTTGTCCTGATGTTCATCAAGTCACTTCACCTGATGGAGTAAAAGCCAAGGCCCTGAGGCCAGAAGTTGTCCTCTGAACAACACACAACACAAGACCCAGACTCTTTCACTGCTCTCTCTCTCTCTGTGCTTGTCTGCCAGTCTCTGACCTGCCTGCCTGTGGCCTAGGGAGCTACTATAGAAAGGGAGAAGGAGTCACTTAACTTTCTGTTATGGTTGTCTTTTTCCCCGGCTATTCAGGGGCACACCATTAAAACCAGGCTACCTCCTGGCTCGCTCTTTGTGTTTGTGTCACTGCACTTGTTTTCTCTCTCTCTGTTCTGTGGCTCTCTGTTGCCCCCTCTCCCACTGCTGTCCCCTTGGCAGGATAAGCAGTGATAAAAGCATTGTTTGTGTCTAACAGAGAGTCAGGGAAAGGCAGGGAAAGAAGGGGAGGAAAGGTGACAACTTGAAATGGTATCTAACATAGGCCTTTGAATAGTGCGTGTGATTCCCAGTGATTATGGCCCAGTGACTCTTAGTTGCATTGAAGGTTAAAGTGTTGTGCATAAGGGCATAGCCTTTGGTAACCAGCACACACAGTAATGTGTGTGCATTTATTAAAGTGAATAGACCCTGTTCTTTGAGGATTTCATTCAAATAAAATCTATTTTCAGGCTACATTCCACTTTTAATTTCATGCGGCTATTCCTTTTGTGTTGACTGTGTTAGGATGTATGTTCCTACTATGTGGTGCAAATTGTTCACTCCACTTCATTTCCCATGATAGAATTGAGTCTACATAAGCTCACAGTGTGGAGAAGAGGACACTCCCAGAGAGATTGTAAAGGAAATGACTAGTGAATATCTACCCTAATGTAGATATTATGTCTACACTTAAAAAAAAGTTGCTATCTAGAATCTAAAAGGGTTCTTTGGCTGTCCCAATAGAATAACCCTTTGAAAATCAAATAACATTTTATTTGTCACATGCGCCGAATACAGGTGTAGACCTTACAGTGAAATGCTTACTTACAAGCCCTTTAACCAACAATGGATAAGTTTTAAGAAAATACCTAAAAAAAGAGTAAGAGATAAGAATAACAAATAATTCAAGAGCAGCAGTAAATAACCAATAGCGGAGCTATATACAGGGGGTGTCGGTACAGAGTCAGTGTGTGGGGGGACCGGTGTCAAGGTAATTGAGGTAATATGTACATATAGGTAGAGTTATTAAAGTGGCTATGCATAGATAATAACAGAGAGTAAAAGCAGCGTAGAGGGGGGGGGGGCAATGCAAACAGACTGGGTAGCCATTTGATTAGCTGTTCAGGAGTCTTATGGCTTGGGGGTAGAAGCTGTTTAGGAGCCTCTTGGACCGAGCCTTGGCGTTCCGGTACCGCTTGCCGTGCGGAAGCAGAGAGAACAGTCTATGACTAGGGTGGCTGGAATCTTTGACAATTTTTAGGGCCTTCCATACATGAAGGGAACTCAAATGCGCCAGCCGTATGGTTAGTGAGAAAGTGCATATTGCAAATGTACGGTCCCTTACTAGACGTCCGACGACGTCCGATAAATCCGCGGACGGCATCGGGCCGCTCACCGGGGCCGGATCTTCCGGGAAGTCATCGAACGGAGTCTCTCGGACCTTCGGTTTCCGTTTAATAACATTTTCAAATGTTGGTCATTTCTCTCCAGTTCCGGATTATTCCACAGCAGGGCGAATGGAATCATATTGCAAATGTAACATACATCACCAATCACGACGCGGCTTTTTCTCCTAAACGGAAAAGACTTCGAAGACGAAACTCTGTGAGCATGGGTTTGGCATAATGGGCAGTTGGCCCCGAACAGGATGGAGTCGAGGCCTCGATGCTTTTCGAGTTAAGGCCATTTTTCTGGGATTGAAAGTCAAACATGAAAATAGAGTGCTGATTTGACCGCTTCACATCAAAGTACATGAGCCTACGGTGTCAGGAAAAAAAGAACCACACATTTACCAATGGTCATTTCAGAGAAATTGTACAATGGCAAATTGGTGATATTCAAAAATAGGAAAGTTTTTTTCAAAAAAGTTACAGATCCAGTTGCAGCGTGTTCAGATGAGTCCGTTAAGGCGGGTTTCAGAGCTCTGTGAGATTTCTGTGATTTTCTGTGATCTTCTGAAACAACACACACTTGTTCAACCCTCTGTAAATAACTCATTTCTTAACGTAAAGACTTAAAACTCAATATTCTATAAGAGCCTAACCAAAGGAGGACATGTGTTCACGTTCAGCTTCCTGTGTCAACCAGAAGTGCCTTAAAATGGTGTCATAGGGGCTGTTTTAAAGGGTTAAAAAGGTCAGATCTTTCCACAACTTCATATGTGTGACTAGGCAACCCTCATGAACTATATCAGTCACTTATCCCATCAGATGTCAAAGAAAAGCTCTCTCACACACACACACACACACACACACACACACACACAGCAAGGATGGAGTGACACAGTGCGGTGCTTAAAGACACACAGAGCCTGCAATGGCATTACCATTATCTCTAGGCTGTGATGAGTTCAACGAGATGCCCCGCTTGACCATAGCTCGCTCGGTCTGAGCGCAGCGACCGTGAGAAAAACTTGGCCCAAATGAAGTCTGCCCCAAAATGTCAAGTGCTTTTGGGTGACAGTGAGAGAACCGTTAGGGTTAGAAGCACAATTCGACCTCAGGAGCGTTCCTGCAGTCCTCCCGATCTGTGCAAGCCTAACCTTGACCCTGTGGCATTAACCCTTCACAGGGAAAAGAAGGTGTTTAGATCAAACAGTGTGCAATGACTTCTCTCCCCATAGGAATACATTGACTATTCTCCTAAATTCAACCTGAAGCCTATGTGGGTTATTTACATTTACATTACATTTAACCTGTTAGGGCTAGGGGGCAGTATTGACACGGCTGGATAAAAAACATACCCGATTTAATCTGGTTACCACTCCTACCCAGTAACTAGAATATGCATATACTTATTACATATGGATAGAAAACACCCTAAAGGTTCTAAAACTGTTTGAATGGTGTCTGTGAGTATAACAGAACTCAAATGGCAGGTCAAAACCTGAGATTCCTTTACAGGAAGTGGCCTGTCTGACCATTTCTTGAACTTCTTTTCCATCTCTATCTTTTACTAAGGATCTCTGCTCTAACGTGACACTTCCCACGTCGTCCATAGGCGCTCAGAGCCCGGGAAAAAACAGAATGTCGTCATTCCAGCCCCAGGCTGAAACACATTATCGCCTTTCTCAAGTGGCCGATCAAGGGACTCTGGGCTTATGCGCGTGACCCGACCGCCCCCGCCTTTGTGATTTTTTCCTCTGTTTGCCGAAAAGGAGATTCCCTGTCGGAATATTATCGCTTTTCTACGAGAAAAATGGCGTAAAAATTGATTTTAAACAGCGGTTGACATGCTTCGAAGTACGGTAATGGAATATTTAGAATTTTATTGTCACGAATTGCGCCATGCGCGCGACACTTCTTTACCATTTCGGATAGTGTCTGGAACGCACGAACAAAACGCCGCTATTCGGATATAACGATGGATTATTTTGGACCAAACCAACATTTGTTATTGAAGTAGACGTCCTGGGAGTGCATTCTGACGAAGACAACAAAAGGTAATCAAACTTTTATAATAGTAAATATGATTATGGTGAGTGCTAAACTTGCCGGGTGTCTAAATAGCGAGCCCGTGATGCCTGGGCTATGTACTTAGAATATTGCAAAATGTGCTTTCACCAAAAAGCTATTTTAAAATCGGACATATCGAGTGCATAGAGGAGGTCTGTATCTATAATTCTTAAAATAATTGTTATGCTTTTTGTGAACGTTTATCGTGAGTAATTTAGTAAAATGTTAGCGAATTCCCCGGAAGTTTGCGGGGGGTATGCTAGTTCTGAACGTCACATGCTAATGTAAAAAGCTGGTTTTTTATATAAATATGAACTTGATTGAACAAAACATGCATGTATTGTATAACATAATGTCCTAGGGTTGTCATCTGATGAAGATCATCAAAGGTGAGTGCTGCATTTAGCTGTCTTCTGGGTTTTGGTGACATTATATGCTGGCTTGAAAAATGGGTGTCTGATTATTTCTGGCTTGGTACTCTGCTGACATAATCTAATGTTTTGCTTTCGTTGTAAAGCCTTTTTGAAATCGGACAGTGTGGTTAGATTAACGAGAGTCTTGTCTTTAAATAGCTGTAAAATAGTCATATGTTTGAGAAATTGAAGTAATAGGATTTTTAAGGTTTTGAAAATCGCGCCACAGGCTGCAAGTGGCTGTTACGTAGGTGGGACGCCAGCGTCCCACCTAGCCCATAGAGGTTAAGTCATTTAGCAGACGCTCTTATCCAGAGCGACTTACAAAATGGTGCATTCACCTTATGATATCCAGTGGAACAACCACTTTACAATATTGCATCTAAATCTTTTAAGGGGGGGGGGGGGGGTTAGAAGGATTACTTTATCCTATCCTAGGTATTCCTTAAAGAGGTGGGGTTTCAGGTGTCTCCGGAAGGTGGTGATTGACTCCGCTGTCCTGGCGTCGTGAGGGAGCTTGTTCCACCATTGGGGTGCCAGAGCAGCGAACAGTTTTGACTGGGCTGAGCGGGAACTGTGCTTCCTCAGAGGTAGGGGGGCCAGCAGGCCAGTGGTGGATGAACGCAGTGCCCTTGTTTGGGTGTAGGGCCTGATCAGAGCCTGAAGGTATGGAGGTGCCGTTCCCTTCACAGCTCCGTAGGCAATCACCATGGTCTTGTAGCGGATGCGAGCTTCAACTGGAAGCCAGTGGAGAGAGCGGAGGAGCGGGGTGACGTGAGAGAACTTGGGAAGGTTGAACACCAGACGGGCTGCGGCGTTCTGGATGAGTTGTAGGGGTTTAATGGCACAGGCAGGGAGCCCAGCCAACAGCGAGTTGCAGTAATCCAGACGGGAGATGACAAGTGCCTGGATTAGGACCTGCGCCGCTTCCTGTGTGAGGCAGGGTCGTACTCTGCGAATGTTGTAGAGCATGAACCTACAGGATCGGGTCACCGCCTTGATGTTAGTGGAGAACGACAGGGTGTTGTCCAGGATCACGCCAAGGTTCTTAGCACTCTGGGAGGAGGACACAAGGGAGTTGTCAACCGTGATGGCGAGATCATGGAACGGGCAGTCCTTCCCCGGGAGGAAGAGCAGCTCCGTCTTGCCGAGGTTCAACTTGAGCTGGTGATCCGTCATCCACACTGATATGTCTGACAGACATGCAGAGATGCGATTCGCCGCCTGGTTATCAGAAGGGGGAAAGGAGAAGATTAATTGTGTGTCGTCTGCATAGCAATGATAGGAGAGACCATGTGAGGATATGACAGAGCCAAGTGACTTGGTGTATAGCGAGAATAGGAGAGGGCCTAGAACAGAGCCCTGGGGGACACCAGTGGTGAGAGCGCATGGTGCGGAGACAGATTCTCGCCACACCACCTGGTAGGAGCGACCTGTCAGGTAGGACGCAATCCAAGCGTGGGCCGCGCCGGAGATGCCCAACTCGGAGAGGGTGGAGAGGAGGATCTGATGGTTCACAGTATCAAAGGCAGCAGATAGGTCTAGAAGGATGAGAGCAGAGGAGAGAGAGTTAGCTTTAGCAGTGCGGAGAGCCTCCGTGACACAGAGAAGAGCAGTCTCAGTTGAATGCCCAGTCTTGAAACCTGACTGATTAGGATCAAGAAGGTCATTCTGAGAGAGATAGCAGGAGAGCTGGCCAAGGACGGCACGTTCAAGAGTTTTGGAGAGAAAAGAAAGAAGGGATACTGGTCTGTAGTTGTTGACATCGGAGGGATCGAGTGTAGGTTTTTTCAGAAGGGGTGCAACTCTCGCTCTCTTGAAGACAGAAGGGACGTAACCAGCGGTCAAGGATGAGTTGATGAGCGAGGTGAGGAAGGGGAGAAGGTCTCCGGAAATGGTCTGGAGAAGAGAGGAGGGGATAGGGTCAAGTGGGCAGGTTGTTGTTATGAATGGTTATGAATGCCTTATGAACCTGTCTTCTATAAAAATCCATCAGGCTACTGTGAGGTCTACCTGTGTCGAGTATGAGCTTCCTGTGCCAACTGGAAGTTGTTAAAAACACCCTAAAGCTATTGTAATATAACCAACCTGCAGAATGTGAAAATCACACAACTCAACCCTGTGTCATTCAGTCAATTCTTAAGGTAGAGACTTAATATTCAGGATTCTGTTTATGCCTACCCCAAAGACAACGTGTGTTTATTCTAAGCTTCCTGTGCCAACCGGAAGTGCCTTAAATAGGGGTTCGCTGTAGCTGTTTTGAAGGGTTAAAAAAGTCACATCATTCCAAAACTTCATATATGTGACTAGGTAACCCTCATGAACTGTAAATCAGTCATTTATCCCATCAGATGTCAAAGAAAAGCTCTCACACACACACACACTCACACACACACACACACAGCAAGGATGGAGTGACAGAGTGCGGTGCTTAAAGACACACAGAGCCTGCAATGGCATTACAATTATCTCTAGGCTGTGCCGAGTTCAACGAGATGCCCCGCTTGACCGTAGCTTGCTCAGTCTGAGCGTAGCGACCGCGAGAAAACTAGGCCCAAAATGAAGCCTGCCCCAATATTTCAAGTGCTTTTGGGTGACAGCGAGATAACCGTTAGGGTTAGAAGCACAATTCGACCTCCGGAGCGTTCCTGAGGTCCTCCCGATCTGTGCAAGCCTAGCCTTGACCATGTGGCATTAACCCTTCACAGTGAAAAGAAGGTGTTTAGATCAAAAGTGTGCAATGACTTCTCTCCCCATAGGAATACATTGACTATTCTCCTAAATTCAACCTGAAGCCTATGTGGGTTATGAATGCCTTATGAACCTGTCTTCTATAAAAATCCATCAGGCTACTGTGAGGTCTACCTGTGTCGATTCTAAGTTGTTAAAATCACCCTAAAGCTATTGTAATATAACCAACCTGCAGATTGTGAAAATCACGCAACTCAACCCTGTGTCATTCAGTCAATTGTTAAGGTAAAGACTTAATATTCAGGATTCTGTTTATGCCTACCCCAAAGACAACGTGTGTTTATTCTAAGCTTCCTGTGCCAACCGGAAGTGCCTTAAATAGGGGTTCGCTGTAGCTGTTTTGAAGGGTTAAAAAAGTCACATCATTCCAAAACTTCATATATGTGACTAGGTAACCCTCATGAACTGTAAATCAGTCATTTATCCCATCAGATGTCAAAGAAAAGCTTTCACACACACACACACACTCACACACACACACACAGCAAGGATGGAGTGACAGAGTGCGGTACTTAAAGACACACAGAGCCTGCAATGGCATTACAATTATCTCTAGGCTGTGCCGAGTTCAACGAGATGCCCCGCTTGACCGTAGCTTGCTCGGTCTGAGCGTAGCGACCGCGAGAAAACTAGGCCCAAAATGAAGCCTGCCCCAATATTTCAAGTGCTTTTGGGTGACAGCGAGAGAACCGTTAGGGTTAGAAGCACAATTCCTGTGCCAACCGGAAGTGCCTTAAATAGGGGTCACAGTAGCTGTTTTGAAGGGTTAGAAAAGTCATATCTTTCCAAAACTTCATATGTGTGACTAGGTAACCCTCATGAACTGTAAATCAGTCATTTTTCCCATCAGATTTGCAAAAAAACTAACACACACACACACAGCTAGGCCATAGGGACATAGTGTGGGGCTTAGAGGCTTATACCGCCTTCAATAGTTACTTTCGTTCGAACGATTCAAGAACCGTCAGACCTAGAGCTCCGAAACTTTAGAAACCTGTTCTATAGCTCAAGTCGATAGTGCACGGTGAGTTATGTGGCACTAGAAGGTTCTCAGACCGAGAAACATCCTCGTGCATTTGCAATATGTTCAATTCATTTTGAATATCACGGACATGGCGACATGTAGAAATGTCCCAGAGTCGCAAGACTAGGTGCATTGAAACCGCCTCGGCCCATAGAGACGGACCTCAATGTCTCTGTCCGATAGCTCATTCAGGGACCCCGTAGTAACGCCCTGAAAAAGTGGATTTTCAGCACCAATTAAGTCCATTGCTCGGGCACCGAATGACCTATCGAGCCGAAACTTGGGATTCCGCGTCGCCTCACATAGGCCTACACATAATGTCAGTGCTGGACCCGCAGCTAGAACGTAACTACGTGTTTTATGTTTTTTTAGGGTTAAAACTGAAGGCGCTGTGAATTATGGGCCTGCTCTGACATATGTGATAGTTGGCTTCTATACGAGTTGGAAAAAGTGGATTTGGTGTCAGATGGTATCAGTTTGGTGTCAGAATGACATCTAATTGACTGATGGACGCTGACTTGCTGGGTCAGCGATGGAGAGGAACCACAGTCACTGCACGGCCATCCCCAGTTCATCGGGCTAGTCAATTATGCATTTCTGCAGTATTTTTGAGCATGCCAAATTTGTGATGCTAAATGCCCATTGAATCATGTTGCAAATGTAACGCGCATTTGCAATATGATTCAATAGCAAAAAATATCATCAAAGTTGACATGATGAAATCAACACAATGAGCGATGGAGAGGAACCACAGTAACTGCACGGCCATCCCCAGTTCATCGGTACAGTCAATTATGCATTTCTGCAGTATTTTTGAGCATGCCATATTCGTGATGTTAAATGCCCATTGAAACATATTGCAAATGCGCATCCGTGCACATGGTGATCAGAAACAGGTTACCAGGATACTTTTTTAGAATGGTTTTAAATGCCTTTAGGTGGGTGCAAGGGGTCCACGGTTGGGTAGGGAGCACCCCCCAACCGTGCCCATCTAGTACGGGGCGCCCCTAGTCATTTTGGACATTTTTCAAAAAATCGCTAAGAAATTACTGTCACGGTTGTCGTTGGTAATGGAGGACCAAAACGCAGCAGGTATGTGTACGCTCATCTTGACATTTATTAACTCAGAATGAACACACCGAAACAACAAAACGAAACGAACTTACGAACAACGAAACAGTCTTGAAAGGCTCACTCGGCAAAACAAGAAACAATCTCCCACAAATACACAGACAAACACACCCAACTAATATAGGACTTCCAATCAAAGGCAACACCACACAGCTGCCTTCAATTGGAAGTCCACCCCAATTAACTCAACATAGAAATAGATTACCTAGACTAAACATAGAATTACATAAACAAGGAACAGTGCCCAAAACCCCCGGAATACATCAATCAAATGCCCTTTTTAGAAAAACCACCACCCCGAACCACATAAACCAAATACCCTCTGCCACGTCCTGACCAAACTACAATAACAATTAACCTTTATACTGGCCAGGACGTGACAGTACCCCCCCCCCCCCCCCCCTAAAGGTGCTAACCCCGGAAGCACCTCAAAATAACAAACCCCCCCCCCAAAAAAAAATCCCCTTAACTAAAGGGAGGGAAGGGAGGGTGGCTGCCGTCAACGATGGCACTGTGCTACACCCCCCCTCCCCAACCCACCTATATCTGGAGGTGGCTCTGGTTCAGGCAGTTCCGGGCAGACGACCCACCCCGGCAGCTCCGGGTAGACGGGCCACTCTGGCAGACCCGGAAGACAGTCGGGCCACTCTGGCAGACCCAGAAGACAGTCCTCTGCTGATACCGAGTTCATCGGGCCAGTCAATTATGCATTTCTGCAGTATTTTTGAGCATGCCAAATTGGTGATGTTAAAGGCCCATTGAATCATATTGCAAATGTAACGCGCATTTGCAATATGATTCAACAGCAAAAAATATCACCAAAGTTGACATGATGAAATCAACACAACGAGCGATGGAGAGGAACCACAGTCACTGCATGGCCATCCCCAGTTCATCGGGCCAGTCAGTTACGCATTTCTGCAGTATTTTTGAGCATGCCAAATTCATGATGCTAAATGCCCATTGAATCATAATGCAAATGTAACGCGCATTTGCAATATGATTCAACAGCAAAAAATATCACCAAAGTTGACATGATGAAATCAACATAGATGGTCTCAAATTATAGGTCTAGTCACACTGGAACAGATCATGTGTAATACATCACTGAGACTGTCCAATTCATCCAATTATTCACCCTCAAATCTGGCTTGTTTTAGCTGTACATTCAATTCGAGCTTTTCAGAGATCACATGTGTGCTTTTCCACATCAGCAGTCTTGAAAAGGTAACCTTTGCGTCCCACCCAACGAACCATATTTTTGGGGATGAAGACCCGGAACGTTGCCCAGGTGTCACAAATGCCAGACACACTGTCTAGATTAGAAACGATATAGCTGGAGAGCACATGTAATCACTTTCATATTGCTTGCTAAATGTGCCATTACAAAGTGCTTGTGGTGTAGTATTCAATGTCCATATCCCTATGTGAATAAAGACAATAAGACAAGCTTCCTGTGCCAACCGGAAGTCCCTTAAATAGGGGTCACAGTAGCTGTTTTGAAGGGTTAGAAAAGTCACATCTTTCCAAAACTTCATATGTGTGACTAGGTAACCCTCATGAACTGTAAATCAGTCATTTTTCCCATCAGATTTGCAAAAAAAACTATCACACACACACACACACACACAGCTAGGCCATATGGACACAGTGTGGGGATTAGAGGCTTATACCGCCTTCAATAGTTACTTTCGTTCAAACGATTCAAGAACCGTCAGACCTAGAGCTCCGAAATATCCTCTGTTTTGTTCTTGCGTTCAAGACACTATCCGAACGGTGACGCGCGGACGCATGTCGTGACAAACATTTCAAAATATTCCATTACCGTACTTCGAAGCATGTCAAACGCTGTTTAAAATCAATTTTTATGCGATATTTCTCGTAAAATAGCGATAATATTCCGACCGGGAGACGTCTTTTTCGTTCAAATACTGAAAATGTAAAATGGACTCTTCACGTGCACGCGCGCACCAGTCTCATTGTTCTCAGATCGACCACTATCCAAATGCGCTACTGTTTTTCAGCCAGGGACTGCAGAGTCATCATTCAACATTCTGGCGCCTTCTGAGAGCCTATGGGAGCCTTAGAAAATGTCACGATACAGCAGAGATCCTCTGTTTTCGATAAAGAGGGTATAGAAGGCCAAGAAATGGTCAGAGAGGGCACTTCCTCTGCAGAATCTTCTCAGGTTTTGGCCTGCCATATGAGTTCTGTTATACTCACAGACACCATTCAAACAGTTTTAGAAACTTTAGGGTGTTTTCTATCCAAATCAAACAATTATATGCATATTCTAGTTTCTGGGCAGTAGTAATAACCAGATTAAATCGGGTACGTTTTTTATCCGGATGTGAAAATACTGCCCCCTACCCTAGAGAGGTTAAAAATGTTAAAAGCAACAGAGGCCCACTTCTCCCTCATCATACATGACAAATAGACCATCTACGTTGATTCATGGCTTAACATAGGGCTATATATCATTTGGGCAGTAAAAATGCCATTTGGACCATGGTTCACTGACTTTTGGGTTTGGAAACCGACTTCCTATGATCGTACATGGTAAACGGACAAACATCCTGATTTGGCACATTCAATACTTTCATACATGTATAATTGACAAAAAAAGAATTGGACATTTCATTTGCACATTTCTAATGGCATTTGGCAAAAAAAAAGAACAAAAAAAAGTCACTTTTGACTTCCTATGAAATCATATTCCAAATGCACAAAACATATGCCTTATGCACAAGCAAAAGCAACCCAAAAAATTACGTCAATAAAATACGTCATAAGTATGTTCATACAGCTCTTATACATGTGTAATTGACATAAAAATCGGGGAAAAAAAATCGAAAAACGGTCCAGAAACCACTTTTTTAAGGGGATGATAAGTTTTCCAAAAAAAATCATTTTATCAAAATTTGACCCTTGGGTGTTGACTTGTGTAACATTTGCATATGTAACATATGAAAATCCACGGTGGAGCGTGCTCGCCATCTAATGGATTTTCGGGGTGTTACAATTGGCAATCCCCATCGGAAAATTGCAATATGATTTGGATGGAGATGGACCGCTTTGGGTGGTATTTACAATTGTGTGTATGATTCGTGCTGTGCCAATATGTTGCCATGTTATTTTGTCCATTTCAGGGGGGTGTACTGGGCTGTACACACTACCCTCTGAAGTGCCTTGCGGTCAGAGGCCGAGCAGTTGCCCTACCAGGCATTGATGCAATCTGTCAAGATGCTCTCGATGGTGCAGCAGTAAAACCTTTTGAGGATCTGAGGACCATTGCTAAATCTTTTCAGTCTCTTGAGGGGGAATAGGTTTTGTCATGACCTCTTCACGACTGTCTTGGTGTGCTTGGACCATGTTAGTTTGTTGGCGATATGGACACTAAGGAACTTGAAGCTCTCAACCTGCTCCACTACAGCCCCGTCGATGAGAATGGAGGCGTGCTCGGTCCTCCTTTTCCTGTAGTCCACAATCATCTCCTTTGTCTTGATCACGTTGAGGGTGAGGTTGTTGTCCTTGCACCACTCGGTCAGGTCTCTAACCTCCTCCCTATAGACCGTCTCATCATTGTCGGTGATCAGGCCTACCATTGTTGTGTCATCGGCAAACTTAATGATGGTGTTGGAGTCTTGGCTGGCCGTGCAGTCATGAGTGAACAGGGAGTACAGGAGGGGACTGAGCACACACCCCTGAGGGGCACCCGTGTTGAAGATCAGCGTGACGGATGCGTTGTTACCTACCCTTACCACCTGGGGGCGCCCCGTCAGGAAGTCCATGATCCAGTTTCAGAGGGAAGTGTTAGTTCAAGGGTCCTTAGTTTAGTGATGAGCTTTGAGGGCACTATGGTGTTGAACGCTGAGCTGTAGTCAATGAATAGCATTCTCACATAGGTGTTCCTTTTGTCCAAGTGTGAAAGGGCAGTGTGGAGCGCAATAGAGATTGCATCATCTGTGGATCTGTTGGTGTGCTATGCAAATTGGAGTGGGTCTAGGATTTCTGGGATAATGGTGTTGATGTGAGCCATGACCAGCCTTTCAAAGCATTTCACGGCTACAGACGTGATTGCTTCGGGTCGATAGTCATTTAGGCACATGGACTATGGTGGTCTGCTTGAAACACGCTGCTATTACAGACTCAAACAGAAAGAGTCAGTGAAGACACTTGCCAGTTGGTCAGCGCATGCTCAGAGTACACGTCCTGGTAATCCGTCTGGCCCTGTGGCCTTGTGAATGTTGACCTGTTTAAAGGTCTTACATCGGCTGCAGAGAGCATGATCACACAGTCGTCCGGAACAGCTGATGTTCTCATGCATGTTTCAGTGTTACTTGCCTCAAAGCGAGCATAGAAGTTATTTAGCTCGTCTGGTATGCTCGTGTCACTGGGCAGCTCTCGGCTGTGCTTCCCTTTGTAGTCTTTAATAGTTTGCATGCCCTGCCACATCCAACGAGCATCGGAGCCGGTGTAGTACAATTTGATCTTAGTCCTGTATTGACCCTTTGCGTGTTTGATGGTTCGGTGGAGGGCATAGCGGGATTTCTTATAAGCTTCCGGGTTAGAGTCCCGCTCCTTGGAATCGGCAGCTCTACCCTTTAGCTCAGTGCGAATGTTGCCTGTAATCTATGGCTTCTAGTTGGGGTATGTACGTACAGTCACAGTGGGGATGACGTCATCGATGCACTTATTGATGAAGCCAGTGACTGATGTGGTGTACTCCTCACTGCCATCGGAAGAATCCTGGAACATATTCCAGTCTGTGCTAGCAAAACAGTCCTGTAGTTTAGCATTTGCTTCATCTGACCACTTTCACTGGTGCTTCCTGCTTTCATTCTTGCTTGTAAGCAGGAATCAGGAAGATAGAATTATGGTCAGTTTTGCCAAATGGAGGGCGAGGGAGAGCTTTGGACGCTTCTCTGTGTGTGGAGTAAGGGTGGTCCAGAGTTCCCCCCCCCCCCTGGTTGCACATTTAACATGCTGATAGAAAATGGTTTGAAATTATTTTTTTCCGCTGTCCCCATAGGATAACCCTTTTTGGTTCCAGGTAGAACCCATTTTGGTTCCAGGTAGAACCCTTGAGGGATTTTAAATGGATCCCAAAATGGTTCTACCTGGAATCAAAAGGGTTCTACCTGGAACCAAAACAGTCCTTCATGATAAGCTATAGACCACACTATCACTATCTACCTAGAGAGTTTTTATCTGTATTTTTCATAGCTGTCTGCATACCACCACAGACAGATGCTGGCACTGAAACCGCACTCAATGAGCTGTATACCGCCATAAGCAAACAGGTAAACGCTCATCCAGAGGCAGTGCTCTTAGTGGCCGGGGTCTTTAATGAGGGGAACTTAAATCAGTTTGACCTAATTTCTAAAGGTGTAGGTGCAACATGTTGCTCCTCCAGTCCAAGAACCGAGGATGCAGAGAGAGATATCCAGATTGTTGTTGTTCTATCCAGCTACCTCCCTGCACTGTCTCCTCCATGACAAAACATGCCAGCTACAACCCTGCACTGTCTCCTCCATGACACAACATGCCAGCTACATCCAGCTACACCCCTGGTCTGTCTCCTCCATGACATAATATGCCAGCTACATCCAGCTACACCCCTGTACTGTCTCCTCCATGACATAATATGCCAGCTACATCCAGCTACACCCCTGTACTGTCTCCTCCATGACATAATATGCCAGCTACATCCAGCTACACCCCTGTACTGTCTCCTCCATGACATAATATGCCAGCTACATCCAGCTACACCCCTGTACTGTCTCCTCCATGACACAACATGCCAGCTACATCCAGCTACACCACTGTACTGTCTCCTCCATGACACAACATGCCAGCTACATCCAGCTACACCCCTGTACTGTCTGGTACACCCCTCCACCGTCTCCCCCATGATGGTTGAGACTGAAAGAGACGACTGTCTGATGGTCACTGTCTGTTTTCTCTAACTGTCCGCCCAACAAAATTCATCATCTTAATTGTCTGTCCCGTTGATGGGAAATTCAATGAAGCTGGCGTGTCCCTGTCCATCTCCTATGGTTTGTCATTAGCTTCAAATGCCTCACTGTCTGTCTACACTCATGACAGCTCACCTGGAGATGAAGAGGAGATGCAACAGAGATACAGGGAGAGGAAGAAAACATGTTCATTATGCTGGCTTTAAAGAGGCATGTTGGGAAACATAGGAAGTTGTTTGGTGACAAATTGTTGCTGCATTGCTCTTCCTCTATCTGTGTTTTCTGTAACCTTCCTAGTAGGGGAGCATCACTATGCCGTCTCTTCACATTTGAATACAGATGTAAAATTGCTCACAGGGCATGAATTCCTTATCAGAGCTGAAAAGAGGAACCCCCCCACAAATGAAAAACAAAACCCACCATGCCCTTCCTTCTCACTTGGCTGAGCTCTAGTCATTGCTCTTTGATGGTATTGATGGTATGCAAGGATTCATGGTACGCTTTGTTTTTCAGTGCCTTCTGACCATGGCCCTAATTTGAACAGATTATTTCCAAAACGCTATATCCACACAATCTTCACGTTTTTTTCATCAGAAATGAATGCTTATGGGTTGTGTTCTATGTTTTGTATTTCTATGTTCTATTTTCTATTTTTTCTATTTCTATGTCTAGTTTATTGTTTTGACCTTCAATTGGAGGCAGCTGTTCCTCGTTGCCTCTAATTGAAGGTCCTATTTAGTAGGGGTGTTTTTCATGGGGTTTTTGTGGGTAGTTGTTCTTTGTATAGCCTAGTAGCCTTACAGGACTGTTTCGTCGTTGTTTTTGTATACATGTTTATTTTTGTTTTCCTTCTTCAATCAAAAAGAAGATGAGTATACATATTCCCTCTGCGTTTTGGTCCAATTCATACGACAACCGTGACAGTGTACTATACAATATTCCTGTCCTCAGATGTTTTATTCGTAGACGTTAGATGTGTATTACAACTGGTTTAGTTGCCAAATGCTTTATATCCATTGGTTAGCTGGAATGGAATGTTCATGTCCTGTACATTTAACATAAAAATTATACACATCATAAATCTAGCCTCATGCTATTCACCTTATTCTGGAAAGTCACAGTGGTCGCAGCGAGTTCGTTGCAATTATGTTTCTGTTTCCGGCAACATTTGCGTGATGCTAGTGCATGCAAAAGTGGTACTTTCCGTTGATCTTGACATTTTTACACTGACAGAACCGCACAAAATCTTAACATCGATCAACATGACAAGCATTATAGCCTCGTACTGAACATGTCACAATAATTGGATGAAGAGGAGGCAGTTTTTACAACAACATTTTGAACATCAACCTCTACGACGTTGATCTGAATGTACCTGTGGAGCACCATATGACCTGCATCCACCTCCTAAAGACACAGTCTTTGGGGCACTGGCTCAAAGCGTTGAACCTAAAGAAACCCCCAAAACGTCTCTTTGTGTGCTCCTACCACTTCTTTGACAAGAAGCCTACAGTGGAGCATCCTTAACCAGAAAAATGGCTTGGCTACGATGCTTTACTCGTGAAGAAGCGTCGGGCGTTGGTCAGGCAGTCATCAGTGACAGGTAAGCCAAACGCTAGAGCAGTTTGCCTGCTCTCATTGTGTCTCCCTCTTGCTCTTGTATCTAAACACAGTCTTATAATAGCACAATTTATTTCCTCTACAATTCAATAAAAAATGCCCATTTTATATATACTTAATTATTATGATTATTAAATATTATTGGGAGCATTCATGCAGTATGGTTGTTTATTGTACGGTTTTGTCCATTGACTTGTTTAACAAGCCATACTGATTTCTTAACAGATGACAGGCTCAAGTGTTCACCAAATTGAAAATGGGGATTGGCCAACACAGAAGGAATGGATATGCCTTCAGAGAAGGATGCCCAAACCCAATGGGAAGACCCATCTCTAAGTGATCACAACTACAGCTCAGGTGATCATGTAAAGCTCACAACCTGTGAGGCAGGGACACAATGCCCAGCAGCACCTCTACAAATCCCTGCTGAGGAACGAGGCACTCTGTCGACTGCATACAGGCTTGTCTCTTACTGCCTTCTCTACCCTGGCGGAACATCTTCTACCCCTCTACAAAGGAAGCTTTCAGTTAGACCTGACAGACCAACTCCTGGTGACACTGATGAAGCTGAAGCTCAACTTGCTGCAGCAGTACCTAGCAGAAAGGTTTGGTGTTTCCCAGAGGATTGTCAGTCGAGTGCTTAGTTATAGGATTGACGGAAGAGAATCTGAGGGAGTACATTCCATGGTTGCCAAGGGAGACCATCCATGCTACAATGTTTTAAGGACCACTACCCAGGAACAACCTGCATTATTGACTGCTCAGAACCTGCTTTACAGAAGTGCAAGAATCTGGATTCAAGGGGGGAGTCATTCAGCCATTACTACACCTTGAACACTATCAAGTACCTGGTGGCCATTGCACCTTGTGGTCTAGTGATGTTCATCTCCTCAGCATATGGAGGTAGATGTAGGGACAAATATATAACATCGGATTCTAGGTTCCTGGAGTACCTCTGTCCAGGTGATGTGGTCATGGCTGACCAGGGCTTTACACTCCATGATCTGCTACACGAGAGGACGGTCAAATGAACAATTCCAGCCTTCACAAAAAGAGGCGCACAGCTGTCAGAGAAGGACACAACATGTACAAGACGGATAGCTAATGTGAGGGTTCATGTGGAACGCGTAATTCAAAGGCTCAAATGGTTTACAATCATCTCACAAACAGTCCCAATCCAACTCTCATCTAAAATGGACAAAATACTTTGAATCTGTGCTGCCTTGTGTAACCTGCATGGTGATATCATTCATGAAGATGCTGAGTGAACTGACAAGTCAAATGCCATTTGCAAGGTCAATTTCCCAATTCGAATTGAAGTTGTCAAAAGTTACGTTAAATAAAATGTAAATTCATTCTATAACAACTCGACTTAATTATTTGTTTTACATACTCATTGATATTAATAAAAAACAAAGCCATAAAAACTATTTCCACAATACTGAGACTGTTGATGCATTAAGTCAGGCTTTTTAATTGAAAAACAATGTGTTAACAGTAACTGCAAACAGAAGAGACATCTGACTATATACTTCTACAGAGCTGCATATAAATATATGTCACTCAGTGACAATCTGCCTGCCTGATGCTCCTCAACAATAAATGGCAGCATGTGTTGAGTAGAATGCTGTCACGTTCCTCGTATTCTCCCTCATCGGAAGATATGTCGAAATCACTCGATGACCAATACGCAGCAGGTTGACTGTTCCACATCATCTTTATTTTAGATGGAAACGACAAAACAAAATAAACACTCAGAGGAGAAAGGTGACAGTTTCACAGGTGAAACGAAACACAGTGCAAAATTACAATTACCCACAAAAATCAAACAAACACACCCCACTATATGGGACTCTCAATCAAAGGCAGATAGACAACACCTGCCTTCAACTGAGAGTCCCAACCCCAATTAACCAAACAAACATACACTCACTAAACTCCACATAGAAATACCTAACCTAGAACCTACCCCAACACTCACAACCCCACTATACCATAACCAAACATAACTGCCACGTCCTGACCAAATATAATACAAAAAAACCTAAGTATATGGTCAGGACGTGACAAATGCCTTCAAGCTCAGGACAGCCTCTGCACAGGACTGTGCATCACAGGGAACTGTCACGACATCCGCCTTGTTTGGGCGGCGCTCGGCGGTCAACGTCGTCTTCTAGCCATCGCCGATCCACTTTTCATTTTCCATTGGTTTTGTCTATGTTTCTCACACACCTGGTTTTCATTTCCCAATTACTGGTCATGTATTTAACCCTCTGTTTCCCCCATGTCTTTGTGTGTGTTTGTTTATTGTTAGGGTCGGTACGTTTCCGGATGCTGTGTTCACCCGTGTTGTATGCCAGCCATTATTATTCGCACATTGGTTTTGTTACTTTGTGCTATTTTCTCTAGTAAAGTGCGTTGTTCACTCATCTCTGCTCTCCTGCGCCTGACTTCATGCACCAGCTACACCCACCGCCTGACAGGAACAGGGATGACAACTTGTTGGGACGGAGTCCAGATGAGCACCTTACTTTCTCTCAGTCCTGTACAAAACATACCATGCACCTGCATGTAGTAGCCACGTGGCCAATGTGGCTGCAGTTGGGGTGTGCCCTCCACCACCTTCACATCACTTTCCCATTGAAGACATCATCCAGAGAATAACAGCCTCTACCCCATGACAGGACACTTGATCTCCAACAGCTCCTTGGAGTTCAGCAACTCCGTCAGAGCTTGCTGGTAGCCATGGCTATTCAACACTGACAACAGTGCCTCTGTGGTCCACAGCGTATCCACAGTCTTCCAGCCACTGGGAGGCCATCCGCTCATTAGCCACAAATAAATATTCATTTCAGTCCAATTTGACCTGGGATGCTACTGGCTGTGACGTTATTGTCGGTTCAGCATTAACACACTTATAGAGCAGACTCCCACAGGCAGATTCGGGTGTCTCAGGCTCCTATTCAATTCCTCCTATGAGTGGAATTCAGGAGTGGGAGGCAGGGGTGACATGGATGCTTCTCTGCATATTGGTCACTGGCCTTATGGTGTGTGAAGTCAATGCTGTTTAACCGCTTTGGCTCAAGGTTCCTCCAAGTCCCTGCATTCCATTGTCACTGCTCATCTGTGCAGGCTATGCATTTTGCACCTGTGATAGAATGTTTGTTACAAAAAAGGCATTGTGAAAATCCCATTATTAACAATTGTGACTATGTGATCAACTTAATCAAAACACATGAAAGTTTCATCATAAACGTACTTTGCTATTGTTCCCAATGAGATGAGACCACTTATACCTACCATATTTTAGGCATTACCCCACAACCACAAGGATATATTTCACAAGCCTTATTCCCCCAGAAAAACAATAGCACTAAAGACACTAATAACACTAAAGAAATACATGTGATGCTGACATGTTTAAATAAATGTTATACCCTACTCACCTGGACTCCATAAACCTACCTTGCTTCACCAACATGAGATTTGACAGGATACTTACAGATTCCCCACATTAATACAGCAGTTCTGTTGATCCACAAATACATGTTATTAACATAACCAATCATTCATGACATTCTCAACTCAGCTTTCATCCAACAAATCGTTTGGTCTAACTGCTATGTTAAGCCTGACTATTTTATCATTCTGTGTCTAGATAAGGCAGTTTTGCGCACTTTCATCTATAAAAAGGAACGAAGAAAATAGGCTATAAACATCAATTACAATACCAAGTAATGTGGAGATTGATCATAGATATCATCTGAGAACTCTATCATAACGTTAGCCTATGGATTATAGTAACTCTCACCACAACACATGTAGGCTACTTGTATGCTGTAATCGCTTACGTTAAGTAATGTTAGACAATAGTAAAGCAAGTGACTTTGCTTATTAGACAACCTTCCACAAAATTGAGGCTTCGTGACTTTCCAAGTCCAGCAATGCAAGCACATCCAGCCATCTCTACTGAGCCGTTGTTGAATAAAAGTGCACAAGCAGAGTGGTAAGAGCTGTTTGATTGGCTGGGCTGAACATCGGCCTTCAAAAATACCAATCATTTTCCCTCCTCCTGGTGAAGCCATTTGTGTGTGTGCCCAAATGTGAGCCATGTTTTGTTTATTTGTTAAAATGTGTTAATGATGCAGGTTTTTTAATTATTAGCTAGCCACCGCTCTGAGGTAATTCTCTACCTTTGATGGAAGTTGTAAAACTGAAACACAATCGCGTTCGAATGGAACTGGGTCAAGTGGGCAGGGCTACATAAGGCGAATAGTGTTTGATATAGAGTCAGGCCTTGCCCCAAATGACACCCTATTCCCTAAATATAGTGCATTACTTTTAACCAAAGCCCAGATCTCATATTACTGTATTGATAAATAAAATTAAAATGTATTTTATTTTGATTACACTTTTTTTTGCAACAAAATGTAATTGTTTATCTCTCAGAAATTAAAGTACCTAGTGGGGTGGTAGGTAGCCTAGCTGTTAAGCGCACTGGGCCAGTAACCAAAAAGTTGTTTCTCCAAGTTTCTCCATGGTGGAAAAATCTGCTTTAACTACCCCACACCTTTCTGATTCAGAGGGGTTGGGTTAAATGTGGAAGACTCATTTTGGTTGAATGCATTCAATTGTACAACTGACTAGGTATCCCCTTTCCCTAGTGATAATGTCACGGTTGTCGTAGGATGAAGGAGCGGACCAAAGCGCAGCGTGTGTATCATTCCACATTTTCTTTATTAAACTGTGAAACAATGCAATAAATACAAATAAACTAAAGAACAAAAACAACAAACCGTGACGAAGAGGTGAAACATACACTAACTCAAAAACAATCTGCCATAAACTCGGTTGGGAAAAACAACTACTTAAGTATGATCGCCAATTAGAGACAATGATGACCAGCTGCCTCTAATTGGAGATCATCCCAAAAAACAACAACATAGAAATACAAAAACTAGAACATAACAACATAGAAAATCTAAACTAGAAAACAAAACTGTCACCCCCTGACCTACTCTACCATAGAAAATAACAGCTTTCTATGGTCAGGACGTGACAGATAGGTTTCCAACAAATACATATCTGTTATTTAGCAACCCCAAGCCATGATTAGATTGGGAAAAAAACACACCAATATTTTCCTTGCATAGTGCTCCTTCTCTCTTGAAGCTACCTTTATATGGTGCAGATACTACTATGGAATCCATGTTAGGGTTAACGCTTGAATGGGTTGAGATTTAACTTGGTGAGGTGAGGTGTGAGGAGGAATGACGATGTTCCTAAAATTAATTCCATATCTCAGAGTCACACTGAGCCATGGCATGAAATCAAATCAAATGTTATTGGTCGCATACACATATTTAGCAGATGTTATTGTGGGTGTAGCGAAATGCTTGTGGCTAACAATGTGAGAAATAACACACAAAAAAACTAAATCCTACAAAGTTGCTGAGCCCTTCGAGATAAAATCCCGTTAATGGGATTGGTTGGACAACAGCACGGCGCGAAATTCAAAAAAAAAAATCTCGAAATTAAAATTCAAGTATTATACGGCATTTTAAAGATACTCTTCTCGTTAATCCAACCACATTGTCCGATTTCAAAAACGCTTTACGGTGAAAGCAAAACATTAGATTATTTTAGGATAGCACCTTAGCAAAAAAAACTGCAATTTTCCAAGCATGGATAGCTGTCACAAAACCAGATATACAGCTAAAATTAAGCACTAACCTTTGACAATCTTCATCAGATGACACTCCTAGGACATCATATTAGACAATACATGCATTTTTTGTTCGATCAAGTTCATATTTATATCCAAAAACCCCATTTTACATTGGCGCGTGACGTTCAGAAAATGTTTTCTCCCCACAACCACCGGTGAATGAGCACATCAATTTACAGAAATACTCATCATAAATGTTGACAAAATTTATAACAATTATTTAAAGGATTATAGATAATCTACTCCTTTATGCAACCGCTTTATCAGATTTCAAAATAACTTTACGGAGAAAGCACATTGTTCAATATTCTGAGTACAGAACTTAGCCTTCAATGCTAAGCTATACAGTTAGCCTACAACCACGGCGTCGACAAATCTCTAAAATATGTTCGAAACATTTTCTTACCTTTGCTGATCTTCGGCGTAATGCACTCGGAAGCACTCCCACTTCCACAAGAAATGTTCATTTGTTCTGCAAAGTCCATCATTTATGTCCAAATACCTCCGTTTTGTTGGCCCATCCAGAACACTTTACAATGCCATGAGGCGTGGGTGCAAATCCATAGACGAAAAGTTCAAAAGTTCCATTACGTTTGTAGAAACATGTCAAACGATGTTTACAATCAATCTTTAGGGTATTTTTTAACGTAGAATTGCGATCATTTTCCAACCGGACAATAGGTATTCATCCCAGAAGAAAAATAACGAACAGCGAACTCGCGTGCATGCGCGTCACGAGACACCTGTCCTCAGACTGGCCACTGTTTGACTGAGCCACAATTTTCTGCACGCTAACAGGAGACGGATGAAACCAGTTTCTAAAGATTGTTGACAGCCAATGGAAGCCTTAGGAGGTGCAACGTAAACCCTATGTCACTGTAGTTTCTCAAGGGATTCAAAAGAAGAACTACATTTCTCATTTCTCCCACTTCCTGGTTAAATTTTTCTCAGGTTTTTGCCTGCCATATGAGTTCTGTTATACTCACAGACGCCATTCAAACAGTTTTAGAAACTTCAGAGTGTTTTCTATCCACATCTACAAATGATATGCATATTCTATTGTCTGGGCCAGAGTAGTAACCTGTTTAAATTGGGTACGTTTTTCATCCGGCCGTGAAAATACTGCCCCCTAGCCCCAAGAGGTTATTAAGAGCCATGAACAGGGCGACCATGTCCATCGGTGCCATTTTGCTATAGCAGATTATCATCTGGAGAAAAAATCTTTGATCTGTTGTGCTCAATACTAAATGAAGGTTGAGGGTTACCATATGTAAGTCGCTCTGGATAAGAGCGTCTGCTAAATGACTAAAATGTAAATGTAAATGTTTGGGTAGGAAAGCTTATTTTTGATAAATGTATAGATCTTGAGGACACTCAAAATGTTGCCATATGTTTTGGAAGGAAAGCGAACAGCCCAGTGCATCACTGGGACCAAGCTTTCTGCCATTCAGGACCTCTATACCAGGCAGTGTCAGAGGAAGGCCATAAAACTTGTCAAAGACTCTAGCCACCCTAGTCATAGACTGTTCTCTCTGCTACCGCACGGCAAACGGTACCAGAGCGCCAAGTCTAGGTCCTAGAGGCTTCTAAATAGCTTCTACCCCCAAGCCATAAGACTCTAGTCAAATATCTAAACAAACTATTTGCATTGCCCCCCCCCCCCCCCCCCCCCCCCACTCATTACACCACTGCTACTCTCTGTTGTCACCTATGCATAGTCACTTTAATAACTCTACCTGCATGTACATACTACCTCAACTAACTGGTGCCCCCGCACATTGACCCCCTGTATATACTCTCACTATTGTTATTTTACTGCTGCTCTTTAATGACTTGTTACTTTTATCTCTTATTCTTATCCATATTTTTTTCAAACTGTATTGTTGGTTAGAGGCTCGTAAGTAAGCATTTCACTGTAAGGTCTACCTACACCTGTTGTATTCGGCGCATGTGACTAATAACATTTGATTTGATTTTGATTTGAGAACAGGAAGTGATGAACTGTATTTTCAAAGTAGAAAATGCACACAGGCCTAGAAAATGCCACAATACATATAAAATGCCTGATATAATCCCTCAGCCCTGTGAAAATGTCTTCCTTTCACCTGCCTGTAAGGTTTTCCTCTTGATAGTGCATTTGACTGCTCATTTTTTATAGATCAGTATCGATCAGTGCCGTAGAAAGAACATGCTCCCCTCTCCCCTCTCCGTTGTCAGGAAAGATAGATTTTATGGGTCGTGGGGTCTTTTCCCCTCCTCTCTGTGCTTTAAAACTTAATCTGCTTTTAGTCTGTTATTAACCTGCCTGACAGGGCCTTCCTTGTTGCCCTTGACAATGACAGCTAGTGAAAATGTTGCCAGAAGATTTGCCACTTTGCCATTTTCTACAGGATTCTTTAAACACTTCAAATGTGATTTGTCATTCTGGCATTTAGCAATCAATTGTCAAACACTGTTTGGAGAAACTTCATGTATTTGCAGTCATTTCAAATGAAAGTATTTCCAATCATATATTCAGTGCTTGACTTGGACCAGTACTGTTTATATTTAGGTGAAGGAGCTCCACAATACTTTTGAACTAATATTCTATAAGAGGAATAGGAGCTCAAGCAGTAGAACATTTGAGGTGCCGGTACTCAGTTCAGGTGAACTCCTGCCCAAGTCAAGCACTGTATATAGTAAATCAATAGCCTAATAAGGTACTGTTAGCCACCACCTTAAACAAGTCAATCGAAGGAGCAGGGTCTTGTCAATCACATCACCAGTCACATGTGAATAGACACTACATAAGATGACTTTATCTTGTAGCCTATAGTTATATTTTGGTATTCCATAGGTATCCCATAATCACACTATCACTATCCAATCAGTATATGTAAATCTAGAGACCTATCCCTCATACAGCAGTTAGAGCCGGTGGTGCATGGGAACGTCCACACCCCATACCTCTTCCATACCTCATCCATACCTCTTCCATACCTCTTCCATACCTCTTCCATACCTCTTCCATACCGCTTCCATACCTCTTCCATACCTCATACCGCTCTATGACATACCCCAGAGGACATGAGATGATGGAGGAATGTGCTCCTGCCTCTCAGCAACAGAGCCCTTTAAATATTTGGTTTTAGAGTTACACTGAGAAGTGATAAACTTCCCTGCCACCCTCCTTCCATCATCTCTCCTTCCATCCCCTCCCTCCCTCTCTTCATTAATAACATGCTTGGTATCACCACTGCAGTTCCCTGCATGGGGCTAATGTAGAGTTGTAGCTGTCGCCCGAGGAGGCCGGCCCTGCGCTACTGACTCCCCCCCTCCTCCCCCTTTCTCCACTTCTCCATCTTCCCTCGTCTCAATGTGCCACCCACATCCACGCTCATGCCACCCTCATGCAGCTAAGTGCTTCCTCTTAATCAGCTTACGGGACTCTGCTAAGCACCGGACATATTTCCATGGGAAATCTATTTACCTGCTTGATCTAACAATGGGCCAACACCACTGGGCTCTCCTTATTCTGTGCTCTCACTGACTGGCAAAAAGCACATTAGATTAGTCCAGCTAATTTAATTGTAGGTCCAAATTAATGCGGTTCAATACTGAAAGCCAGACTTTATTTTTGAGCTAGTCTGAGCTTTTCAAATCAAATCTGAATGTATTTGCCAATAGTCCTCTCAATAGATGGTACTGTTGGGATTAGCTACGTTTTTTAGTTTAGAAACCACTGATTTAGCAGACACTTATCCAAAGCAACATACTAAAAAAATTAAGTTAAGCTCTTTGCTCAAGGGCACATTGACATATTTTTCACCTCGTCAGCTCAGGGATTCGAACCAGCAACCCTGCCACCCTTATACAGAGCTCTACAGACGGAGCTTACACCAAGCTGTACATTATACAGAGCACATGTGGGAAATGTTCCTCTGGGAAATTGGTATATAAATTCAATTACATACTACGTCTCGAAGTGATTATGCCAGCTGTCAGATACACACTAACTGAGACATCAGATGTGAGAACCGTATTGACATTAAAGGGATATGAATATGGAAGGGCTGCGCCACTCCTCCCATCTAGCCGTGCTGAAAGAGTCTTAGCATCCTGAAGCATTCCAGGTTTATTCAGACATCAGATGCACCTACCTGCTTACAGTCAGCTCAGTTTACAGCCTCACACTCTGATGGCCTTTCAGACTGTAATGTTCGGGCTTAATCACGAGAACTTGATTGCCTAGCTACCTGCCCTTACTCCTGCCATCCCATAATGACTGGTTCTCCTATTTAGAGACACATGCCTATTGCCTACCAGCCCCAGCTCTGATGGTGGTGGGCTGACAGGCTGAGACTGGTACCACTGCATAAATCTGAAGGGAATGTTGAGGGCTGCTGTATGAGTAGTCAGTATCAGTGTCAATTTCGTCAACAGAAATAGTGACACAAATACTTGTCAAACACCTATTTTTCTGTTGCAATTGACGAGACTATACATTACTAAATAGACCCAGAAAAACTAGAACTAAATTAAAAGTATTTTTAATTTAAACAAAAAGTATTTTTCATTTCAGTTGACTAAAACAAGACAAGACAAAATTATTTCTGTGACTAAAATCTGACTATAGGTTAATGAGGCAATACAAATGTGATGTGACTAAAACGTGACTAAAATGAAAGGGCATTGAGTTGACTAAAATTATTTAGTCAAAATGACTAAGACTAGACAAATCTAAAAAAAGAGTTCAAAAATTAACACTGCAGTATAAAAAGAACACTGAGTTCATTATCACAAATTCATTCTATAATCCCTGACTACATCTTTCCTCATTTCATGTGTCTGCATAGTTTAATTTGTAAATGTTTGTTTACACAGTTTTGCTTCATCCTGACAACTGATTACCTATTTATTGAACAGAACTAACACTGGTGGAGCGCCAAATGGAAAAATGAACTTCGTGTTTATATGAAGTCAGACATACTAATTGGTGAATAAATCCAACTGGAAACTGCTAAAAGAAGGGTTTTGAAAGTGAAAACATACTTGGAGAGTGGCTTTATTCTTTAATAGCTAGCAGATTGTAACAGGCTAATGTGATGCTCCATTAGCCGTTAAGGGATAGGTGCCGTTTGGCTTAGCACAGAGAATTTTCAACCAACTTGGCGATACTATCTTTGTTCTCGATTCGGCCTAACACATATCTTCTAAAATGTCCATGTCCAGTTGGAGGTGGTTTGTTTGAAAATGTACAATCTGCTAGCTTGTTCTTTAACAGACATGGCCCACTTTGTGTATTCTGCTGATGTCACAAATTGTATTAGCTTCCAGATGATTCTAGTTTGCTAAGGCCATAGAGAGGAACAATGGAGCAGCCCTAGCTGGTCTGTCCAGCACCAGTTACCTAATCTGAACAGACAAACCACAGTGAATACACCCACCCGCCCTAACAACAGCACCTAATCTTAACAGAGCCCAGACAAACCACAGTGAATACACCCACCCGCCCTAACAACTGCATCTTTCAACTAGTTTGGCGCATGTTCGTAAGGCTTTGGTTTTGTTCCTCTGCTATGTTTTCTTTGTTTTTGGCTGAACAGAGAATGGGAGACAGGTCAAGTCTTATGCCACCCATTGTAAAACCTTCCATCAGCAATATGTAGTAAGACCATTGTGCTTCACGTGATGTTTTCCAGTTGTTTAAAGATTTCATTTAGGTGGAAAGAACAGTGGATAAAAAAAAGGATGTTAATGTCAGAGAAAAGTACACAGTGTGAATCCCTAAAAGAGCCTCGGTGGGAGAATGAAGGCAAAAGGAAGCATCTCCAAAGCCACAACAAGTCACAATAACAAACATAGCATATTCAGCTGGCGTACTCACGCCACAAATACACACGCCAAGTGATGCTCCTCAGCTCAATGCCCTGACAGTGGCTAATTTATCTGTCATGTCCAAGGTGTATGCCTGAATTAGAAAGTTATTTTCTTGAAACGTCATTGTTCAGCGCTCCTGGGACAATTTTTCCTGCTGTCTGTAGGGGTTGTGCTCTGACAAATGCGTATATTAGGCGCATTTTTCCTGCCTTCGGGGGCTGTTGGATCACAAACCAAACAAACCCATACCACAGCAGGTATTAACGGACTTAATGAGAGAAATGTGGGTCTTGGGGTTACATATTGGATCATTACAACGCACCATTTCACAGCAGAATGAGGCTAAAATGTGAAATGAGTTTCTTTAGAAACTTGTATTAGGAAAGAGAGAGAGAGAGAGAGAGAGAGAGAGAGCACGAGAGAGCGCGAGAGAGATCTGGGCCAGAACAAAACATCTTCATTATTGTCCATGGCCCTCATTGCGTTGCACTGGAAAGTAATGAGAAATCAAACGGAACCGAATGAAAAATCCAACGGTAAATGTTTAAGATAAGCCAACTGTTGGAAAATGTGATGGATGTTCCAGGCATGGAGGTAGCCAGCCCAGGTCTTTTTCCCTTTTCCCTGTCTCTACCCTGTCGATAATTGCATCGACTTCCAGAGGTAGCCATATCACATTTCTGCAGGACATAAGAGACAGGCAACCTGCATGTGCTGTAATGAGCTTTTTGATTAAGAAGGAGAAATCCGCTGGAGGGGGAAACAGTCTTGTGAGAGAGAGGGTCATTTCTCTCATGCCACAGTGCTATGCCTGCATGGGCACACAGACAGACAGAAGGAACAATACATGGCTGTTGCAGTCTTAGTCAAATGCCCCAACGCCCTTAGCCAGCTCCATTTACCCAACTGGGAAGCCGAAACAAGGACTACAGACACATGCATCTGCCTGTATTGTTATTCAAAATGAGATGGCTGTGGTTGCGGCTATTTATCTGTAAATGCTGCTATTAGAGCTGGGCTGGATGGGAGTCAGATGATGTGAATCTATGAGTTAGATGGGACTGTGGGATTGAGCAGAACGACAGGGGGAGGGAAGTGGAGGAAAAAGGGAGAACATGAGGAGAGAGTAGGTGGAGAAAGGCCAGGGTGTATCTCTGGCTATCCTTGAACAGGTCTTTAGCTACCAATTGGTATCGCTAGCCATCAGCCTCCTTACTAACTCTGACCCTCCCTTCCACCCTCCTGTCCCTTCCTTCTGTCCCCTCTTTCTCACCCTCGCCCCTGGTCTCTCTTTTAGCTATACATTCAGCCTGCATGTTGAGGTCATTACTCTCTCTGCTTCATTAAAGACATCCTGTCATCTCTCCTGACACCTCATTAGTGTTTCTCCTCTGCTCTCCTCCCTCCGCCCTGTGATAGAGCATGGCATGATGGGGTGACCAAATAGAAGTAAAGTCACTTTGTCTCTCACATGAAAAAAAATAATGTTTATTGTAACATACAATGGTAGGCAGGTGCAGTGAAATGTGTTGTTTCACAGAGGCAGCCATAGTAGTACAACCCCCATGGCACAAATTAGGGTTAAGTGCCTTGCTCAAAGGTACATAGACAGATTTTTCACCTTAACTGGCCCAAAGCTCTAACCACTAGCCCACCTGCCATCCTAATGGTGAATGAAGAAGGGATGTTGATGCTCTCCAAAGAGCCCAGAGCCATAGCTTATCAACTAAAACAAAAGTCAACTACAGACACTGATGAACAAGGGTGCGTTTCACCAAAGGTGTTGCCCAAAAGAGGGAAAGAAATGCCTTGAACTATGTTCATTGTGTTGGTGTTTTGATCTGAGCTCTGGGGCCTGGTAGTGGTCCATTGGTCACGTGGTTTAGACTGTCAACAGTAAACACACTGCATGTGTGTATAAGGACACAAGGCGAGACCCAGATGCAGACAGAGGAGGCAGATGGTTAGAGTCCAAGATGTTTATTCATTAACAATCCAAAAGGGGTAGGCAAGAGAATGGTCGTGGACAGGCAAAAGGTCAAAACCAGTTCAGAGTACCAGAGGTACAGAATGGCAGGCAGGCACGAGGTTAGGCAGGCGGGAATGGAGTCCAGAAACAGGCAAAGGTCAAAAGCGGGAGGACTAGTAGAAGAGAATAGAAAAGCAGGAGCACGGGGGAAAGACCACGCTGGTTGACTTGAACATACAAGACGAACTGGCACAGAGAGACAGGAAACACAGGGATAAATACACTGGGGAAAGTAAGCGACACCTGGAGGGGGTAAAGACAATCACAAGGACAGGTGAAACAGATCAGTGTGTGACAGTGTGGCTGCATGGTGAGATAATCACACTCTGTTGGGAGACAGATCATCCAGGTTTGTTTGCTGGAATCCAGCATTTTAAACAACACTTAATTCCTGCCACATACCACATGACAAACTCACCAAAGACACCAACACACCACACACACACTATATACCACCAGACCCAGCGCCAGGATAAAGTGACTAAGGGGGCAGTTGAAATCGACGAGAGGGCAAATTTTATTGGGTTCTTGCATTGGATTTATATACAGCAAGGCAGTTTTGGTAATGAATATACTGTAGGCTACAAGATAGATACACCACATTGCCAAAAGTATGTGGACAAATGCTCATTGGCATTAATACGGAGTTGGTCCTCTCCTTTGCTGCTATAACAGCCTCCACTCTTCTGGGAAGGATTTCCACTAGATGTTGGAACATTTCTGCTCGGACTTGTTTCCATTTAGATACAAGAGCATTAGTGAGGTCGGCACTGATGTTGGGCGAGTAGGCCTGGCTCGCAGTCGGCGTTCCAATTCATCCCAAAGGTGTTCGATGGGGTTGAGGTCAGGGCTCTGTGCAGGCCAGTCAAGTTCTCCCATACCAATCTCGACAAACCATTTCTGTATGGACCTCACTTTCTGCACAAGGGCATAGCCATGCTAAAACAGGTGAGGCCTCCCCCAACTGTTGCCACAAAGTTGGAAGCACAGAATCGTCTAGAATGTATGCTGTAGCGTTAAGATTTCCCTTCACTGGAACTAAGGGGCCTAGCCCAAACCATGAAAAACAGCCCCAGACCATTATTCCTCCTCCACCTAGGTAGCATTCTCCTGGCATGCGTCAAATCCAGATTCGTCCGTCAGACTGCCAGATGGTGAAGCGTGATTCATCACTGCACAGAACGCTTTTCCACTGCTCCAGAGTCCAATGGCGGTGAGCTTTACACCATTCCAGCTAACACTTGGCATTGCGCATGGTGATCTTAGGCTTGTGTGCAGCTGCTCGTCCATAGAAACCCATTTCATGAAGCTCCTGACGAGCAGTTCTTGTGCAGATGTTGCTTCCAGAGGCAGTTTGGAACTCAGTAGTGAGTGTTGCAACCAAGGACAAACTATTTTTAGTTTGGCTTCAGAACTTGGAGGTCTCATTCTGGAAGCTTGTGTGGCCTATCACTTCGCGGCTGAACTGTTGTTGCTTCTAGACGTTTCCACTTCACAATAACAACACTTACAGTTGACCGGGGCAGCTCTAGCAGGGCAGAAATTTGACAAACTGACTTGTTGGAAAGGTGACATCCTATGACGGTGCCACATTGAAAGTCACTGAGCTCTTCAGTAAGGCCATTCTACTGCCAATGTTTGTCTATGGAGATTGCATGGCTGTATGCTCAAGTTTAAACTCCTGTCAGCAACGGGTGTGGCTGAAATAGCCGAATCCACTAATTTGAAGGGGTGTCCACATACTTTTCTATATGTAGTGTATATTTAGGCTTGTTACATTAACAGTAAACAAACGCAGTAAACAAAAGGCGAATGGAGATCCAAATAACCAAAACATAGCCTCCAACCTACTACGGTGAGATGCAACCATGAACAGCTGTCTTGCCAAATAAATAGGCCTATACAGGCCCGCTTCAAACATGGAAAATCCTGCCGCTCACTCAAGAGTTCAGCAACACATTGTGATATGGCATAATGCACTTCTGTGAATCAAATTCGACCCATGTAATCAATTAAGCAATGTCAGCCTACCATAAACACGTTTCCAATACGTACAGTTCCATTTACAGCAACAACAACAAAAATAGGTTACCAAGAAAACCATAATAGAATGTATCTATTTCTATGATGAAACATACCGATATGTAGCAATACCCAGTGGGTCATTTGGGTTTTTGCATTGGAATTATATTGAATTATGCTTATATCATGCGATACCACAATAAACATAAAGGTTCAAATGCTTTTGATCAAGAAGTTGACCAGGTTCAATTGCATGAAATCGCAGCTGTGCTCTATCAGCACCATGGACAGCGACCTACACACTAAAGCAAGATTTTGATTTTTTTTTAAATTAAAAAGCTAGATTGTTTCAATCTTACATTTTCAAATTGCAGCCTCCTTGATTCTCTGTGGAACTTCCTGAGTAATCGATCATTCCATTCTCCCCGAAATCTCCTTGTTAGAGCCTCCTCAAATGCCAGTTGGATTAGTTGAGCTTTCCCCGGGTGTAACATGCTTCTTCTGCTCACTGAACACGTTTGTCAAGGTGGAACATTTATTATCGCATGTAGCTGTGGATGCTCCAAAAGTCTGGCCATGTTTCAGTGCACGGTCGGCATAGCAGAGAGAGGCCCAGAGAATCATTGCAGGATATCAAGTAGGGTCCATTTGTCCTCATGGGAGCCAGAGCGGGCGATATCAGTCTGCAAAAACTGGCAAGCACACTAAACTCAGCTTGTACAAAATCTGTTTTGCTTAGATCCAGCAGTGGTTTCACATTTTTCACATCTAGAAAGTCATGGCTCTCTGGGTCCAAGGCACACAGAACCTCCTTGATGCTGCTGCTGCTCATCATTCTCCTTCTCCTCCTTTGTTTGGGTACTTTGGCGAAGCCAATTTCTGATACCCATCGTGGCAGAGATTAGCTGTTTCGAGCTAATAACACTAGCACTTTTTACAGCTAGCTAAGAAGCTACCTAACTCGGTAGTGGTGAAGCATGAGGCAGAGTTGATTGAAGTAGCTTCAACGATAAACTTAACCCCACCTTTATAAATCACAATAAAATATTACAGGCGGATACATATTACGTTATTCACTTAGCCTACCACAGAGAAGAGAGCGTTTTTCACGCTTTTTATGTGAACCCAAAGGCGTCAACCTAACCACCCTGTGGCTTTCCATAGCCCCCCCCCCCCCCACACACACACACACACACACACCGCAGCGCTCTCTGTCCATTGTGCTGACACAGAGTATATACATATTTTTTCCGCCAACCTGTCACCAAACACACACTATACCATTTCCAGGAGAGGCTTTGTTATGGCGAAGGGATGTTGATTTGAGTGCTGAAGGATGCTGACTACCATAACATGCATACAACATGTTCACAGAATGAATGTAACAGGGAGTCACATTTCCTGTATGCTGTCTGTTTGCAGAGCTCTATTCTATGCTGAGAAGGATGCCCTGTCTCACGTAGGAGGACAGCTGCACACAACACAAGGCGGTGAGACATCTCTGGGCCTGATTAAATATGCCTGTGAAAATTCCTAGTCTGATTTGTCGCCCATGTAGCTTTGCACCTACATTCACAGATTGATTACAGCTTTACAGGGAATGTTTGACATGGAAGTCAGTTGTTTTCTATGAAATTATGGCATAATTTCTATGATGATATCAATAATAGTGGGATTACAGCCTTTGTATTCCTGCTACTGACTGCAGTACAGAAATTAATTCAAGACCTTGAAATAACCTTGAATGCTCTGGACCTTAATGTCTGGATATATTGTGGTTATGTAGACATACAGTACCAGTCAAATGTTTGGACACACCTACTCATTCAAGGGTTTTTCTTAATTTTTTACTATTTTCTACATTTTAGAATAATAGTGAAGACATCAAAACTGTGAAATAGCGCATATGGAATCATGTAGTAACCAAAAAAGTGTTAAACAAATAAAAATATATTTGAGATTTTAGATTCTTCAAATTAGCCACCCTTTGCCTTGATGACAGCTTTGCACACTCTTGGCATTCTCTCAACCAGCTTCACCTGGAATGCTTTTCCAACATTCTTGAAGGAGTACCCACATGTAGATGTCTAATATCTGTTAATAATATATTAATATATCCAATATCTATCTCATATATTAGCACCGGAGAGATAGCATTCAGGAATTTGTTGTTAAAGATGGTGAAGCTATCTGAACCCAATATCTCACCTCTCTTTGAAGTGTTTCAACAGTTTCCTGCCACCAGGAGACTCTTTCTGTTTCTAGAAACGCCTCTAGGGGGCACTGTGGGAACCTGATTTAGAGGTGTCAAGAGAGTGTGAATCCATTCATTTACATTTTACATTTAAGTCATTTAGCAGACGCTCTTATCCAGAGCGACTTACATTCCTTCTGTCTAACAGAGTAACTCTCCGTGGGAACAGCAAAAAACATAACATTTTTCTTTTTCCTCCCCAACCTCCTACAACAGTGATCTAGAAACACATTCTCACTATTATAAAACCAACCTTTTATACTTCCTGTGTCATACTCCTCAAAACGTCAATGCTGTAAGGCACTTTCCTCTCATAGAAAAGCTTCAGAAAGGCTGAAAAAGCTGTATCTGGCCATTAATCAGCTGCACATGATTGAAACATATTAAATTAAATAACGTCAAACCTTTAAAATCTCAATGTGATTGCTTCTGTCCACCGGTCTCTCAGTTGGTCTGTCTCTGTTTGATGTTCATGACACTGTTCTAAGGGCCAATCACTTACATGAACAGGGTAATATGTACCTTTCATCTCTCCCCTCCTTCTTCAATTTTCTCCTGGTGAGAAGCTGTCATGGAGAAGTGACTCCAGAGAGCGAGAGGATAGGAGAAGGGAGAGGGGGTGAGCTGAGCCCAGCCACAGATACCAATCTGCAGCAGGCAAAGAGAGAGAGAGGGAGAGGGAGAGAGAGAGAGAGCGAGAGGAGGAAGCAGGTTCCCATGTCATTACCCACTCCACTGCACTAACATCTCAAATTAACAGCGGCCCCATCCTGATTATTACATGTTTTCAGGATGTTGCTCTGTCTCCGAGACCGATCTCCTCACACTCGGCTGGGCTTCACACCCGTTCAGGGGGAAGGCAGCTATGCAAAGACATGCAGCCAGTGGAAATGCATTCCTTCCTTTTTTTTCATCCTCATCTTACGTACCTTTTCCAGTTCCAATCCACTGTCTCTCCTGCTCCTCCAGGCTGTAAGGAGGAGAGTCATGTGGCTGGGGCCTGTGTCCCAAATGACACCCTATTTTATACATAGTGTACTACTTTTTGACCAGGGCCCTGTAGTGCTGTTGTGCACTATATAGGAAATAGGGTGTCATTTGGGACGCGACCTGGGGCATTGGTGCATAATCATAATCAGCTCTCCAGTGTGTTTTGTCCTCACTCCATCCCTCCTTTCTCCCTCATTTCTCCCTAATTTCTCCCTCCTGTCTCCCTCCTGTCTCCTTCCTTCCTTCCTTCCTTCCTTCCTTCCTTCCTTCCTTCCTTCCTTCCTTCCTTCCTTCCTTCCTTCCTTCCTTCCTTCCTTCCTTCCTTCCTTCCTTCCTTCCCTCCCTCTCTGCCAGTATAATATGAGGTGCATAATCAGCTATATACTTGACCTTGGCTCGTATCATTAATTCAGGGAGCATCTTGTCAACTTCTCCTCTCACCAGCTGTGCCCTGGAATGTAACCTTGTCTCCCTGAAGGTCAAGCACTCTGCACAACAGACATACACGGATGCGCACACACAAGCACTCAGATACCACAAACACACACGCAGGTACGCACAGATGTACACATACATGCACACTTTCACAAAAAGCTACTCATATACACATATTGTATGGAAAAGTAGAGACTGGTCTACAAACAGCACAATAGAGTTACATTTCCTCTATCTCCCTCTCTTATTGTCATTGATCCTCTTCTCTCCCTTCTATGTAATAGAAAAACAGCAGCCTTCATCATCAGACTGTCTTCTGTAGAGGAGCTGGGGCTGGGGCTGGGGCTGAGTATCTAGGCCAGTAGTAATGACAGAACCTATGGGGTAACAATGGTGGCAGGTGAGGCAGCCCAGTAAATTAAATTAGAGCTATGGCGCCTGCCTGCATTCACTTTATTAAAGAGGGGCTAACAAAGTCCCCCTGCTCCGGGTGATAAAACCAAGGGCTTCTGGCATTTGTTAGTCCCATCAGAGACTGCTCTGATCGGGCCCAAGATGTCCCAGACGAGTCCCTCTATGGCCTGGTGGCTGGGGACAGAATTAAAAGAAGCAGCTCATTCTCTTCCTATCCAGAGTTTTGCTAGAAATAACAATTTCTGCCAATGTCGTTACCCCACTTCCCCTCCCAGCTCCTTTCTCCTCCCCAGCCTGCTTTCAAATTTCATTAAGGGTTCACTAGTACATTAAACAGCAAGCAAATGATATTCCCATTCTGGGAGGAGAAAGAGGGTTAAATGAGCCTTTCAGGAGAGTTGGATTCAGGCTGACTGTTATTAGCTTGCCAGGCGGTGCGTACACTTATCCTTGGCGCACCCTTTAAACCCCCACTGACTGCCTTACAGGAGTACTGTCATTCAGCACCCTTTAAACCCCCACTGACTGCCTAACAGGAGTACTGTCATTCAGCACCCTTTAAACCCCCACTGACTGCCTTACAGGAGTACTGTCATTCAGCACCCTTTAAACCCCCACTGACTGCCTTACAGGAGTACTGTCATTCAGCACTCTTTAAACCACCACTGACTGCCTTACAGGAGTACTGTCATTCAGCACCCTTTAAACCCCCACTGACTGCCTAACAGGAGTACTGTCATTCAGCACCCTTTAAACCCCCACTGACTGCCTAACAGGAGTACTGTCATTCAGCACTCTTTAAACCCCCACTGACTGCCTAACAGGGGTACTGTCATTCAGCAACCTTTAAACCCCCACTGACTGCCTAACAGGGGTACTGTCATTCAGCACTCTTTAAACCCCCACTGACTGCCTAACAGGGGTACTGTCATTCAGCACTCTTTAAACCCCCACTGACTGCCTAACAGGAGTACTGTCATTCAGCACTCTTTAAACCCCCACTGACTGCCTTACAGGAGTACTGTCATTCAGCACTTTTTAAACCCCCACTGACTGCCTAACAGGAGTACTGTCATTCAGCACTCTTTAAACCCCCACTGACTGCCTTACAGGAGTACTGTCATTCAGCACTCTTTAAACCCCCACTGACTGCCTAACAGGAGTACTGTCATTCAGCACTCTTTAAACCCCCACTTACTGCCTAACAGGGGTACTGTCATTCAGCACTTTTTAAACCCCCACTGACTGCCTAACAGGAGTACTGTCATTCAGCACTCTTTAAACCCCCACTTACTGCCTAACAGGAGTACTGTCATTCAGCATCTATTTACAATGGGATCCACTACTTAAAATCACAGAGCTCAAGACTTAATCAAATCAAGCCCCTCTGATTGAGGCTAGAGAGCACTGCAGAGGAGCTCTCCTCGGTGCATCTGAAATGCCACCCTATTCCCTATAGTGATCTATGTTTGAATATAGAGGGACTGGGGTGGCCTTTCAGACGCACCCCTTGTCTGTCCGCAAGGCCACGGTGCTCAAAAAGGAATTATCTTTGTCTATGAGGCGACGAGGCCATCCTAAATGAATTTGGGTGGAAAAGCTGCTGTCTGTCGTTAGATGTAGACACACAGAGGGAGCATGGATTTTAGTGTGAGCAGGATCTGACTGTCTGGCTTGTATGAGGGAACCCACTGATCAAATCAAATCAAAGTTTATTTGTCATGTGCGCCGACTACAACAGGTGTAGTAGACCTTATAGTGAAATGCTTACTTACAGGCTCTAACCAATAGCGCAAAAAAGGTATTAGGTGAACAATAGGTAAGTAAAGAAATAAAAACAACAGTAAAAAGACAGTGAAAAACAGTAGCGAGGCTACATACAGACACCGGTTAGTCAGGCTGATTGAGGTAGTATGTATATGGTTAAAGTGACTATGCATATATGATGAACAGAGAGTAGCAGTAGTGTAAAAGAGGGGTTGGCAGGTGGTGGGTGGCGGGACACAATGCAGATAGCCCGGTTAGCCAATTTGCGGGAGCACAGGTTGTTCGGGCCAATTGAGATAGTATGTACATATGTACATGAATGTATAGTTAAGTGACTGTGCATATATGATAAACAGAGAGTAGCAGCAGCGTAAAAGAGGGGTTGGGGGTTGATGGCTGATGTGCCGTTATTGGAGGCAGTCATCCTGCTAGTCGGTGTGAGCTGAGTGAACCTTGAAGGGCGGAGACCACAGGTCACACTCACTCACACACATTCAGGTATCGGGGGAAGGATATTTGTGACGCGTAAAATATGAAGAAATGTTTTTGTCTGTCATGTGAAATAAATTCATTCTGAGACATTGGATAAATAAATATTTATTTTTATTTATTATAATATATATAATAAATATATATATATATATATATATATATGTTTTAACTCCTTTTTCATGTTTTCAAATTTGTAGTTACAGTCTTGTCTCATCGCTGCAACCCCCGTACGGACTCGGGAGAGGCGAAGGTCAAGAGCCGTGCTTCCTCTGAAACAAAAGCCAACCAAGCCGCACTGCTTCTTGACACAATGCCCATTTAACCCGGAAGCCAGCCACACCAATGTGTTAGAGGAAACACCGTACACCTGGCAACTATGCACTGCACCCGGCCTATCACAGGAGTCACAAGTGCGTGATGGGACAAGAACATCCCTGCCGGCCAAACCCTCCCCTAACCCAGACGACGCTGGGACAATTGTGCACCGCCCCTGGACTCAAACCCCAAATCTCTAGTGGCACAGCTAGCACTGCGATGTGGTGCCTTAGACCACTGCGCCACTCGGGAGGTGGATGAATATTTCTGCCTGTTTTGTAATTTCAAATAGTCTAATATTGTATTCCATTAGGGGCCTATAAAACGCAGCAGGGAGTTCAACACAATGGTACACTTACCAGTTTTTGAGAGCGGCTGCCTGCCGAAAGTGAGTGTTTCAGGGAGAGCAGGGTCGTCGGCCTGTTTGGATGAAAATCATTTCAGAGTGGTCTAGAAATGCAGGTGGGCCAATTCATAGCCCAAAGCACTGCAGGAGATGTTCAGGGAGAGAAACATAAAGAGCAAAGAATACATTTAAATCCACAGGCCACACACAGTCTGAAGTGTTACTCATTTTAGATTCCCCGCTCTGGACTCCTCAGCACCTTTGCGTGGTTCATTTTTGCTGAGGTTGAACAGTACCTCCTTACCAGTGGCTCCTGATCTGTTGATCTGTTCAAGTAACCATCCCTGTGACTGACCACTTTGACCTCCCTACATTTTAGATTTAGTTGAAAAGACAAATGACTCCACTGGCTGGGTAGATACATTCCCGCATGGTTATATGACATGATTACCAACCTGGGGAATGAACCACTGTAGCATCAGTCTCCCACGGCGATCGCTCAGCTCCGATCCCTTTGTGACTAATGGTAGAGCTCTTCCTGTGGGGTTAACACCAGGGAGGAAAGGAGAGAGAAACAGACAAGGGAAAGAAAGTGAAATAAACACTCTACCACAGCCATGTACCATTTACACACATTCATCATGCTAGTGTAAGTATCCCTCTGACTGTTCAAATCTAAATGGATGTTCTCCTTCAATGTTGTGCAATGCTGCTGTTATGAGAAACTAAATGATAAAATGACAGAAATAAGCAACCCAAATAGTTGTATATTTACATTGCCATTTTTTTTATTTGCATTGAAGGGGTGGAGTGCCACAAGGAAGCTGCAACTGGCTTTTTACACAATGGAGTGTTGTGGAGAGAGAGAGAGAGAGAGAGAGAGAGAGAGAGAGAGAGAATCCCAAGTGGCCCCTTCTCTCTCTGAAGGAAACCTTGGAAGATGGGGTGTCATGGAGTCACAGAGCCTGAAACAACAAAACTGTCGGGGTGCAGGTCACCCACCGCTATTCTCAGTTCTGCAGACCTCATGGCTGCTAATAGTGTAATTGCTTTAATGGTGGAAAGGCTGTTTAGTGGATTAATTAAGGGATTTGGTTTCACACTGAAAAAGCCCAAGAGGGAGTCCAGGGCCACAGCCAGGGGCCAGGAGAAACAAATAAACCTGTCAGCTCTGTAGCGGGAGGCCTATGGTGAGAGCACACACACGCACAAGCACACACACCACAGGACTGCACAGCACGTCTGGATGCTTGGTTTGCCCACACCACAGTTCCGTACCAACAGAGTAGAGTAACCATATACAACCAAAACACAGTTAAAAGACAAATCGGTGCCTAAAGGTAAACCTTGAACAACCTTTTTACAAGCTTTGTAAACATTCGATTTATGTACAGTCACATGTTCTCCTCTACTGATATTTAGCAGAAGACTGGAACCAGTTGTGTGATTACAAACTAAGAAATGCCCTTCACAGAGGATCTAGGTCTCGTACTTCTTAGACCTGAAATAGAGAGTAGAGAAAAGGCTTATTGTGTTTCAGTTTCTTTAGTAAACATTTGACTTGTCTTGTGTCTCCCAGGTTGTTTATATTGTGAGAGACTTGGAGGGGCCCTAAATGTCAATAAATGTCAGCTGTTGAAAATGGATGAGCATTGGATGTAGCGAATGTTTACCGTACATCTTTACATTAAACATACCCCTTGTTGTCCCAAGTCCCTCCACAACCTGTCCCACTTCCCCCATTTCTCCTCCCTGTCCCCTTCCCTGAGTGAGGTGCCAGTTTGGGGTTAATGCCCCTACGGAGGCTGAAGTGGGTTATAACTGAATGATCAAATCCAATTCACTAAAACACTATCAAGCTTTAACTTCTAAAAAGACTCACTCCACACTTTGTGTAATTTCCCACATAACCATGTTATTTAGAGGATCTACACTAATGCAGTCCCCAGGCTTACTGTAGTCAGGGCAATGCTAATGCAGTCCCCAGGCTTACTGTAGTCAGGGAAATGCTAATGCAGTCCCCAGGCTTACTGTAGTCAGGGAAATGCTAATGCTAATGCAGTCCCCAGGCCTACTGTAGTCAGGGAAATGCTAATGCTAATGCAGTCCCCAGGCTTACTGTAGTCAGGGAAATGCTAATGTTAATGCAGTCCCCAGGCTCACTGTAGTCAGGGAAATGCTAATGCTAATGCAGTCCCCAGGCTTACTGTAGTCAGGGAAATGCTAATGTTGAAAAAAGAGTGTTGTCTTTTAGAATTTAAAAAATCTCAGATGGATTTCTGCACCCATAAAAAGCATTTATTTCAACCATTAATGTGATTTGGCTTCATCAACAATACATTTCAATACCTCAGCTTAAACAGTGAAACATTAGCAACAAAATTATAACCTCCTGGCTGAACTGCCTTCTCCATCCTGTCCCAGCCACTTCCGCCCACGCCTGGGGACAGGTTACTTCCCGGCTAGCTTCTAGCCAGCTGACCCTTACAAGATAAACATCTTATTCTTCGCCACATATATATTATCGCAGATGAAAGGGGAAACCTAGTGTTACTTTAGTTATAAGTATCTTTGTTATCATTTGTGCAGAGTTAACCAGGGCCAAAGAACCACACTGACTCAGTTTAGCCCCAGCAACAAGCTAGCCAGGCAGTCCATCCAGGCTCCAGTGAACCCCAGCTGTGAACACTTCTGTATGGAACAGCAACATAGCAAGGCTCATGGATGACAGTTGCTTGGCAACCCTAAACTCTTGCTGCTAAGGAGGTAGGTGAGGTGAGGTTAAGTTGGTGAGTTGGCAGGGAAGAACCTGTACTCTGAAGTCATAGCCTACAAAGATTCACCTCTCATTCACTTTACAGCGTATGAATACGATCAGTCTGCTCCATGGGTCGGTCATCTCTATTGTCCGTTCTTTCTACTCCTCCTGCTATGTTAAGTTTAGGCCTACATGTTCAGCAAACATTCTTATTTTTCTATTTTAGGTATGCCGTTGCATTGTCAATGTTAATCTTTGCTATGAGAGACTATCTGTCTTTAATGCATGTCACTGCTTACATCCAGCTTCTTCAAAGGTTAGACTAGGAAATGAATCCTGCATATGGTTGTGTGTGTGTGAACCTCAGGGAGACCAGTGTGTGATATGGAGGTTCCATAAAACCTTTCTACAGCCAAGGGCATGTCATCATCATTCCTCTGAGTGATCCAATTATGATCAAATTATGATCCAATTCTATCTGCTCCACAGACGGGAGGAGGAGAGGGAGGAGGAGGGGGAGGAGGACTGGGGAAGAGGATGGGCAGGAGGGGGGGGGGGGGGGGGGGAGGACGGGGGTGAGAGAGGAAGGAGGAGGGGGAGAGGTGGGGAGGAGAGGGGGAGGAGAACTGAGCAGGAGCATGGGCAGGAGGTGGAGGGCGGAGGAGTGGGAAGGAAGGGGGACGAGGGAGGACGAGAGAAAAAGGAGGAAGGAGGAGGGGGAGGAGTGGGGAGGAGAGGGGGAAGAGGAGTGAGGAGGAGGAGGGAGGATAATTGACTCCATGGTCAGCAGCGTAGCGGTGTGTCCTAGCTGCTCTTTCTTTTACCACAGCCACAGGGATGCAACTGCCACAAAATGGAAACCGTGGAACACTTAGGTAATTGGCTTGGCTTTCTTAGTGTTTTCCCTCAGAAATACATCAGTACATTATTACCTTGACTTTTTTAACCATGTACTTTGTCTTCACAAACTTTTTCACACTTAGCGATTTACTGACAACCGACATGAACTTGTTCTATTAAGAAGAACAGCAAGAATTCTTGACTAAAGTAACATCTACAGTGTGCTGCAAATCTCAATAGAAAAAATCCCACATAATAATACATAGTATGTAGCTGTTCTTGATGTTCACTGCAGCCTTTTTCATTGAAAGGGGAATGTGTGTTTCTCTATTTTCATTTGTGGTGGCTCATTGGGTCTATCACTCTGTCTCTTTCTTTCTGCTACATTAGGAACATGGCCCTATGGATTCTCCATTAACATTGGGTTTTAGGGTGTGTGCCATTGTCTATATTGCAGTTCCACTACTTTCTCAACCCGTGAAGTGAACATAAGCCTACACACTTAAAGTGAACATATAAAAGCCTACACATCTACACACTTGTTGTGCTTTCATAACCAGGAGTTTTCTTGTTAATGAGGATCTAATACAGGGGTGTGTTTGTGTTTGGGGATGATCCACAACATATTACCGAGCTACCCTACATCCCTCTGCTGGCTTCCGAAGATCATTGTCCTAAATGAGAATGTTTTCTCAATGCAGATTGCTGGTACAATAAAAGGTATGCATCTTCAATGCATCCGAACTGTTAACCAACTGTATATCTTCATGGGTAAATAATCCATCTGAGAGGTCTATCAGTGAATACAGACAGACAGGCCATCCCTGACAGACAGACAGACAGACAGACAGACAGACAGACAGACAGACAGACAGACAGACAGACAGACAGACAGACAGACAGACAGACAGACAGACAGACAGACAGACAGACAGACAGACAGACAGACAGACAGACAGACAGACAGACAGACAGACAGACCATCCCTGACAGACAGACATGCCATCCCTGACAGACAGATAGCCCATCCTTGACAGACAGCCCATCCCTGACTGACAGACAGCCCATCCCTGACAGACAGACAGGCCATCCCTGATAGACAGACAGACAGGCCATCCCTGACAGACAGACAGGCCATCCCTGACTGACAGACAGCCCATCCCTGACAGACAGACAGCCCATCCCTGACAGACAGACAGCCCATCCCAAACAGACAGACAGCCCATCCCTGACAGACAGACAGGCCATCCCTGACAGACAGACAGCCCTTCCCTGACTGACAGACAGCCCATCCCTGACAGACAGACAGCCCATCCCTGACAGACAGACAGCCCATCCCAAACAGACAGACAGCCCATCCCTGACAGACAGACAGGCCATCCCTGACAGACAGACAGCCCTTCCCTGACAGACAAACAGCCCATCCCTGACTGTTAGTGAATCCACATGTAGTCACATGATGATAGACCATGGAGAGATGGTCTGGCAGGAAAAGGCAGTCATGTGTGAACGGTAATCATGTGGTGTCAATCATATGCTTAAGGCTTCAGCCAAGTATCAATCAGCATTCGGAAGCTTACAGACAAATCAGCACAACTGCAGGTGCACTGTTTGACTGGCAGCTTATTCTGTCAGTGGTGATCAGTAGTGAGGATTCTATGATTGCATCCCAAATGGCACCCTATTCCATTAACATTACTTTTACAGTGCACTATATCGGGAATAGGGCGCCATTTGGGACGCTACCCATACAGCGCTCCTTCTGGCATTGTAGATTCTTCTGTGCCACTAGATTGTAAGGCAAGACACTAGGTTAGTAAAATGTATTTCAATGTGAAGAGTAAATATGATCATCAGTTCGGTATCAATGATTCATTTACTCCAGATGAATTAGCAGGTTAGAGGACAGAGTGGTGATTAGTGATTACTCTTAGATGTTGTCTCAATCGGCATAGAAACTCCAACAGGCCTTGTGTTTGGTCCCATAACAGCAGTAGCTGGCTCCATTCAGGTGGCTCATTGTGCCTTTTTGTCTTTGGTGATCATGTGAATCTGTTCTGAATGACTACATTGAGTTACTTTAGATTGGGAATATTAGGTTTGTATTTTAGGAAGGAGGATACTTGTGTTTTGGGATGTATTCCAAGATGAATGTCCATCTGTTTCAATGGAAGCTAGCTGGTCCTCCAACAGTCTGAGCCAGTATTCCAGAGGGGCGGGCTGCGTTTCAGGGAGATATTATGCTTTGACTGTGGGCTCTGCAATGGCTTGTATTTACAAAGCAATTAAAAGGGCAATTTGAACCCATTCTGCCTGTTTCCTGTTAATGACCACAAAATAATAACTGGTGTGGACTAGAGGAGTAGGAAGAAGGTGGGGTGGGATTGGGAAAGTTTGAAGAGGAGCTGGTGGGAGTAGAGGACGGGAAGGAATGTGTGCAGGAGGAGGAAGTGGTGCAGGAGGAGGAGGAGGAAGGTGTGTAGTAGGAGGAGGAAGTGGTGTAGGGGGAGGAGGAAGTGGTGGAAGAGAATGAAGTGGTACAGGAGGAGGAGGAAGGTGTGTAGGAGGAGGAAGTGGTGTAGGAGGAGGAGGAAGTGATGTAGGAGGGAGGAGGAGGAAATGCTGTAGGAGGAGGAAGTGGTGGAGGAGGATGAAGTGGTGTAGGAGGCAGGGGAGGAAGTGGTGTAGGAGGAGGAGGAAGTGGTAGAGGATGAGGAGGAGGAAGTGGTGTAGGACGAGGAGGAGGAAGTGGTGTAGGACGAGGAGGAGGAAGCGGTGTAGGAGCGAGAGGAGGAAGTGGTGTAGCAGGAGGAGGACGTGGTGTAGGAGGAGGGGGATTAAGTGGTGTAGGAGGAGGATGATGAAGTGGTATAGGAGGAGGAGGTGGAAGTGATGTAGGAGGAGTGGATGAAAGTGGTGGAGGAAGTGGTGTATGAGGAAGAGGATGTGGTGTAGGAGGAAGTGGCGTAGGAGGAGGAGGATGAAGTGGTGTAGGAAGAGGAAGTGGTGTCGGAGGATGGGGAGGAAGTGGTGTAGGAGTAGGGGGAGGAGGTGGTGGAGGAGGAGGAAGTGGTATAGGAGGAGGAGGAACTGGTGTAGGAGGAGGAAGTGGTGTAGGAGGAGGAGGAACTGGTGTAGGAGGAGGAAGTGGTGTAGGAGGAGGGGGAGGAAATGATGGAGTAGTAGTCCCCCTCCTCCTACACCACTTCATCCTCCTCCTCCTGACTTCCTCCCCCTCCTCCTACACCACTTCCTCCTCCTCCTACACCACTCCCCCTCCTCCTACACTACTTCCTCCTCCTCCTACACCACTTCCTCCTCCTCCTCCTACACCACTTCCTCCCCCTCCTCCTACACCACTTCATCCTCCTCCTCCTACACCACTTTATTATCCTCCTCCTATACCACTTCCTCCTCCTCCTCCTACACCACTTCATTATCCTCCTCCTACACCACTTCCTCCTCCTCCTACACCACTTCCTCCTCCTCCTCCTAAACCACTTCCTCCTCCTCCTAAACCACTTCCTCTTCCTTCTCCGACACCACTTCATTATCCTCCTCCTACACCATTTCATCCTCCTCCTACACCACCTCCTCCTCCTCTTCCTACACCACTTCCTCCTCCTCCTCCTACACCCCTTCATCCTCCTTCACCACATCCTCCTCCTCCTACACCACTTCCTCCTCCTCCTGGGGTCCAAACACATGAAAGCACTTACATTACATATAAAACAAAAGATAAAACAGTACATCATATAACATTATTACACCACTACGTATCTACAAAACAAAATGTATAATACCACCATACAACAATATTACAATCAAATTTAAATCAAATCAAATTTATTTATATAGCCCTTCGTACATCAGCTGATATCTCAAAGTGCTGTACAGAAACCCAACCTAAAACCCCAAACAGCAAGCAATGCATGTGAAAGAAGCACGGTGGCTAGGAAAAACTCCCTAAGAAAAACTCCCTAGAAAGGCCAAAAACCTAGGAAGAAACCTAGAGAGGAACCAGGCTATGAGGGGTGGCCAGTCCTCTTCTGGCTGTGCAGGGTGGATATTATAACAGAACATGGTCAAGATGTTAAAATTTTCAGAAATGACCAGCATGGTCAAATAATAATAATCATAGTAGTTGTCGAGGGTGCAACAAGCACGTCCGGTGAACAGGTCAGGGTTCCATAGCCGCAGGCAGAACAGTTGAAACTGTAGCAGCAGCACGGCCAGGTGGACTGGGGACAGCAAGCACGTACAATGTACGTGTGTGTAGAGTGCGTGTGCTAGCGCTTGTGTGTGTATGCGTGTGTCTGTACCTTAGTGTATGTCTCTTCACAGTCCTCGCTGTTCCATAAGGTGTAAAAAAAGCAACATAAATCCAGAGAATACCAGACTTTGATGACAAAGTTTGATGACAAAATGTACCCACGAAGGATCGCCATGCCACTTTCCTGTTCAAGTGAGCACAGCACAACAAGGTGAGTCCAAAAATGTATTGTATGCTGCTGCATAAATGATGTAATATGCCAGGGAGATATGTATACTGTAGCTAAGTAAGTAATACTAAGTGTATGTTGTGTAGTAAGCTGTTAGTAGGCCATGTGCCTCATCTTAATAATTTGGCCCTTTTTCCCCTCATAACTTAGCCTACTGTTCTGACTTGGTGGTACAAATGTAGCCTATAGCCTATTTTAGAGAAATGTTATCATCGAATATTGTAAGAACTTTCATTGTCTGCTTGTATGCCCCCTTTATTAATAAATCCTCTTACAGCTACTTAAGGATAGGGGGCAGTATTGACAATTTCGGAAAAAATATGTGCCCATATTAAACTGCCTCCTACTCAAACTCAGAAGCTGGAATATGCATATTATTAGTAGATTTGGATATAAAACACTCTGAAGTTTCTAAAACCGTTTGAATGGTGTCTGTGAGTATAACAAAACTCATATGGCAAGCAAAAACCTGAGAGAAATCCTACCAGGAAGTGGAAATCTGGATGCATGGGCTCTCTTTAAGTCGTTTCCTATTGAATACACAGTGACGTAGTAATAATTGTGCACTTCCTACGGCTTCCACTAGATGTCAACAGTCTTTACAAAGTTGTTTGAGTCGTCTACGATGAACAGAGACCGAATGAGAAGGCTGGGAACTTGGTCACCAAGGAAATTACATCACTTCTTGGCGCGCGTTCATGAGGGTGGATCCACCATTCCAAAACGTTTTTCAAGACACAGGAACCGTCCGGTTGAAATATTACTGAATCTTCACATTCTAAAGGCTCTAAAGATTGATGTTTTACAACGTTTGACATGTTTGAACAAACGTAAATACAACTTTTTTTTACTTTTCGTCATGACATTGTCCGCGCTCTTCCTACATTTGGAGTAGCTTACTGAATGCGCAAACAACAAGGAGTTATTTGGACATAAATTATGGACTTCATCGAACAAAACAACATTTGTTGTGGACCTGGGATTCCTGGAAGTGCCTTCTGATGAAGATCATCAAAGGTAAAGGAATATTTCTAATGCAATTTATGATTTTAGATGACTCCAAGATGGCGGCTATCTGTATAGCCTAGTGTATTTTTCTGAGCTCAGTACACAGATTATTGCAGAGTGCTTTCCTCGTGAAGCTTTTTTAAAATCTTTCATAGCGTTTGCATAAAGGAGATGTTCATCTATAATTCTTTGAATGACAGTTTAATTTTGTATCAACGTTTATGACAAGTATTTTTGTAAATTGTGGCGCTGATTCACCGGCAGTATTTGAGGGAAAATATTTTCTGAACGTCACGCGCCGATGTAAAATGCTGTTTTTATATATAAATATGAACTTTATCGAACAAAAAATGCATGAATTGTGTAACATGATGTCCTAGGAGTGTCATCTGATGAAGATCGTCAAAGGTTAGTGCTGCATTTAGCTGTGTTTTGGGTATTTGTGATGCATGCTAGTTGCTTGGAAAATGGCTGTGTGGTTATTTTTGTCGATGTACTCTCCTAACATAATGTAATGTTTTGCTTTCGCTGTAAAACCTTTTTGAAATCAGACAACGTGGTTCGATTCAGGAGAAGTGTATCTATAAAATGGTGTAAAATAGTCCTATGTTTGAGAAATAGAAATGATTAGATTTGGTTTTGAATATGGCGCTCTGATTTTTCACTGGCTGTTGATCCCGCTAACGGGATCGGAGCGGTAAGAGGTTTTTAAGCAAGTCAGCCATATCAGCTATGTTTTTTTAAAAGGCAGTAAATAAGGCTGAATGAACTATTTTGCTGCCCGACAAGGTTCCGCTGATAGCCAGGTGTAACAGTGGTAAGGTGTTGAGACTGCTGTTGGGACTCTGCTGTTGGGACTCTGCTGTTGGGACAGCTTTATGTAGGCTCTAACAGTGTGTGGGCACCGTTTGTCACCGTTTGTCCAATGAATGTATTGTTTAGTGTTGTGTTGTGTAGTGACTTTGCTGGCATGCATCTAAAACATAATTTTTCTTGTTTGCCCCACCAAGATTTACATGCTAAAACGGCACTGAACAGTGCACAATAACTAAATAAAAATATATAATGCTAATGAGTGATACATGTTATCCCCTTCCATGACTGTTTGTGTGTCCACATTGTAAGGTACAGCATTGCTTCTGTATAGAGAGGCTAGAAAAGCATCAACTACAGTGAGCTTTCAAAAGTATTGGGACAGTAACACATTTTTTGTTGTTTTGACTCTGTACTCCAGCACTGAAATGATACAATGACTATGAGGTTAAAGTGCACACTGTCAGATTTGATTTGAGGTTATTTTCATCCATATCAGGTGAAACGTGTAGAAATGACAGCATTTTTTCTACATAGTCCCCCCATTTTAGAGGACCAAAATTATTGGGACAAATTCACTTATATGTTTATTAAAGTGGTAGAAAGTTTAGTATTTGGTCCCATATTCCTAGCACGCAATGATAACATCAAGCTTGTGACTCTAGAATCTTGTTAGATGCATTTGCTATTTGTTTTGGTTGTGTTTCAGATTATTTGGTGCCCAATAAAAATGAACGGTAAATAATGTAGTGTCATTTTAGAGTCACTATATTGTAAATAAGAAGAGAATATGTTTCTAACACCTCTACATTGATTTGGATGATCAAATTAATGAAAAACCAACGTCATTTCTTAAAAGGGTGTTGAGCCAGCACGAGCTGCCAGAACAGCTTCAATGCGCCTTGGCATAGATTCTACAAGTGGAACAGGAAAATGCACCCCACACACCATAACATAAACTTTCTATCTCTCATTTACTTAAGTGTTTCCTTTATTTTGGCAGTTACTGGTTGCCTATAGTCAGGAAGGCCGCAATTTGGGCAGCATGCATGCCAAACATACAGCTTGTTATGGCCAAAGACATACCATATAATCCATAGAAGAGTTTTGGAACTTCTCACCCTGACAATTTGAGTGTTAAACTCATAGGTACGCAAGCAATGATTGGCAGTCCTGGTTTGAATGAGAACTGGATTATATTTCTATGGTTGGTTGATGCTGTCTGTTTGCCTTTTGCAAATTTCAAAATACAATTGCGGTAAAAATGAACAGTTTGGAAAGCAAATTCCTACCACTGAAAATAGAAGACAAGTCTGTTAGTAGAACCAATAGGAAAAATGTGTTCTCAACAACTACACATTTTTTGTGAACAGCTGCACTGTTTTTCAAAGTTGCTCGTCTTGAGGAGCGCATCGGCCATCACCATGAGTAGTAGCCTATGGTTTAATCTTCATCATTAGGTGAGTCAGTGTGCCACTGGAAATTGTATTTAGTATTCAGTCTACTGTAGCCTATAATATACTGTATGTGTGTTTATGACTTCATTGGCCTGGGCCATTGTTTATTTGAATTCAAGACCAGATTGATTTCAGTTTGTCAGAGTATTTTGTGTGGTATTAAAAACGATTCAGCTATTGTCTTGTCGTGCAAATGATGTGGAATAGCATGAAATGCTTTTTTAAAAGGGCCATTTTTGGGGGGTTTGGAGGCCTACTAACAAATGTTCCCTATGTGTGGAAATCCTAAAAACGCCTCTGTTCAACTGTATCCTATGCCATATCGCAAGTCTTATAATGGCTTTATAATTACTTATCATTTCTAATTTAATTTATAATAAAAAAAATCTATGATCTCTTAATCCGGCACTGATCATACCGCCCAACAAATGCTAACCTCCACTGTTATTGTAGTGATGAAAGGTTAGCACAAAACAAGTGTCATAATGGATATGGAGAATTTTCAGAAGTATTTTTTGTAATGAAAAAGTTATTTTCAGCTGCCAGCATGCATACTCAAACAGTATGAAGCGCTGTGTGCTCCAAACAACTATTGTTGGCTAGTTCTTCTGTCTGTAAATAAACTGGCGGAGTATTGGTTGAGCCTGCTGCAACTATTGGATTAGAACAAGCCGCTCTCCATCTGTTCTCATTTCCCCAGACAGACACACACGGGGCTGTTTCACTCACTCGCAGTCACGTCTCCCCTTCTCCAAACATCATGTATGAATCAGTATCCGTAGGTAGTCATTGTTGTTCAATCTAGTTATTTTCTGGAGACTTTGCTGAAGACATATGGTTGTTTTTGTCTGTCTACTTGGCGTTGTTTAGTAGGCCTACTTGGTCTGTCCTTATTATCATTCCATTTCTGAAGATGTCTGTCGTTATGTCACGATGCAAGTCCATGCTTCTTGCTATTATTATTTATTCTCGCACAGGCATGTTCACTGAGCAATATATAATATAATTACAATTATGTAATTTATCAGACTCTCTTATCCAGAGTGCCTTACAGTAGTGAGTGCATATATTTTAGTATTGGTCCCCCGTAGGAATCGAACCCACAACCCTGGCTTTGCAAGCACCATGCGCTACCAACTGAGCCACACAGACTAGATAGTTATTCAGATTGTACAAATGTTGTGGCATAAGTGTCAGGAGAGAAAAGATTTGCTCCACCCCATAGTGAAACAATAAATGGGGCAAGCGAATTAGCCTACCTTCATCTACATCTGTGTCTGGAAAAAATGCAGGCAGTAGTAGCCAGCCATGCATTTAGGCCATGTATTAGCCTTTTTAGTTGATAATTGAATAGAACTAAGTAAGTAAAAGGCCCTAATGTGCATTTTCATCTGTCGGGCTCATTTACACTCTACTCTAAAAAGAAAAGGTTCCTGGAAGATCTTTTAGGGGTTCTTCTAACTGAAACTGTGGGGTAACCCCTATTAATTATTTGAAGAGTGGCAAAGCAGAATTCAAAAATCTAAATATGAGGTAAACTCCCAGCAGAGCTCCAAGTTCAATGGGTATATCCTCTGGCGTGTTAATGTTAACTCTATGGAGTACCACAGTATGAGTCATAATACCCATAAAACCTGGAGGTCAAATACAGAAATGGTTCAAATAGGTTTTCCACCAGTCATTTTTCCATATGGGATTTTAGAATGACTTCATAAGGTCTGTGTTTGGTGTAGGCTTACCCTGGCTTGACGTTTTGATAACCATGTAAATCTCTCTCAGACAAGGTAACTTTTATGAAGATATTGCCTGCAATTACCCCCCAAAAATGAAATGCTAGTAAGCCACTAATGTGGCTATCATATAGAACTACACATCCTGGCGCACGCTTTGATGTCATCATTTCTCCACGCAAATGCTCAGCAACAAGTAGCAATGAACCTAGCAAGTAAAGTCAAATAGAATAACTAGTAGATATTATAGCCTTTTTGTAGTTTCTCGTTTATATAATTGATATTGTGTATTTCTTGTGTGTATTGTTTTTTAGCATCTTATCTACCTTAGCATTTTTTTTATTACTATCAATATTTGAATTACCCTGGCCTTTGCTAACCTCTTCATCGATCAGAAGCCAGGATGGTACTGTGCTATGTACCTTGGTTGGCTAGTAAACTACATTAGCTAAATTTAGCCAGCTGGCTAGCTAGCTCACAAAGGACTTGTGGGCTCGATGTGTTCCCCATACAAAACACCGAAACAGTTTTGTTCCACGAGTGCATCTGTTGTATATGACTAATCAAATGACCAGTGAAGTCAGTTAGACATGTCAGCAGGGATGGAAATGAAGCTAGCCTGAGGCTATTACTTTTCAGACTGGGCTAGTACACAATGTGTCAAACTAGCCTGACACAGCAGTGAAATGGCTAGTAGACAATGTGTCAAACTAGCCTGACACAGCAGTGAAATTTTGCCTTTACAAACATTGCATGCCACAGATTTTGTACCTGAATGTTACCCAGGCCAGTAGAAATCGTAGTCTGCTGGCAAGTGCCCAAAATCCTTATGTTCCATCGCTGCATGTCAGTCCCTTTCAGATGATGCCCCTACCACTGTTGTTCCTCCTCAGTGACCACATGGCTGAGGGTTTTCATTTTCCTCTTGACAATTAGAATCAGAAGTACAGTCACATACAGTAGCTCATTGCAATACTTCACCTCTTCGGGCAAATAGTACCCTAGAATGTCCTGATCATTTAGTTGAGCAATTTCTCGATCCCAGCAGAAATGTCCCATCCACATACACTAGTAGGATTTTAGATGTGCAAATCAAATCAAACTTAATTGGTCACATACACATGGTTAGCAGATGTTAATGCGAGTGTAGCGAAATGCTTGTGCTTCTAGTTCCAACAGTGCAGTAATATCTAACAAGTAATCTAACAATTCCCCAACAACTACCTAATACACACAAATCTAAAGGGGTTAATGAGAATATGTACATATAAGTATATGGATGAGTGATGGCCGAGCGGCATAGACAAGGTGCAGTTGATGGTATAAAATACAATAAAATACAGTATATACATGTGATATGAGTAATGTAAGATATGTAAACATTATTACAGTGACATTATTTAAAGTGGCATTGTTTAAAGTGACTAGTGATACATTTCTTAAAGTGTCCGGTGATTGGGTATCAATACAGTATATAGATGTGATATGAGTAATGTAAGATATGTAGACATTATTAAAGTGGCATTATTTAGAGTGGCATTGTTTAAAGTGACTAGAGTTAAATTTATTAAAGTGTTCAGTGATTGGGTCTCAATGTAGGCAGCAGCCTCTCTGAGTTAGTGATTGCTGGTTAGCAGTCTGATGGCCTTGAGATAGAAGCTGTTTCTCAATCTCTCGTTCCCAGCTTTGATGCACCTGTACTGACCTCGCCTTCTGGATGATAGCGGTGTGAACAGGCAGTGGCTCGGTTGGTTGTTGAACTTCATGGTCTTTTTGGCCTTCCTGTGACATCGGGTGCTGTAGGTGTCATGGAGGGCAGGTAGTTTGCCCCCGGTGATGTGTTGTGCAGACCACACCACCCTCTGGAGAGCCTTGCGGTTGAGGGCGGTGCAGTTGCAGTACCAGGTTGTGATACAGCCCGACAGGATGCTCTTGGTTATACATCTGTAAACGTTTGTCAGGGTTTTAGGTGACAAGCCAAATTTCTTCAGCCTCCTGAGATTGAAGAGGCGCTGCTGCGCCTTCTTCACCACATTGTCTGTGTGGGTGGACCATTGCAGTTTGTCTGTGATGGGTACGCCCAGGAACTTAAAACTTTCCACCTTCTCCACTGCTGTCCCTTCAATGTGGATAGAGGGGTGCCCCCTCTGCTGTTTCCTGAAGTCCACGATCATCTCCTTTGTTTTGTTGACGGTGAGTGAGAGGTTGTTTTCCTGACATCACCCTCCGAGTGCCCTCACCTCCTCCCTGTAAGCTGTCCCGTTGTTGTTGGTGATCAAGCCCACTACTGTTGTGTTGTCTGCAAACTTGATGATTGAGTTGGAGGCTTGCATGGCCACGCAGTCGTGGGTGAACAGGGAGTACAGGAGAGGGCTGAGCACACACCCTTGTGGAGCCCCAGTGTTGAGGGTCAGCGAAGTGGAGATGTTGTTTCCTACCTTCACCACCTGGGGGGGGGGGGGGGGCGGCCCGACAGAAAGTCCAGGACCCAGTTGCACAGGGAGGGGTTGAGACCCAGGGCCTCCAGCTTAATGATGAGCTTGGATGGTACTATGGTGTTGAATGCTGAGCTGTAGTCAATGAACAGCATTCTTACATAGGTATTATTTTTGTCAAGATGGGAAAGGGCAGTGTGCAGTGTGATGGCGGTTGCGTCATCTTTGGACCTGTTGGGGCGGTATGCAAACTGAAGTGGGTCTAGTGTGGCCAGTAAGGTGGCGGTGATATGTTCCTTGACTAGTCTCTCAAAGCACTTCATGATGACAGAAGTGAGTGCTACGGGGCGGTAGTCATTTAGTTCAGTTATCTTTGCCTTCTTAGGTACAAGAACAATGGTAGCCATCTTGAAGCATATGGGGACAACAGACTGGCATAGGGAGCTATTAAATATGTCCGTAAACACACCAGCCAGCTGGTCTGCACATACTCTGAGGACGCGGCTAGGGATGGCGTCTGGGCCAGCAGCCTTGTGAGGGTTAAATGTTTTACTCACGTTAGCCACTGGGAAGGAGAGAGGGGGGGGGGGGCGCAGTCTTTGTTAGCGAGCTGCTTTGAGGATAATACAGTGGCACCGTATTATCCTCAAAGCGGGCAAAGAAGGTGTTTAGTTTGTCTGGAAGCATGACTTCGGTATCCGTGACATGGCTGTTTTTGTTTTTGTAATCCGTGATTTCCTGTAGACCCTGCCACATACGTCTCGTGTCTGAGTTGTTGAATTGCGACTCTACCTTGTCCCTGTACTGGCATTTCGCTTGTTTGATTGCCTTGCGGAGGGAATAACTAGACTGTTTATATTCAGCCATATCACCAGACCTCTTTCCATGGTTAAATGCGGTGAATGGCGCTTTCAGTTTTTCGCGAATGCTGCCATCCATCCACGGTTTCTGGTTAGGGTAGGTTTTAATAGGGTACGACATCTCCAATGCACTTATTTATAAACGCACTCACCAAGTCAGCGTACAGATCAATGTCATTCTCCGAGGCTGACCGGAACATATTCCAGTCCGCGTGATCAAAACAATCTTGGAGCGTGGCTTCCTACTGGTCAGACCAGCGTTGAATGGTTCTCGTCACTTGTACATCCTGTTTTAGTTTCTGCCTATAAGCCAGGACGAGCAAGATGGCATTGTGGTTTAACAAATTTGCTTTGTTAAAATCCCCAGCTACAATAAATGCAGCATCCTGGTATATAGTTTCCAGTTTACATAGAGTCCAGTGAAGTTCCTTGAGAGCCGTCTTGGTGTTTGCTTGAGGGGGCTGTACACAGCTGTGACTATAACTGATGATAATTCTCTTGGTAGGTAGAATGGCCTGCATTTGATTGTAAGGAATTCTAGGTCGGGTGAGCAGAACTTGAGGAATTGAGTTCCTGTGTGTTGTTATGATCACATCATGAGTTGTTAATCATAATGCATACAACCCCACCTTTCCTCTTCCCAGAGAAGTGTTTATCTCTGTCGGCACGATGCATGGAGAAGCCCAGTGGCTGGACCGATTCCAACAACATATCCCGAGAGAGCCATGTTTCCATGAAACAGAGGATGTTACAATCTCTGATGTCTCTCTGGAAGGCAGCCCTTGCTTGAATTTCGTCTACCTTGTTGTCAAGAGACTGGACATTTGATGAGTAGTATACTCGGGAGAAGTGAACGATGTGCCCCTTTACGAAGCCTGACCAGAAGACCGCTCCGTCGGCCTCTTCTGCGTCGTTGTAAGTCGCTCTGGATAAGAGCGTCTGCTAAATGACGTAAATGTAAATGTAAAAAATAGCCTGGTTCCTCTCTAGGTTTCTTTGTAGGTTCCTGCCATTCTAGGGTTTTTCCTAGCTACAGTGCTTCTACGTCTGCATTGCTTGCAGTTTGGGGTTTTAGATTGGGTTTCTGTATAGCACTTTGTGACATCTGCTGATGCTTCATAAACTCAGCAAAAACAGAAATGTCCTCTCACAGTTTATTTTCAGCAAACTTAACATGAGTAAATATTTGTATGAACATAGCAAGTTCCACGGACATGTGACTAACAGAAATGGAATAATGTGTCCCTGAACAAAGGGGGGCGGGTCAAAATCAAAAATTAACAGTCAGTATCTGGTGTGGCCACCAGCTGCATTAAGTACTGCAGTGCATTTCCTCCTCATGGACTTTGCCAGATTTGCCAGTTCTTGCTGTGAGATGTTACCCCAGTCTTTCACCAAGGCACCTGCAAGTTCCCAGGCTTTTCTGAGGGGAATGGCCCTAGCCCTCACCCTCCGATCCAACAGGTCCCAGACGTGCTCAATGGGATTGAGATCCTGGCTCTTCGCTGGCCATGGCAGAACACTGACATTCCTGTCTTGCAGGAAATCACGCACAGAACAAGCAGTATGGCTGGTGGCATTGTCATGCTGGAGGGTCATGTCAGGATGAGCCTGCAGGAAGGGTACCACATGAGGAAGGAGGATGTCTTCCCTGTAATGCACAGCGTTGAGATTGCCTGCAATGACAACAAGCTCAGTCCAATGATGCTGTGACACACTGCCCCAGACCATGACGGACCCTCCACCTCCAAATCGATCCCACTCCAGAGTACAGGCCTTGGTGTAACGCTCATTCCTTCGACAATAAACGCGAATCCGACCATCACCCCTGGTCCAGCAATGGTGGGTTTGTTCACATAGGCGACGTTGTTGCCAGTGATGTCTGGTGAGGACCTGCCTTACAACTGAAATGTATTTGGTGCTTTATCCAGGTAGCCGGAAAGTAGAGCATTGCAGTAATCTAACCTAGAAGTGACAAAAGCATGGATTAATTTTTCTGTATCATTTTTGTACAGAAAGTTTCCGATTTTTTTGTTACGAAGATGGAAAAAAGCTGTCCTTGAAGCAGTCTTGATATGTTCGTCAAAAGAGAGATCAGGGTCCAGAGTAATGCCAAGGTCCAGTTTTATTGAGACAACTGTACAACCATCAAGATGAATTGTCAGATTCAACGGCAGATCTCTTTGTTTCTTGGGACCTAGAACAAGCTTCTCTGTTTTGTCCGAGTTTAAAAGTAGAACATTTGCAGCCATCTACTTCCTTATGTCTGAAACACAGGCTTCCAGGGAGGGCACTTTTGGGGCTTCACCGTGTTTTATCGAAATGTACAGCTGTGAGTCATCCGTATAGCAGTGAAAGTTAACATTATGTTTCCAAATGACGTCACCAAGAGGTAAAATATATAGTGAAAACAGAGCCTTGAGGAACACCGACATTTACTGTTGATTTGTCAGAGGACAAACCCTCCACAGAGACAAACTGATATCTTTCCGACAGATAAGATCTAAACCAGGCCAGAACTTGTCCATGTAGACCAATTTGGGTTTCCAAACTCTTCAAAAGAATGTGGTGATCGATGGTATCAAAAGCAGCACTAAGATCTAGGAGCACGAGGACAGACGCAGAGCCTTGGTCTGACGCCATTAAAAGGGCATTGACCACCTTCATGAGTGCAGTGTCAGTGCTATGATGGGGTCTAAAACCAGACAGAAGCATTTCGTTTATATATTGTTTGTCTTCAGGAAGACAGTGAGTTGCTGGCAAAAACAGCTTTTTCTTAAATTTTGGAGAGGAATGGGAGATTCGATATAGGCCGATAGTTTTTTATATTTTCTGGGTCAAGGTTTGGCTTTTTCAAGAGAGGCTTTATTACTGCCACTTTTAGTGAGTTTGGTACACATCCGGTGTATAGAGAGCCATTTATTATGTTCAACATAGGAGGGCCAAGCACAGGAAGCAACTCTTTCTGTAGTTTAGTTGGAATAGGGTCCAGAATGCAGCTTGAAGGTTTAGAGGCCATGATTATTTTCATCAATGTGTCAAGAGACATAGTCTCCCTTGATCCTAGGTCCTGGCAGAGTTGTGTAGACTCAGGACAACTGAGCTTTGGAGGAATACGCAGATTTAAAGAGGAGAATTTGCTTTCTAATGATCATGATCTTTTCGTCAAAGAAGTTCATGAATTTATCACTGCTGAAGTGAAAGCCATCCTCTCTTAGGGAATGCTGCTTTTTAGTTAGCTTTGCGACAGTATTAAAAATAAATGTTGAATTGTTCTTATTTCCTCAATTAAGTTGGAAAAACAGGATGATCGAGCAGCAGTGAGGGCTCTTCGATACTGCAAGGTACTTTTCAAGCTAGTCGGAAGACTTCCAGTTTGGTGTAGCACCATTTCCGTTCCAATTTTCTGGAAGCTTGCTTCAGAGCAAGGGTATTTTCTGTGTACCAGGGAGCTAGTTTCTTATGACAAATGTTTTTTGTTTTTATGGGTGCGACTGCGTCTAGGGTATTGCGCAAGGTTAAATTGAGTTCCTCAGTTAGGTGGTTAACTGATTTTTGTACTCTGACGTCCTTGGGTAGGCGGAGGGAGTCTGGAAGGGCATCTAGGAATCTTTGGGTTGTCTGAGAATTTATAGCACAACTTTAGATGATCCTTGGTTGGGGTCTGAGCAGATTATTTGTTGCGATTGAAAACGTCATAAAATGGTGGTCTGAAAGTCCAGGATTATGAGGAAAAAGATCCACAACATTTATTCCACGGGACAAAACTACGTCCAGAGTATGACTGTGGCAGTGAGTAGGTTTCCGTACACATGTTGGACAAAACCCACTGAGTCAATGATGACTCCGAAAGCCTTTTGGAGTGGGTCTGTGGACTTTTCCATGTGAATATTAAAGTCACAAAAAATTTCAATATTATCTACCATGACTACAAGGTCCGATAGGAATTCAGGGAACTCAGTGAGGAACACTGTATATGGCCCAGGAGGCCTGTAAACAGAAGCTATAAAAAGTGATTGAGTAGGCTGCATAGATTTCATGACTAGAAGCTCAAAAGACGAAAATGTTTTATTTATTTATTTATTTATTCAAATTTGCTATAATAAATGTTAGCAACACCTCCACCTATGCTGGATGCACAGGGATATGGTCACTAGTGTAACCAGGAGGTGAGGCCTCATTTAACACAGTAAATTCATCAGGCTTAAACCATATTTCAGTCAGGCCAATCACATCAAGATTATGATCAGTGATTAGTTCATTGACTATAACTGCCTTGGAAGTGAGGGATCTAACATTAAGTAGCCCTATTTTGAGATGTGAGGTATCACAATCTCTTTCAATAATGGCAGGAATGGAGGAGGTCTTTATTCCAGTGACATTGCTAAGGCGAACACCGCCATGTTAAGTTTCGCCCAACCTAGGTCGAGGCACAGACACGGTCTCAATGGGGATAGCTGAGCTGACTACACTGACTGTGTTAGTGGCAGACTCCACTAAGCTGGCACTAGCTGGCTAACTAGCTGGCTAACAGCCTGCTGCCTGGTCTGCACCCTATCTCATTGTTGAGTTAGGGGAGTTAGAGCCCTGTCTATGTTCGTAGATAAGATGAGAGCACCCCTCCAGCTAGGATGGAGTCCGTCACTCCTCAACAGGCCAGGCTTGGTTCTGTTTGTGGGTGAGTCCCAGAAAGAGGACCAATTATCTATAAATTCTATCTTTTGGGAGGGGCAGAAAACAGTTTTCAACCAGCGTGTCATGACATCCGCCTTGTTTGGGCGGCGCTCGGCGGTCAACGTCGCCGGTCTTCTAGCCATCGCCGATCCACTTTTCATTTTCCATTGGTTTTGTCTATGTTTCCCACACACCTGGTTTTCATTTCCCAATTACTGGTCATGTATATAACCCTCTGTTTCCCCCATGTCTTTGTGTGTGTTTGTTTATTGTTAGGGTCGGTACGTTTCCGGCTGGTTTGTTCCGGATGCTGTGTTCACCCGTGTTGTATGGCAACCATTATTGTTCGCACATTGGTTTTGTTACTTTGTGCTATTTTCTCTAGTAAAGTGCGTTGTTCACTCATCTCTGCTCTCCGGCGCCTGACTTCATGCACCAGCTACACCCACCAACTGACACAGCGATTGAGTTGTGAGACTCTGCTGTAGAGCTCATCACTCCCCCTAACTGGGAGGGGGCCAGAGACAATTAATCGATGCCGACACATCTTTGTAGCTGATTTACACGCTGAATGTATGTTGCGCTTGTTGACCTCTGACTATTTCATCCTAACATCATTGGTGCCAACGTGGATAACAATATCCCTATACTCTCTACACTCGGCAGTTTTAGCTTTAGCCAGCACCATCTTCCGATTAGCCTTAACGTCGGTAGCCCTGCCCCCTGATAAACAGTGTATGATCGCTGGATGATTTGTTTTAAGTCTAATACTGCGAGTAATGGAGTCACAATGACTAGGGTTTTCAATTTGTCAGAGCTAATGGTGGGAGGCTTTGGCGTCTCAGACCCCGTAATGGGAGGAGTAGAGACTAGAGAAGGCTCAGCCTCTGACTCCGACTCGCTGCTTAATGGGGAGAACCGGTTGAAAGTTTGTCGGCTGAATGAGCGACACCGGTTGAGCGTTCCTACAGCATTTTCTTCCAGAAGCCATGAGAAAATTGTCCCACTGCGGGGACTGTGCCAGGGGATTTATACTACTATCTGTACTTACTGGTGGCACAGACGCTGTTTCATCCTTTCCTACACTTAAATTACCCTTGCCTAACGATTGCGTCTGAAGCTGGGCTTGCAGTACAGCTATCCTCGCCGTTAGTCGATCATTCTCCTGTATATTATGAGTTCAGTGACCGCAATTAGAAGGCATCATGTTAATGTTACTACTTAGCTTCAGCTGGTGGAGGTCCTGACGAACCACGTCCAGATAAAGCGTCCGGAGTGAAAAAGTGTAATGAAAAAAAGTTGGGCGATGGAAAACAAAAAATATAAAATATAAAAAGTAAAAACCGTAAAGTTGGCAGGTAGCAAAGTAAGGTTAGCAACAAAACGCACATCAGCACGTAAACAAGTCTACAAGTTGTGACCGGAAATGACGTGCAAAGTGCGGTCAAGGGTTGGGCACTGATCTCTGATTGCGCTAGTGAACGGTAGCTGACGGTGTCGGCTACAGATTACGTGCAGGAGCTTCCTGCATAAATTTGTAGGCTCGCTGAGGTCTTCTATTTTGCTAATTACAATTTCACATTTTTGAAAGTAAATTGAGGCAAATATATTTTTAACCCCTGGTCGGGCTCCGTCCCGTATGCGGGATGGACATCCAGCGAAAAATCGTATCGCCATTAGCATAACAAAATGTAATATGTTTTTTTTTCAAATATAGGACTATGTTATATCGTTTTATAGATACACCTCTCCTGAATCGAACCACGTTGTCTGATTTCAAAAAGGCTTTACAGCAAAAGCAAAACATTAGATTATGTTAGAGGAGTATATCGTAAAAGTAGCCACATAGCCATTTTCCGACCAACCACATGCATCACAAATAACCAAAAAACAGCTAAATGCAGCACTAACCTTTGACAATCTTCATCAGATGACACTCCTAGGACATCATGTTACACAATACATGCATTCTTTTGTTCGATAAAGTTCATATTTATATATAAAAACAGCATTTTACATCGGCGCGTGACGTTGACTAACTATTTTCCCTCAAATGCATCCGGTGAAACAGTGCTACAATTTACTAAATTACTATTCGAAAACATTTTTAAAATGTAATATTGTCATTCTAAGATTTATAGATTAGCATCTCTTGAAAGCACCTGCAATGCCAGATTTAAAAATAACTTTACTGGGTAATCACACTTTGCGATAAAAGGGGACGCGATACTCAGAAAAATAGGCTACCGTTACAGGTCAGCGCCATCTTGGAACAATCGCATATCAAATCTACTCTTGTATACTATTGTCAATAATCCCTTACCTTTGATTATCTTCATCAGAAAGCACTTCCAGGAATTCCCAGGTCCACAACAAATGTATTTTCGTTCGAAAAAGTTAATCCTTTACGTCCCAATAGCTTGTTCTTGTTAGCGCGTTCTGAAGGCTGCTCCAAAAGCTCCGTCGGACGCGGGACTCCTCTTTCAATAAAATGCATTTTTTTTTTTTTTTTAGGTTCGTTCAAACATGTCAAACGTTGTATAACATAAATCTTTAGGGCCTTTTTCAACCAGAGCTCCAATAAGATTCAAGGGGGGAGATTGCATTGTCTTTCTAAACGTTTCGAAAGGGGAGGGTAGCCAGGGGCGCCGGCGTCATAATGGTGATGGCCCTCCTCATGTGACCACTTTCCACAGCCTCTCATTCTGTCAGTTTTCACAGTAGGAGACTCAAACCACTTTGTAAAGACTGGGGACATCTAGTGGAAGCAATAGGAAGTGCTCAATGAATCATTGCTCACGGTGTGATTTATAGGCAAAGTGATGAAGTTGAGTCCGCAATTCAGAATTCCACATCCTGTTACGATCGGTCTCAGGGTTTTGACTGCCATATGAGTTCTGTTATACTCACAGACACCATTCAGTTTTAGAAACTTTAGGGTGTTTTCTATCCACAAGTATTAATTGTAGCGCCCCCTATCCTAGGCGACCGTCAAGAGGTTAAAACTCACCTTGTCCAAGGGTGGTTATCAAAACGTCACGCCAAGGTAAGCCAACACCAAATACATAAAATGTAAAAATGTAAAATGTAATACTTCATTTGAGGTGTTTGTAAAATTCACTATGTGAAAAATTAAAGGTGGAAAGACAATTAGAAACATTTTTGTGTTTGACTGGCTAGTTCTTTGGGGTATTATGATGGGTCCACTGTGGGAGATTATAGGAGTATTAAGTGTGATAAAACGAATATGATTACCAATACGAGTATGACAAGATCAGCACACCCCTAAGTTTTGGGGGTGTGGTCTGTAACTTTCTCACTCATCATTATTCATGATTCATTCAGAACTATCTGGAATCATGGTAGCATCTACATTAATGTAGAAGTGTTTAGAAACACATTTTATTCTTATTTAGCATTCATTTCTATTGAGCACAAAATTATCTGAAACACAACCACATCCAACAAGTTTGTAGAGTCACAAGCTTGATGTAATCATTGTGTGCTAGGAATATGGGACCAACACTTTTGATTACTTTAATACACATATAAGTGAATTTGGCCCAATACTTTTGGTCCCCTAATATGGGGGCAATGTACAAAAAAATACTGTAATTTATAAACGGTTAACCCGATATGGATTAACCTCATAGTCATTGTATCATTTCAAATCCAAAGTGCTGGAGTACAGAGCCAAAACAAAAACAAATTTGTGACTGTCCCAATAATTACGGAGAGCACTGTATGTGGTGGTTGAACTTTAGCCAATAGAAATATAACGTTACATGGTATTTTAATGCCTCCCAGGATTCATATTCTCTCACAAAAATTACACATGAACTCAGCTTGTGTAATGGCTGTCATAGAGAGGGGACCAAAGCGCAGCATGTTGATTGCTCATGATGAATATTTATTTTAACTCAGAACACTAAAGAAAAAATAACAAAGCGAAAACAAACACACACAGTTCTATCAGGTATAAAAAACTAAACAGAAGACAACTACCCACAAACACAGGTGGAAAAAAAAACTACTTAAGTATGATCTCCAATTAGAGACAACGAGGACCAGCTTTCTCTAATTGGAGATCATCCCCCCAAAAAACTACATAGAAATAGAAAACTAGAACCCAAACATAGAAATACACAACATAGAAAAACACAAAACACCCCCTGTCACGCCCTGACCTACTCTACCATAGAAAATAACATCTTTCTATGGTCAGGACGTGACAGCTTGTTTGAAGTCTTATTTTTTTCCCCCTCTGTAATTATTAAGCTATACCAAAGAAAGCAGCAAATGAAGGTCACAACTACAGAACATAAATCTGTGCTCAGGTTGATCAATGTACTGTAAATTAGGGATTTAACTCTGAAAATGCTGAAGAAATAAATTGTGAAAAGAAATATCCAAAAGCATAACAATAATATTCCCTGAAATAAATCTGTATTCAATGTCATATGGCTCAGACGTTTGTATATTCTGCAACATTTGGAACTCATTTGACCAGAAGCCACATAAAAGGCTGCATTTGTTCCGTGGTACACCACATCTCCCAAAAGCAAGGTTTAGACTTAGACAGCTAAAAAAAGATCTGTTCTACCTGACAGTTCCCATGACCACAACATCCTGTGACAAAATGTCTACTACCTCACAGACAGGAGTGCTGACACACTGAGAAAAGTAAGAAGTAAAAAACCTTACAGGGATCTATGGTCTCTAGCTTGTCTTTGGACATCATGTCGGTTGGAGCCTTTCCCACAACATCAGCAGTGTGTTTGGAGGTGCTCAGGGCTCAAGGCTGGTGCTGGGGCAGGGGAATATTTGTAGCTGGCACATTACAGGGGTTCAGCTGGTTGCAATGCTGTACACCTACACACACACACATACAAACACACACACACTGCTCCTGACGGACAGACCATAGGCTGCTAGGATTGGCGACAACACCTCCTCCACACTGACTCTTAACACAGGGGCCCAGAGGTGTGTCCTCAGTCCTCTGCTGTACTCCTTGTTCACCCACGACTGCGTGGCTTTGCATGACACCAGATCCATCATCAAGTTTGCTAACAATACCATGGTTGTAAGCCTGATAACCAACAATGACGAGTCAGCCTATAGGGAGGAGGTACACTATATGACCAAAAGTATATAGACACCTGCTCGTCAAACATCTCATTCCAAAATCCTTGGCATTAATATGGAGTTGGTCCCCCCTTTGCTGCTATAACAGCCTCCACTGTTCTGGGAAGGTTTTCCACAAGATGTTGGAACTTTACTGAGGGGACTTGCTTCCATTCAGCCACAAGAACATTAGTGAAGTCGGGCACTGATGTTGGGCGATTAGTCCTGGCTCGCAGTCAGCGTTCCAATTCATCCCAAAGGTGTTCGACGGGGTTGAGGTCAGGGCTCTGTGCAGGCCAGTCAAGTTCTTCCACACCGATCTCGACAAAACATTTCTGTATGGACCTCGCTTTGTGCACTGGGGCATTGTCATGCTAAAACAGGAAAGGGCCTTCCCCAAAATGTTTCCACAAAGTTGGAAGCACAGAGACATCTAGAATGTCATTGTATGCTTTAGCGTTAAGATTTCCATTCACTGGAACTAAGGGGCCTAGCCCGAACCATGAAAAACAGCCCAAGACCATTATTCCTTCTCCACCAAACTTTACAGTTGGCACTATGCATTGGGGCAGGAAGTATTCTCCTGGCATCCGCTAAACCCAGATTTGTCTGTCAAACTTCCAGATGGTGAAGCGTGATTCATCACTCCATAGAACGCGTTTCCACTGCTCCAGAATCCAATGGCTGGAAGCTTTACACCACTCCAACCGACGCTTGGCATTGCAAATTATGATCTTAGGCTTGTGTATGGCTACTCTGCCATAGACACCCATTTCATGAAGCTCCCGACGAACAGTTCTTGTGCTGACATTGCTTCCAGAGGCAGTTTGGATCTCGGTAGTGAGTGTTGCTACAGAGGAGAGTCGATTTCAGCACTCGGCAGTCCCGTTCTGTGAGCTTGTGTGGCCTACCACTTCGCGGCTGAGCCGTTGTTGCTCCTAGACATTTTCACTTCACAATAACAGCACTTACAGCTGACCGGGGCAGCTCTAGCAAGGCAGAAATTTGACAAACTGACTTGTTGGAAAGGTTGCATCCTATGAAGCTGGCACGTTGAAAGTCACTGAGCTCTTCAGTAAGGTAATTCTACTGTCAATGTTTGTCTATGGAGATTGCATGGATGTGTGCTCAATTTTATACACCAGTCAGCAACAGGTCTGGCTGAAATAGCCAAATCCACTCATTTGAAGGGGTGTCCACATACTTTTGTATATATAGTGTAAGTGAACTGGCATTGTGGTGTCATGACATCAACCTCTCTCTCATTGTCAGCAAAACAAAGGAGTTGATTGTTGTCTTCAACAGGACTGCAGTAGAGAGAGTCAGCAGTTTTAAGTTCCTCTGTATCCACATCACCAAGGACTTGTCATGGACCAACAACACCACCACTCTTGTCAAGAGGGTGCAACGCCGTCTCTACTTACTAAGGCGTCTGAAGAAATCCGGCATGCCGCTCCGGGTCCTCTCCAAATACTACCGCTGCACCATCGAGATCGTCCTGACCGGTTGAATCATGGCCTGGTACAGGAATTGCTCCGTCCATGACCGCAAGGCCTTTCAACAGGTGATGAAGATGGCCCAGTACATCACTGGGACCGTGCTCCCACATATCCAGTACATCTACTCAAAACGGTGCCTGAGGAAGGTACGCAGCATCATCAAGGACCCCACACACCCCAGCCACGAGCTGTTCTCTCCCTTACCGTCGGGCAGACGGTATCGGAGCATAAGGTCTGTTACCAACAGTCTCAGAGACAGTTTCTATCTACAAGCCATCAGAACACTTGAACTGGACTGACCACCTGCTCTGATTCTCCACACCTTAGCACACATGCACTCACTCATGCACACACCCACACAGACATACACACACATATACAGTCAGGCTTCACACACATCACACCTGCTACTACTAGACACTTATTATACTGCTCAGTTTATACACTGCTCTCCGTGTAAATATTGACTATAAATTGTGCCGTCCTGTATTATACTTATACAAAAAGAGATATTATATTATACAGAGCCATTTACTTTGTGTTCGTATTCTTATCTTTTATTATTTGTTATTGTTGTTGCATTGTCGAGAAGGAACCTGCAGGTAATCATTTTGTTGGACAATGTATACCATGCGTAACCCGTACATACAACTAATACAACTTGAAACCTGAAACTTGAAACACTCACACATCAGAGCAGACAGGTCGAGAGAGCTGATTGGCTGCTTTAGGAATGTGTGTTGTAAAGGAGATTGTTTTCTTGTGTCCTGGAGAGACACAGGTCAGGGAGAGGCCATCACAGGGCATGAGCTGTCCATGCAGGGAGAGGGAGCCTACACAGCAAATGACACACAGGGTTATGTTTATGGTCAGGCAGAATGCAGGCTTGTTTTTGTGACCTGTCGGGTGCTGAGGAATCTGATGGTACATGCTGTGTGGCTGAAAGGCTGATGGAACATGTGTTAATGGCCGTTATTATGGGTGATAATACATTTGTAAGATTGGTAAATATATTCTGAACAAAAATATAAATGCAACATGCAACAATTTCAACGATTTTACTGAGTTACAGTTCATATCAGGAAATCAGTCAATTGAAATACATTCATGAGGCCCTAATTGATGGATTTCACATGACTGGGAAGGGGCACAGCAGTGGTTGGGACTGGGAGGGCATTGGCCCACCCACTTCCGAGCAAGGTCCAGCCAATCAGAATTAGGGCTTTATTACAGACCGAAATACTCCTCAGTTTCATCAGCTGTCCGGGTGACTGTCCGGGTGGCTGATCCCGCAGGTGAAGAAGCCGGAAGTGGGCTGGCGTGGTTACACGTGGTCTGCGATTGTGAGGCCAGTTGGACATACTGCCAAATTCTCTAAAACGGCCGTTGGAGGCGGCTTATAGAAATTAACTTTAAATGATCTGGCAACAGCTCTAGTGGACATTCCTGCAGTCAGCATGCCAACTGCAAACTCCCTCAAAACTTGAGACATCTGTGGCATTGCATTGTGTGACAAAACTGCACATTTTAGAGTGGCCTTTTATTGTCCCCAGAACAAGGTGCACCTGTGTAATGATCATGCTGTTTAAGCAGCTTCTTGATATGCCACACCTGTCAGGTGGGTGGATTATCTTGACAAAGGAGAAATGCTCACTAACAGGGATGTAAACAAATTTGTGCACAACATTTGAGACAAATATGTTTTTTGTGTGTATGGAACATTTCTGGGATCTTTTATTTCAACTCATGGGACCAACACTTTACATGTTGCATTTATATTTTTGTTCAGTGTATATGTTTTTCTTGGAGATGATGAGAATCTTCCTCACATGCAGTCAGGAAATCATATCTACCTGTTCTTCAAGGAAAAACCATGCATTCTTTATTACATCATGCATATTTAACAATAACATTACTTTGGATGATGATCATCAATCCAATTCATACATGAGTAATCAAAGTGGGTATATTTGATGCATCTCATAGATTGACTAACATTTCATTTATATAAAACATTACCTCTGTTTTGCATGCATCAAATACAATTATATTGCCAATCCAGTATCTCAAGAAATGACTTTGGAAAAAATGAATTTTTGAGGCAATCCTAAGGCTAGTCATACATTTTTTATATTATTTTTTATAGATAATGATAGCAGCACAGAAGTCCTGCAGGATACATTTGGTGGTGCTTCAGAGGGAATTAATCTAATTTAAACTTAAATCTGCAGTAACATGGAGTTATGAGAGAGAGAGAGAGAGAGAGAGAGAGGTACAGTGAGACTTTGTTTTTTGGCTTGGAATATGGTTATGGACCCGGGTGTGCTTGTGCGTGTGCATGTGTGCATGCTGTGTGTGTATATCTGTATGTCTAATTCAATTACTCCATACCTTTTAAGGTCCTCCTCAAGGTCTCTGTGGATTTCCTTTGGTCACGTATCCCCTGCGTCCATCCCCCCTGCTCTCTGACACACTGACGAACAAAGGAGAGTTAATGACAATGTCACATTCTGATCCTGGCATTTCCCCATTGACACCCTCAATCCCCCATCTACATTTCCTATCTGCATGGACCGGTGGCTGGGCCGGCTGGGGCGCGTGGTAAAGGCCAACCAGGATTAAAGTATCAGGGTATCACCATGGATGTGATGCGAGCCGAGCGGAGCTGCCTCCTCGACGGACAGGCAGGCAGGCAGGCAGCAGGCAGGCCTCTAAATCCCTGTCTAGAGCGAACCAGGACACACATGGCCGCTAAGCTCTCATCAGTCTCACCCTCTGCCTTGAGACGCTGCTCTCCTCTCATACCCAGGAGATCAGACAGACATGTAATGTAGTGGCGGATGTAATTGCTTCGTCCTCTATTCGATCCCTGTCTTCTAAGTCAGGGTGATATTATTAACCAAATGACATGAAGGAGAAGATAGGGTTTTCATGTCTGGGAACCTGGTGGTGATTTTGTCTCGGAGCATGGTGGGCAATGAACGTGATCAGTTATTAATGATCAATGAATTTGATCATAGAGGCATCAATCTCAACAACCGAATGCCAGCATTCTGCATTTACAAGAAGTAATATGAATGACATTATTAATTAAATATCAAGTTTTTATTGTTCGGTATTGGAGAAATCTTAACAATATGAATGATATTTCATTTTCTCTATATTTTCTAGCTGTCATGGTGACCTCTTGACTTGGGTTCCAATGCTACCGGTAGTTGACCAAAGCTACTGGAATATTTTTGGTAAAACAATTTGTTAAAAAAACTGAAAATATATGTTAATCTATTGGAACTTTGGTAATTTATTCATATATAGTATAAAAAATGTTTTATATCTGTGTCTATATTGTCCATGAGTTTCTAGTGGAATAGACCATACGGTTCAAGAGAAAATAGACTAATTAATAAAAATAGCATCTAATCAATAATGGCTGTCACACCCTGATCTTTTCCACCTGTCTTTGTCATTGTCTCCAACCCCCTCCAGGTGTCGCCCATCTTTCTCATTATCCCATGTGTATTTATACCGGTGTTTTCTGTTTGTCTGTTGCCAGTTCGTCTTGTTTGTCAAGTCAACCAACGTTTTTGTATCAGCTCCTGCTTTTCCCCAGTCTCTCTTTTCTCGTCCTCCTGGTTTTGACCCTTATCTGTCCTGACACTGAGCCCGCCCGACCACTCTGCCTGCCCCTGAGCCTGCCTGTCGTCACGTACCTTTGCCCCGTCTCTGGATTACGAACCTATGCCTGACCTGAGCCTGCTCCTGTTGCTGTAATAAACATTGTTACTTCGACACAGTCTGCATCTGGGTCTTACCTTATCCTGACCATGTCAGAGCCAGCAGACCCGGGCCGGCTGCGTGACGCCATCTCCTCCCAAGGAGCCACCATTGGGAGGCACGAGGAACTGCTTCGTGGCCTTATGGAGGGGGTCCAAATGTTGTCTGAACGCCATGACCGGGCATTGAACAGTTTGCTGGAGCAATTCCGCGGGTTGTCTGGGAGGCAGCCTACCACAGTGGTAAACCCACAGCCCCTCAGTAACCCAGCTGCTAGCAGCGCCATCTTATCGGCCACTCCACCTTCTCGGGAGCCCCGTTTACCCCCCCGGAACACTTCAATGGAGAGTCTGTCGGGCGTTTCTAGCTCAGTGTGCCCTCATTTTTGAGCTTCAGCCCTCCTCCTTCCCCTCGGATCGCTCCAAGGTAGCCTATCTCATCACGCTGATGTCCTGGAGGGCTCTCACCTCGGCTACTGCTGTATGGGAACAGCAGCCAGCCATATGCGTTAGTCTGAAGGGGTTCGTGGGAGAGGTGAAGAAGGTTTTTTACGCCCCGTTCTCCGGGAGAGAAGCGGGAGTTAATCCAGCTTCGGCAGCACTCCTGCAGTGTGGCTAACTATGCGGTGGATTTCCTGCACATTGGCAGCAGAGAGTGCTTGGAACCAGGATGCACTGTTCGATATGTTCCTGCACGGTATCTCGGAGGAGGTCAAGGATGAGCTTACTGCTCGGGAGTTACCTACGGATCTCGATTCCCTCATCACTTTGACCATCCGAATCGATTGGCGACTAAGGGAACGATGGAGGGAGAGGAAATTTGACTTTGCTCGCATGTCCAGGAATTCCACCTTGCCTCCGAATCATCCCGGAAGTCCCAGATGATCCCGTTGCCGACATTCACCGAGAGTTGCCGGAGACGGCTGAGTCACCACTTCCCAAACCTATGTAACTAGGTAGAGCTGGGCTATCGCCAGCGGAATGGCAATACAGGATCAATACGAAGAGTTGTCTGTATTGCCGGACTCGTGGTCATTTTGTGTCCTCTTGTCCTTTAAAGAGATCAGGCTCACGGGTAGGAGCGAGTACTCTGGTGGGCCATATGGAGAACTTTCCTGCTTCCCTTGCTCACACCCTGTTCATGCCATTCTGCTGTGGGGTAGCCAGTCTAAATCTCTTCGGGTCCTCATTGACTCTGGGCCAATGAGAGTTTTTTTGGACGCTACCCTGGCTTCCAAGCTGAACATCACCACTCAGCCTCTCTCCACTCCTATGTATGCTAGAGCGCTGGACGGGCCCTCTATAGGCCGGGTCACTCATATTACCACTCCCATCAACCTATGGGTGTCAGGGAATCACAGCGAGACTATTCAATACCTGCTCATCAAGTCTCCCCATATTCCTGTGGTATTGGGATTCTCCTGGCGCCAGTGACACAGTCCCCTCATCAACAGGTCTACTGGTGCCATCATGGGTTGGAATCCGTTCTGCCACGCCCAGTGTCTGAAGTCAGTGCAACCTGCCCCGGGACGTCTTCCTGGGGGCTCGAGAAGGTGCCCTCTCCACCATTCCCCCCATTCTCCCGCCCCATTCTCCCGCTCCCCCCAAGAACATGTGCTCCATGTCCGACAGGTTCTTCAACGCCTCCTGGAGAACCAGCTGTTTGTCAAGGCAGAGAAGTGTGAATTCCATCGCTCCACTATCCCCTTTCTGGGGTACATCATCTCTGTCCAGATGGATCCCGGGAAGGTGAGAGTGGTGGTGGATTGGCCCCAGCCTTCATTCAGGGTGCAGCTGCAAAGTTTCCTGGGTTTCGCCAACTTCTAGCGTCGCTTCATCCGGGGTAACAGCACCCTGTTATAACAGGGTGCTGTTATAACAGCAGCCCTGTTATAACTCACTTCTCCCAAGGTTCTGCTGACCGGGCGTTCCGGGACCTCAAAAGTCCCCTTCACCACTGCTCCCATCCTGGTTGGTGGAGGCTGATGCGTCGCAGTGTTCTGCCCTGGACCTGAAGCTGCACTACCATTCAAAGGTTTGGGGTCGCTTAGAAATGTCCTTGTTTTCCATGAAAACATACATGAAATTAGTTGTAAAATGAATAGGAAATATAGTCAAGACATTGACAAGGTTATAAATAATGATTTTTATTTGAAATAATAATTGTGTCCTTCAAACTTTGCTTTCGTCAAAGAATCCTCCATTTGCAGCAATTACACCCTTGCAGACCTTTGACATTCTAATTGTCAGTTTGTTGAGGTAATCTGAAGAGATTTCAACCCATGCTTCCTGAAGCACCTCCCACAAGTTGGACTGGTTTCATTGGCACTTCTTACGTACCATACGGTCAAGCTGCTCCCACAACATCTCAATAGGTTTGAGATCCTGGTGACTGTGCTGGCCACTCCATTATAGACAGAATACCAGCTGACTGCTTCTTCCCTAAATAGTTATTGCATCCCCTAGACAATCACATTGCCTCCACCATGCTTGACAGATGGCGTCAAGCACTCCTCCAGGGGGATCCCAATAACTGGATGTTCATGCCCGACGCGGTCCGCTCCACAGTCCTGGAGTGGGCCCACACTTCCAGACTGGCCTGCCACCCGGGGTCCAGCCTGACCCTGGCATTTGTGTGACGATGCTTTTGGTGGCCCACCATGGTCCCTGACGTCTCCGCATTCGTCGCCGCTTGCACAGTTTGTGCTCAGAACACACAATTAAAAGCAAATAACCTACTGGAAGCCTCTCCAACGTAATCCAGATAGAGTCAGGAATTCCCCAGGGCAGCTTTCTAGGCCCCTTACTTTTTATCAATCTTTACTAATGACCTGCCACTAGCTCTAAGTAAAGCCTGTGTGTCTCTGTATGCTGATGACTCAACACTATACATGTCAGCTACCACAGCAAGTGAAATCACTGCAATAATTTACAATAAGATGCTGTCAGTTTCAGAATGGGTGGCAAATTATTCCTAAACATTCCAAAAACTAAAAGCACTGTATTTGGGACAAATCATTCACTAAACCCTAAACCTCAACCAAATCTTGCAGTGAATAATGTGGAAATTGAGCAAGTTACAGAGACTAAACTACTTGGAGTAACCCTGAATTGTAAACTGTCATGGTCAAAACATATTGATACAACAGTAGCTAAGATGAGGAGAGGTCTGTCCATAATAAAGCACTGTTCTGCCTTCTTAATAACCTCTTACATCTAGACGTTCCGCTAGCGGAACACCTGCTCCAATATCCAATGATAGGCGTGGCGCGAATTACAAATTCCTCAAAAATACAAAAACTTCAATTTTTCAAACATATGACTATTTCACAGCATTTTAAAGACAAGACTCTCCTTTATCTAACCACACTGTCCGATTTCAAAAAGGCTTTACAGCGAAAGCAAAACATTAGATTATGTCAGCAGAGTACCCAGCCAGAAATAATCAGACACCCATTTTTCAAGCTAGCATATAATGTCACAAAAACCCAGAAGACAGCTAAATGCAGCACTAACCTTTGATGATCTTCATCAGATGACACACCTAGGACATTATGTTATACAATACATGCATGTTTTGTTCAATCAAGTTCATATTTATATCAAAAAACAGCTTTTTACATTAGCATGTGACGTTCAGAACTAGCATACCCCCCAAACTTCCGGGGGAATTTACTAACAATTTACTAAATTACTCACGATAAACGTTCACAAAAAGCATAACAATTATTTTAAGAATTATAGATACAGAACTCCTCTATGCACTCGATATGTCAGATTTTAAAATAGCTTTTTGGTGAAAGCACATTTTGCAATATTCTAAGTACATAGCCCAGCCATCACGGGCTAGCTATTTAGACACCCGGCAAGTTTAGCCTTCACCAAAATCAGATTTACTATAACAAAAATGTTATTACCTTTGTTGTCTTCGTCAGAATGCACTCCCAGGACTGTTACTTCAATAACAAATGTTGGTTTGGTCCCAAATAATCCATCGTTATATCCGAATAGCGGCGTTTTGTTCGTGCGTTCCAGAAACTATCCGAAATGGTAAATCAGGGTCGCGCGCATGGCGCAATTCGTGACAAAAAATGTCTAAATATTCCATTACCGTACTTCGAAGCATGTCAACCGCTGTTTAAAATCAATTTTTATGCAATTTATCTCGTAAAAAAGCGATAATATTCCGACCGGGAATCTCCTTTTCGGCAAACAGAGGAAAAATCACAAAGACGGGGGCGGCCAGTGCACGCGCCTAAGCCCACAGTCCCTTGATCGGCCACTTGAGAAAGGCGATAATGTGTTTCAGCCTGGGGCTGGAATGACGACATTCAGGTTTTTCCCGGGCTCTGAGAGCCTATGGAAGACGTGGGAAGTGTCACGTTAGAGCAGAGATCCTTTGTAATAGATAGAGATGGCAAAGAAGTTCAAGAAATGGTCAGACAGGCCACTTCCTGTAAAGGAATCTCTCAGGTTTTGACCTGCCATTTGAGTTCTGTTATACTCACAGACACCATTCAAACAGTTTTAGAAACTTTGGAGTGTTTTCTATCCAAAGCCAATAATTATATGCATATTCTAGTTACTGGGCAGGAGTAGTAACCAGATTAAATCGGGTAAATTTTTTATCCAGCCGTGAAAATACTGCCCCCTAGCCATAACAGGTTAATAACACTATCAACAAAGCAGGTCCTACAGGCCCTAGTTTTGTCGCACCTGGACTACAGGCCAGTCGTGTGGTAAGGTGCCACAGAGGGATTTAGGAAAAATACAATTGGCCCAGAACAAGGCAGCACGGCTGGCCCTTAAACGTACACGGAGAGCTAACATTAAGAAAATGCATGTCAATCCCTCCTGGCTCAAATTTGTGAGAAGTATTGACATAATGAATGCACAAGCTGTCCGTTTAAACTACTAGCACACAGCTCAGAAACATATGCATACCCTACAAGACATGCCACCAGAGGTCTCTTCACAGTCCCCAAGTACAGAACAGACTACTGGAGGCACACAGTACTACATAGAGCCATGACTACATGGAACTCTATTCCACATCATGTAACTGATGTAAGCAGTGGAATCAGATTTAAAAAATAGATACAAATACACCTTATGGAACAGCGGGGACTGTGAAGAGACACACACACAGGCCCAGACACACACATACACACACATCATAACATAGGCACTATACACACTGTCACGGGCGCCCCCTCCTGCTCGGGTGGCGCTCGGCAGTCGTCGTCACCGGCCTACTAGCTGCCACTGATTCCCTTTTTGTTTTCCCCCTTCCTGTTATTGTTTGCACCTGTTCTTAGTGGGGGTGATTAGCGGGGCTATATGAGCTAGCTGGCCCGCCTGCTCTTTGTGCGGGATTGTTTATCTGTTGTATGCTTGTGTACACGCTGGTTGTGTTTTTGCGCTAGTGCGTTGGTTTTGCGCCAACTGTGTTTTCCCCTGTGTTTGGGGCACTTTGTTTTGTGTGCGCTCTCATCGCTGTTTGGGGTGGCTTGTGTTTTTTCGCCATTTGGCCCATTAAAAGCCACTACCCTGTATTCGCGGCTTCCTGCGTTTGATTCCTCACCCACGACGCCCGAGCATTACACACACACATACACATGGATTTTGTATTGTAGAAATTGTATGTGGTTGTAGAGAAGTGGCCTGAGGGCGCAAACTTAATGTTTTGTGAAATATATTGTAATCTTTTTAAAATGGTATATAACTGCCTTCATTTTGCTGGACCCCAGGAAGAGTAGGTGCTGCCTTGGCAGGAACTAATGGGGAGCCATAATAAATACAGACTATGTTTTGTAAGCAATACTGTCTATTTTGTGTAGGCTAAACTGACTATTTTGTGTAGACTATACTGACTATTTTGTGTAGACTATACTGACTATTTTGTGTAGACTATACTGACTATTTTGTGTAGGCTATACTGACTATTTTGTGTAGGCTATACTGACTATTTTGTTCCCATTGTGTTTTATAGTGCCGCTAAGTTTCCAATTGAGGTTTAAACTGTTACTGTGCATTGGTGCTCAAATCCACAGCGTTAGTCAGAGTTACACAGTTATCCCATAAAAAGTGTTGCCGTTTCTTCTGTTATCTTTCACAGATGCATTTAGATAAATTCACTGGCTTGTTTTCACACAAAGTCTCAGGAACCTAGAAGGAAATGTGTTTCTTCAACATTGCAAAGTGGAACCTATCCCCTTATAATTACAAAGGATAAGGATATCCAAGGTTTCCTTGTTAGTATGCAAAACAATGCATCCTATATCTCACCATGCCTCATTTCCGTTGGTGGAGGGGGAAAATTGGAAATCGGCAGGAGATTACCCCATTAAGCAATTTGGTTCTGCTTAATAGTGGCTTGTTTGATTTGGTCTGGGCAATGAGATGAGCGACGAGCGTGTGAAATGATTGGGATGCATCGTGGTATCTTGTTCCTGCCAGTCTGCTGCATGTGTGTGTGTGTGTGTGTGTGTGTGTGTGTGTGTGTGTGTGTGTGTGTTGCCTGCGCCGCGTTCCGAGCAGGCGTCCTCCACTGTAATAAGAGGTCATCCCTCGTGGAGTGTGAAAATGTGTCTAATTAAAGAAAATGCATTATCAAGAGCCCAGGCAGAGTGAATGGCCCGCGTAAAAATAAATATCCAGCAATTTCCTGAGATTCATATTCTGATAAACATCTTATTAAACCATCCACTCACTATCTAATGGAATTGTATTGTGCGAAGAAGACTTGAGCTAATTCTTTACGTGCATGTGTGTGTGTGTTGGGATGCAGTATGAGTGAATGAGTAATACGAAACCTTTCCAACTTCTGTGAGGTATGGCCTATTTTGGATTTTTGCTCTCCTTGCAGTTAAGTGGGAGTGTAAATTACTTACTGCTGTGGGCGCATGCACTTAATTGTTTTTTTTATCATCATTATTCATCTGCCCCTGACAGCTTGATTGATGTGTTGAATGCTGGGCCATCTGCACATCTCTTGCCTGCCTGCGCCTCTCTCGCTCTCTCTCTTTCTCTGTGTCTATCTTTCTCTCTGTTTCTTTCGCTACGCTCTCTCTCGCTTCTATTTCTGATCCTCTGCTGCCGCGTTTCCCTGCGATGACAACTTGGTCCAACTGTCTCCAACATCTTGTTATGACATTATTCGGATGTGTGAGATTGTGACACAAACACATACATTTGTTCTGTTCACTAACTGTGCCATGCCTGTGAAATGCCTTGGAGCAAGGACAAAATAATAATAAACACTTCAACATCACATTGGAATGAGCAGCTCAGATGCAATTACCCTGTCCTCTCTGATTGCCTCTCAGAGGAAATTAATCGTATTTTTCTCTTTAAGTTGATGAACCCTCACACGTACACAGATCCTTCCATCACAATATCTCCCTCAAAATCTCTCCATTGAGACGTGTGTTTTAGGCACTCAGATCAGACCTTTAGATTATATTTAACCCAATACAGCGGGCGGTTTGTTCACCCTGAAGAGAGGAAGAGGGGAGTCAACTGGTGGTATGGAGCAGAGCTGTGAAATCAGAATACTGTAAAATGGTGGTTGGCCTTTATTCCTTGAAACAATCATTACAGGCTTGGTTCCAATCATGGCTGTTTTATAACAAGTCTTATAGTCTCTGTGAACAACCTGTGAAACCTTCCAACTCACTCTTTCACTCCCTCAATTCCCCCTCCATCTTGACAGTGTTCTGTGAGTGGTGGCCTGCTGCTGGGTCTCTCTGTGGTACAGGAGGTTGGTGGCACCTTAATTGGGAAGGATGGTAGTGGCTGGAGCAGAATAGGTGGAATGCCATTCAAATTTGCTCCATTCCAGCCATTATAATTTTTTTTTAACCTTTATTTATCTAGGCAAGTCAGTTAAGAACAATTTCATATTTTCAATGACAGCCTAGGAACAGTGGGTTAACTGCCTTGTTCAGGGGAAGAACGACAGATTTGTACCTTGTCAGCTCGGGGACTTGAACTTGCAACCTTTCAGTTACTAGTCCAACACTCTAACCACTAGGCCACGCGGCCACCTCTGCAGCCTCCACTCCTCTATGGGTGGGCCATTAGTGATAATGGGCCACCTGTATGACTGCATAACTGCACGGCAGCGTGTGTGTGTGTGTGTGTGTGTGTGTGTGTGTGTGTGTGTGTGTGTGTGTGTGTGTGTGTGTAAAACTGTGGTGTAGGTGGGTGGTCGCGGAGAGCCAGCCTGGCAGTGCTCCCCTGCACCTCTTGAGTCCCTGTCTGTGTGTCTGTCCGGTAGGTACCCAGTCTGATCTGACAGGTGGAGGGAGCTGCTGGAACATGGCTGTTATCTAGAAATGAGCGACCATTACCTTGTCTCATGCACGCTATGACTCATAGGACACACAACGTGCTCCATCGTCATATTGTACTGTCTGTCATCTCATCCTATGTTCCTGTCACTGTTGTCTATGTGTACTTGTGGAAAATGTAAATGTTGGTAACAGGGAAAAGTAAAAAGTTGTTAACAGGGATGTGATCTATTTTGTACCTGGACAGTTCCAGGGCTATGGGCCTCCATGCTGTCTAACCTTTTAAAAGTGACTCTCTGCATTTTCCTCGCTCTCAAAGGCAATATGTGCCTCAGATTTATGGATGATTTTGATGTGTTTGCTTCCTGTAGTTCTAATTTCTTTCTCTCTCGCTCTCCCCCCATCTCTCTCTTTCTTGACTGGTTGCTGAATGTTGAGATGGGTCAGAGAGATGGAATGGGATTCTGGAATTCCAGCTGAGTCAACAGACAGACAGGTTGCCATGATCCCTCGTGATATCTTCAAACATGGCTGGAGGTAAGAAAAAAATGAAAGCACCACAGCGAACCTCTGAAACCTTCCAAGTTAGTATGAAAATGCAGCCTGTGAGCCCCTTTGATCAGCTTCAGGGATTCATTATCCTCACAAATAAAACCATCACCTGAGCCAAGATGGAAGAGTCATGGGCAGCGTTCAGTAGGACACAATGTTGGGGAATGTTCAGATATAAATATATCATATATCATGTAGAACGGACATACCTCACTCTGATTCTAAGTAATCACGTCAGCTCTATCCATGATGTTTGCCTACTGAATTTGGCCCAGGAAAATAGGTCTTCTTCAGACTCCACACACAGGTGAGCCATCAGCCACCCAGTCAAACACGAACAGGTCAAACACAAACAGGTGAAGGGCCTCACAGACTACAGGGTTTGTCTGTCAGCGTCTTGCCAGAGTGAACTTGGCCTGTCTTTACACACCCTCTCCCTCCGGTGGCAGCAGCGTGGCAGACACCAGGGGTTTAATGGAGCCTCCGGTGGCAGCAGCGTGGCAGACACCAGGGGTTTAATGGAGCCTCCGGTGGCAGCAGCGTGGCAGACACCAGGGGTTTAATGGAGCCTCCGGTGGCAGCAGTGTGGCAGACACCACGGGGTTTAATGGAGCCTCCGGTGGCAGCAGCGTGGCAGACACCAGGGGGTTTAATGGAGCCTCCGGTGGCAGCAGTGTGGCAGACACCACGGGGTTTAATGGAGCCTCCGGTGGCAGCAGCGTGGCAGACACCAGGGGTTTAATGGAGCCTCCGGTGGCAGCAGAGTGGCAGACACCAGGGGTTTAATGGAGCCTCCGGTGGCAGCAGCGTGGCAGACACCACGGGGTTTAATGGAGCCTCCGGTGGCAGCAGCGTGGCAGACACCAGGGGTTTAATGGAGCCTCCGGTGGCAGCAGTGTGGCAGACACCAGGGGTTTAATGGAGCCTCCGGTGGCAGCAGCGTGGCAGACACCACGGGGTTTAATGGAGCCTCCGGTGGCAGCAGCGTGGCAGACACCAGGGGTTTAATGGAGCCTCCGGTGGCAGCAGCGTGGCAGACACCAGGGGTTTAATGGAGCCTCCGGTGGCAGCAGCGTGGCAGACACCAGGGGTTTAATGGAGCCTCCGGTGGCAGCAGCGTGGCAGACACCAGGGGTTTAATGGAGCCTCCGGTGGCAGCAGAGTGGCAGACACCATGGGTTTAATGGAGCCTCCGGTGGCAGCAGCGTGGCAGACACCAGGGGTTTAATGGAGCCTCCGGTGGCAGCAGAGTGGCAGACACCAGGGGTTTAATGGAGCCTCCGGTGGCAGCAGCGTGGCAGACACCAGGGGTTTAATGGAGCCTCCGGTGGCAGCAGCGTGGCAGACACCACGGGGTTTAATGGAGCCTCCGGTGGCAGCAGAGTGGCAGACACCATGGGTTTAATGGAGCCTGTGACAGGGAGTGTAGTGTTTATGGGACCCATTGATTAGCATTCACTGCATCGTTGACTGGTGTGTGTGTCCATCTTTAAACTTTAATTTGTCACATACACAAGTACAGTAAAATGCTTAACTTGCAAGCCCTACCCAACAGCGCAGTATTCAATATCAAAATAGTATAACTCATTAAAAATACTAAAAAACAAGAGAAGAAATAAGAGAGGAAGCTATATACATTGTTAGTGCCAGTACCAAATGTACAATGTGTAATTATACTGGAGTATTTGAGGTAGATATTGTACATGCGGCAGGGATTAGGAGAAAGTGACTGGTAATAACAATAATAACAATAATAATATATACATGTAAACCAGAGTAATAGTGACCAGTAGCAGGATACTGTAAATAGATAGTCTGACTGAACTGTTCTGTAATATCTATCAGGGTAACAGAACAGTTCAGTCAGACTATCAGGGTAACAGAACAGTTCAGTCAGACTATCAGGGTAACAGAACAGTTCAGTCAGACTATCAGGGTAACAGAACAGTTCAGTCAGACTATCAGGGTAACAGAACAGTTCAGTCAGACTATCAGGGTAACAGAACAGTTCAGTCAGACTATCAGGGTAAAAATGAATGCAGTATTTTAATGGTGTGTGTAGTCAGGGGTGATGAGCGTCAATAAATGTAGTTCCCTATCAAGGTTGAAAAGTTTACTATCATTGTTCAGTCTCAATTACACCTTTAAATTCCCTGAAAAGACAAATTCATGTTTTCTAGACATTGTGATCTTGACTCTATTTAAGAAGCCTTTACAACTCTCCATCGAGCTGAACCGTTGTCAGTGAAAAAGTTGCTTTGTCCGCATCTGTCCAAGGTCAACCACAGACACTGTTCCTCATATTGCACCAATTACTGCTTTAGCTTCAACCTTGGGGAGAGGAAAGCTTTCATTCTAGAAACTCAAGCACGTAGCCGAGGGAAGTAGGGGGGCTGAGGGTGCTGAAGCACCCGCTGAAAAATCTGAATTAACTAAATATATATTTCTAAAACATTTTGATATATATTTTTTACTAATATTTTACTAGTATTAGACCTATACAGGTGTCTGTAGTAGCATGGTTAAAATATTTTTTTCAGCATCTCTCCTTTGGCAAAAAAAAGCAGTTGTATAATTAAGAACAGTATCTTGCAGGATTCCATAGTTGTAATTGTAAGAGTTGAAGCCCTGTGCCTTTCTCCGCGATTGTCATCATAATGGTATCCAGAAAGAACAAAACCCTATCCTCGAAATATTACATCAAAAGATGCAAAGTTATGGGCAATGACACAAAACATCCACTTCAAGTTAAATATTTTTCTTGATCAAATAACATGGAAAACAACCACTTTTTGAGCAGTATTAATTTACCATCCATACAAACCACTTAATGTAAATGTACATTAGTGTATTGTACATAGGCTGGTTATCCAGGGTTGTACCTGTAGACTTTCCATCGCCATTGAAGAAAAACAATGATGATGTAATGTGATGACATAATGTGATGATGTGGCTCAGTTGGTAGAGCATGGTGCTTGCAATGCAAGGTTTGTGGGTTTGATTCCCCCAGGGGACCATTATGAACATGTATGCATTCACTACTGCAAGTTGATCTGAGTAAGTGTCTCATGAAAAAGGAATAAATAGACCATTTCAGTTTTTACATAGAAAGTGTTTCAAGAAACTTGAAAACATATAGTACAATACCTCAAAAATGCAATAGTTTCCATTTTTCAAACATACGACTATTTTACACCATTTTAAAGACAAGACTCTCGTTAATCTAACCACATTGTCCGATTTTAAAAAGTCTTTACAGCGAAAGCAAAACATTAGATTATGTTAGGAGAGTACATAGCCACAAATAATCAGACAGCCATTTTCCAAGCAAGCATATATGTCACATAAACCCAAAACACAGCTAAATGAAGCACTAACCTTTGATAATCTTCATCAGATGACACTCCTAGGACATTATGTTATACAATACATGCATGTTTTGTTCAATCAAGTTCATATTTATATCCAAAAACAGCTTTTTACATTGGCATGTGATGTTCAGAACATGCATTCCCACCCAAAACTTCCGGTGAATTTACTAAATTACTCACCATAAACGTTGACAAAATACATAACAATTATTTTAAGAATGATATATACAGAACACCTTTACGCAATCGCTATGTCAGATTTTAAAATAGCTTTTCGGTGAAAGCACATTTTGCAATATTCTGAGTACATAGCTCAGCCATCCCGGCTACTTCGGGATGGCTGAGTGACACCCGCCAACTTCGGGGCTCACTAAACTCAGAATTACTATTAGAAAAATTGTATTACCTTTGCTGATCTTCGTCAGAATGCACTCCCAGGACTGCTACTTCCACAAGAAATGTTGTTTTTATTCCAAATAATCCATAGTTATGTCCAAATACCTCCATTTTGTTTGTGCGTTCAGGTCACTATCCAAAATGTAATGCGCGAGCGCATTTCGAGACAAAAAAAATTCTAAATGTTCCTTTACCGTACTTAGAAGCATGTCAAAGGCTGTTTAAAATCTGTTTTCTCGTAAAATAGCGATAATATTCCAACCGGACAATAGTGTATTCATTCAAAGAGAAAAAGAAAAAAACAGCATGGTCGCGGCACCGTGCATCTCCAATCTCTTCGTCACTAGGCAGACCACTGACAAACTGTGCTAGTATACTCTGCCCAGAGACAGGAGACGCCTCAATCCGCTTTCTGAAGGCTTTAGAGAGCCAATGGAAGCCTTAGAAAGTGCAACGTAACACCAGAGATACTGTAGTTTCGAAAGGGACTAGAAAGAAGAACTACAATTTCTCAGACAGGCCACTTCCTGCTTGGAATTTTCTCAGGTTTTTGCCTGCCATATGAGTTCTGTTATCCTCCCAGACACCATTCAAACAGTTTTAGAAACTTCTGAGTGTTTTCTATCCAAATCTACTAATAATATGCATATTCTTGTTTCTGGGAAAGAGTAGTAACCAGTTTAAATCGGGTACGTTTTTTATCCGGCCGTGAAAATACTGCCCCCTAGCCCAGACAGGTTAAATTGTTTAACTTGGGTCAAACATTTTAGGTAGCCTTCCACAATCTTCCAACGCCTTCCCAGCTTTTTCAGTTCTGCCCACAAATGTTCTATAGGCTGAGGTCAGGGCTTTCTGATGGCCACTCCAATACCTTGACTTTGTTGTCCTTAAGCCATTTTGCCACAACTTTGGAAGTATGCTTGGGGTCATTGTTCATTTGGAAGACCCATTTGCGAACAAGCTTTAACTTCCTGACTGATGTCTTGAAATGTTGCTTCAATATATCCACATAATTTTCCTGCCTCATGATGCCATCTATTTTGTGAAGTGCACCAGTCCCTCCTGCAGCAAAGCACCCCCACAACATGATGCTGCCACCCCCGTGCTTCACGGTTGGGATGATATTCTTCGGCTTGCAAGCCTCCCCCCCTTTTCCTCCAAACATAACGATGGTCATTATGACTTGTGTCATGCACAAAGTAGATGTCCTAACCGACTTGCCAAAACTATAGTTTGTTAACAAGAAATTTGTGGAGTGGTTGAAAAACAAGTTTTAATGACTCCAACCTTAACCTCTCTAGGGTAGGTGGGATGCAATCGTCCCACACTATTCAACAGCCAGTGAAAAATCAGAGCGCCAAATTCAAAACCACAAAATGTCATAATTCAAGGTTCTCAAACATAGGACTATTTTACACCATTTTATAGATACACTTCTCCTGAATCGAACCACGTTGTCCGATTTCAAAAAGGCTTTACAGCGAAAGCAAAACATTAGATTATGTTAGGAGAGTACATAGACACAAATAACCACACAGCCATTTCCAAGCAACTAGCATGCATCACAAATACCCAAAACACAGCTACATGAAGCACTAACCTTTGATGAGCTTCATCAGATGACACTCCTAGGACATCATGTTACACAATACATGCATTTTTTGTTCAATCAAGTTCATATTTATATCTAAAAACAGCATTTTACATTGGCGCGTGACGTTCTGAAAATATTTTGCCTCCAATACTGCCGGTGAATCAGCACTACAATTTACAAAAATACTCGTCATAAACATTGATAAAATATTAAACTGTCATTCAAAGAATTATAGATGAACATCTCCTTTATGCTAACGCTGTGAAAGATTTCAAAATAACTTTACTGGGAAAGCACACTTTGCAATAATCTGAGTACTGCGCTCAGAAAAATACACTAGGCAATACAGATGCCCGCCATTTTGGAGTCATCTAAAATATTAAATAGCATTAGAAATATTCACTTACCTTTGATCTTCATCAGAAGGCACTTCCAGGAATCACAGGTCCACAATAAATGTTGTTTTGTTCGATAAACTCCACAATTTATGTCCAAATAGCTCCTTGTTGTTCGCGCGTTCAGTTCAGCTACACCAAATGTAGGAAGCGCACCGAAAATGTTACGAAGAAAAGTAAAAAAAAAGTTATATTTATGTTCGTTCAAACATGTCAAACGTTGTAAAGCATCAATCTTTAGGGCCTTTAGAACGTGAAACTTCAGTAATATTCCAACCGGACGGTTCCAGTGTCTTGAAAAACGTTTTGGAACACAGCTACCGCCACGTGAATGCACACCAATGAACTGATGTCCTTCCCTGGGTCTACAACTTTCCATCCTTCTTGTTCGGTCTCTGTTCATCATAGACGCCTCAAACAACTTTCTAAAGACTGTTGACATCTAGTGGAAGCCTTAGGCAGTGCAAAATGAACCCTAACTCACTGTGTGTTCGATTGGCAATGACTTGAAAGGACTACAAGCACCAGAATTCTCACTTCCTGGTAAGATTTTTCTCAGGTTTTTGCCTGCCATATGAGTTCTGTTATACTCACAGACATCATTCAAACAGTTTTAGAAACTTCAGCGTGTTCTCTATCCAAATCTACTAATAATATGCATATTCTAGTTCCTGGGCCCGAGTAGTAGGCCGTTTAATTTGGGTACGTTTTTCATCCGGCCGTGAAAATACTGCCACCTACCCTAGAAGTTAATGTATGTTAACTTCTGACTTCAACTGTATGTAACAATGCTGTTCATTGACTATAGCTCAGCATTCAACACCATAGTACCCTCCAATCTCATCATTAAGCTTGGGGCCCTGGGTCTGAACCACACCCTGTGTTACTGGGTCCTGGACTTCCTGACGGGCTGCCCCCAGGTGGGGAAGGTAGGAAACAACACCTCCACTTTGCTGATCCTCAACACAGGGGCCCCACAAGGGTGTGTGCTCAGCCCCCTCCTGTACTCCCTGTACACCCATGACTTGCGTGGCCACGCACGCCTCCAACTCAATCATCAAGTTTGCAGATGACACAGCAGTAGTAGGCCTGAATACAAACAATGACGAGACAGCCTACAGGGAGGAGGTGAGGGCTCTGGGAGTGTGGTGCCAGGAAAATAACCTCTAACTCAACGTCAACAAAACAAAGGAGCTGATTGTGGACTTCAGGGAACAGCAGATGGGACCACATCGGCGGGACCGCAGTGGAGAAGATGGAAAGCTTCAAGTTTTTCGGCATACACATCACGGACAAACTGAAATGGTCCACCCACACAGACAGTGTGGTGAAAAAGGCTCAACAGTGCCTCTTCACCCTCAGGAGGGTGAAAGAATTTGGCTTGGAACCTAAAACCCTCACAAACTTTTACAGATGCACAATTGAGAGCATCCTGTCGGGCTTTATCACCGCCTGGTATGGCAACTGCACTGCACACAACCACAGGGCTCTCCAGAGGGTGGTGCCGTCTGCCCAGCGCATCACCCCCGGGCTCAAACTAACTGCCGTCCAGGACACCTACAGCACCCGATGTCACAGGAAGGCCAAAAATATCACCAAAGACAACAACCACCCGAGCCACTGCCTGTTCACCCCGCTATCATCCAGGAGGCGAGGTCAGTACAGGTGCATCAAAGCTGGGACCGAGAGACTGAAAAACAGCTTCTGTTTTCTCAAGGCCTTCCGACTGTTAAATAGCCATCACTAGCACCTTAGAGGCTGCTACCCTATATACATAAACTTGAAATCACTGCCCACTTTAATAATGGAACATTCGTCACTTTAATGTTTACATATTTTGTATTACTCATCTCATATGTATATACTGTATTCTATTCTACTGTATTTTAGTCTGTCGCTCCGACATTGCTCGTCCAAATATTTATATATTCTTAATTCCATTCCTTTACTTTAGATTTGTGTGTATTGTTGTAAAATTGTTAGATATTCCTGCACTGTCGGATCTAGAAACACAAGCATTTAGCTACACCCACAATAACATCTGATGAACGTGCATGTGACCAATAAATGTAATTTGATTTGATTTGTACTGTTTTGTACAAATAATTATCAGACTCAAGTTACAAATGTTGGTAAACACTCAAATACATTTTGTTTAAATCTTTTCACAAAAGTAGTGCACTGGGTCTTTACTAGTCCTGTATTAGCGGACCAACATAGATGTCTTCAGCGCAAGCATTTCTTTTTTTCTGGCCCAAACTACTTCCGGCGGCTACGCTCAAAGGTATTTACAATTTCCATTTGTCCATGTAAAATATGTTTACTACCTAGAAAAACCCAGTAGTGACGCAACTGTGAACTCGGGACTGGGAACTCGGAAATCTCAGACTTCCGAGCTACTGTAAGTGCGGGAAAAAACAACCTCAGACTGGGAAATATTGGTTTAAACCGTCATCCAACTCGGAATTCCAACTTGGGAACTCTGGCCTCTTTCTAGAGCTCCGACTTTCGGACCTGAAGATCACTAACATCATAATTTGACCTCGCATTTTTCCGAGTTCCCAGTTGTTTTGAAGGCAGCATAAAACCAGGCGTAGATTATGGCGTATACGTCATGATGTGACGAAATTACATTCATAAGGAAACAGTATTGTTCTGCATTCCTCCAGCAGTTGGCTTGCTCTCACTCTTTTTCACGTGTGTATTTTTTTGTGATTTCACTTACGTTTTGGTTTGGAGTGTCACTGTATGGTTTCACAGGAGCATTCCAACAATCACATGGGTGCACCAACAGGAGGAGAACGGAGCAACTTGCAGCCCGATTATCACCCCCCTCTCATGAGAATGCAGGTAAATCATTCAAGATGTATTTCCATTGGTTCACTGCATATTGATGCGTGTATTTGAAGCCTTGCAGAGGCAGCATCGCGGCAGAACAGCACAGAGCACCGACGAGTAAGGACCTCAGACAGAAATGGGGCGGAGCTCTGGCGGATCATACTGAAGACACGTACTGAAGTATCAAAGAAGTGCACAGTTTTTAACAATTTTCCATTGGCTTGGACTCACCTGATTTCAAAGAACACATTGGTTTTCAAGGAATGGATTGCTTAAATTTAAATATTTATTCAAAGACAATTGAGGCTTTGTACTGCACAACATTTATTTGTGCCTCAGGCCTTACCCAGAGTAGGCAGAGCAAGAGGACAACCTGGAACGGACTTCCCCAAACCCAACAACTGGAGAAAGACCTTTTTCCCTTTTTGCAGAACAACTTCCACCTTAGTCCATAAGAGGGTGGCCAAGATATTGAGACTACTTTTACCATCTTCTCGTTTCAAAATAAAATGTCCATACTGTTTGTTAAATCATTGCCTCCTCATATTTTTGGCCACTGTCGTGGTTCCCAACTGGTCACTCTTATTAAACTTGAATATTTAGAGTTCTGGTGCTCAAACTCTCCACCAGCTGGCATAGTCTGTACCTTATGACATACACTCCAAGTTTTTCTTCATTTAAAAAATATACAGTTGTGAATGAAAACCAACACTTTTATTACACAGACGTCTAGCCAAACCACACGAGGACTGTACACACTACACAGACAGACAGTATACCCAGCACCTGCTCTCCCAGACCCGATATGAATTGAGTTATGTTCCAATCAAGCAAATCACTGCTTGTTCCAAACAAGCCTATGAGTAATGGATTCAAGAGCGGTGCTGTATTTGATTACCCCTGCCCTGCTCTGCTCTGCCGTGGCTTGACTAAGATCCATTTGAGTCTTGAGTGGTAGGCTACATGGAGCTAGGTAGTGCTGCTGTGGAACTTCAATATGGACGGCCTCCAGCTATTGACCTAGGCCATCTGTAAGTGGGCTGTGCTGTGCTTTTAGTTTGCTCACACACTAGATGGGTCTGCGTCCTCTATCTCCTGGCAGTTATCAGATACTTGTGATGGCAGACAGAAACCTGTCTTGTTTTCCTTTTCCTCACTGAAGAGAATGGGGTAGCCTACTTTTTCCTTAATGTCTTCAGGTATGAAGCCTAGGGGGGGCATTAACCATTTTTTCCTCATGGCAATAACAGAATGACCATTTTAAAGTTCTGGATCATCACAAGTATTTAGACACATTTCTGAGTGAGTAGCCTAATAATTTAGTTAATCAGTGAAGGTCTCTTTTTCTTTGGCAACAGAGCGGAGTTGGGTGGATCAAGAGATCCCTCTTTGCTGAATATTAGAGCCAAATGCATTAGTGAACTACCAGTATTGCAACTGAATATAGAGGTACTTGGAACAGTTGATCAGACTGTACTTTGATAACTCAAATGTGAAAGACCAGGATGTGTTGGACACCTTCCTAGTGGCTAAGAGGCGACTTGTGGATGGAGAGAGGGAATTGATTAGCGTTAATGCAGCACAACAAAATGGCTACTTAATGGGGTCTGGATTCCAGAACATTTTCAGAGAGGGAAAATAAACTTAAAGGGATTTGTTGGAAAAAAGCAGATAAGGAGCAGCAGAGTGGAGGGAATTAGTGCTGAGGCTGGTTTTAAGCGCTCTTCTCATTACTTAAACAACAATGTTCTGTCGCCCCCTGGGAGCACGGGGACTCGGAGGGCTGTGAAAGTTATACCTGATCATTATCTCAGAAGCAGAAAGAGCATGCATCTCAGAGCCAATCAACGGCACTGTTGGGTGCTTTAATGGCTGGTACTCAACAGAGGGTTACTGTGAATATATATGACTGCACACGGTAGTGTCTACTCACCTGGAAAGCGCATTACAAGGACCAATAATTGTCTAAAAATTGCTTGTCTTCTGTCTGTCTTTCACTGCCTCTCTCTTTATCTATTGAGAGAAAGGATAAGCAGAAAGAGATACTTTGCAAAAAAAATACTTAATGATAAATGTTTATAATTGGGCTTCAATCCACCATTTCAAAATTGGTCTATTTATTTTTAATGCAAATAGTTGATTCATTCCCTAAACTGAGTAGCTTAGACAATGTTTTTCTTCTTTTGAAGACCTGTGAGACTGTAGTAGGGCTATTGTATCGGGTCGTTTATTACTAGGTAGTAGTTCCGTGTTATGCCCATAGGTGGCAGTACTCTAACAGAATTGGCACCAGTATCTCCCCTGAAAGTATCCTTCACTGTTGAGACTTCTTAAGTCACAATGCGTACCAGAACTGGCCTAACGGTATTGTAGAATGGGTGTAAGACTAAGAGGCTTGTTATATGTTTGGATTACATTCGATTATATTAATAATATTCATATTTTTTTTTACTATATTAATACAATTAACTATGTTTCAATACATCAAATATTGCTTAAAAACGTATTCAATGCAGGTGGCTAGACCAATGTAACTGAAACATCTTAAATACATTATTATAAAAGCGTTTAAAGATTGTAGCCACTTTATGGTGACCTTTTATTCCTTGGTAATCAATAATAAAAGTATATTTTCCCATAGCCTATAAATGAGATGAAATGCGAGGAAAATGAAGTTATTTATCCGAAAAGATAATTACTTTATTGTGTTCTCTACACTATCTTCCTACTTTTACTGGAGGCTGTTTTGATTGCCGCAAATTACACTGAGCAGAGCATATGGCCAAGCAACTTTTCGGAGGCACCGCACTGAAACAGTTAACACATGCACCATGCAAATGAGTCCGTGCTGCCGAAGTGCACAGGGGGCCGGGTTTAAACGCTGTGGTTTGCTAGCGGTACTGTACGCTGGCGGGGTGCGCCGCAGCTTTCCATGCCAGTCTAACGCAGCCCTGTGAGAAAGTGTGTGTGAATTTGTGCGGCAAGGTTGCTACGCAAACCGAAGATAGCCTACCCGCCGATGGCAAGCAATTTTCAGCATAGATTCGTTATTGTGGTTTTATCTAATAGTAGCCGTGCGAAACCTAGAATCGGCTTTTAGGGATCTTTGGGATATAAATGAGGGGGCATTGGGTATCCGACATTGTATAGGAATTGGGAGTAAATAGGACTACTCTAAATTGTTTGAGGAACGCCGCGTCAGACTTTCTCGTGGTACTCGTAGCATTTTCCGTGGATGTAAGTAGAATACTCCATCACCTCAACGAAGAGAAGACCATCACCTCAACGAAGAGAAGACCATCACAGCTTGTGTGATCAGAATTAAAATATCAGCAGCAGCTCCCACTGAAACCGAAAGGTGAGTGATAACGTTTAGCCTATGTTATTTATTTTTTATCTACCTAGACATAAAACAATTGATCATCAGTTTGGTTTTACATTTCGATGTCGATGCTGATGATAGCTACCAGCACAATTTTGTGTCTTTTGCCTTGACACTTCTGCTGAATAATTAACTGTAGCCTAGTCTGCCACAAGAAGGATGTAGATAATAATACGGCTGGTTATTACAAGGTTGTGGGATATTGCGCTGAATGAAAAAATGCCCCAAAAATAGATTGGATGAATTTCAGTGTTGTTATTATTCCAATGGTACCTGTTACTTTTCAATGAACGTGTAGACAAATGTAGGCATACGGGTTATACAGGTTATAGACTCGTGCGTAAAACCACAATTACGCATAGCTCGTTTCAGCCAGGTTTTGGGCTTTACCTGAGTCATATGTATACCATGCACTCTATGACCTCACGGTCAACCTTTAATCAAAATGCAGCTGTCATCAGCTCATGAAACTAATTTGATTGAGTTTGATATCCAGACAATCCTAAAATATTCATATTGCATTGTTCTGGATTGATGTTAAAAGGCCTCTATTAAGCTGCAGCATTAAATCAGTTATCCGATATTTTTAACTGACTATCATCCCAACGTATTTTCAATTACTTCCAATGATCAACAGATCAGTAGCTATAGCTAATGATTCCCTCAGTATCAGCTCGCCATGCTGACCTTGACGGTGAACCTGCTATTAGGGGTAAGTTAGAGCAGTGCTCCACAGAGTGAATATAAAATGTCCATTATAGTAGACAGACAGATTGTAGTGCCTATTTTAAGTCTTCTGTCTCATAAATACGATCCAACACGTGAGAACAAATGTGATTATTTTGCCCCATGTAACTTGTTTCTGTTCTTTACTGCGTTACCCGGGTCAGGGGGTTGGAATAACGGTGTTAAATGTACTCTCCGACACCGATTAGTCTACTCTTTCATCCATCCTTCTAACTTGTTAATATTCTATAACACTGTTGATTTATGATAAAGGTTCCTATTACAATGTGGTTTGCCGCAAGACAGAATAACAGTCGCCGTTTTCCCCGAGCCTTGAAAGCAGCTAGAATCTAGACTGCTCATCTGTCGGAGCTCTGGACCAGCAGATGCACTCACAAATCTTCATTTTCTGTCACACACACACAGCGCCCGGGGAAGCGCTCATGACAGTGACTCTAAAGGAAAATAAATATTGTCTTAAGTAGAAAAATTGCCTTACATTTGCATGACAATAACTTGCATCTGCCCATGACTGACGGAGAGCATATTAATCGTTGTGACCATGCAATCAAACATTGTTTCTTCTTGGTAAAATCAGTTTTTGTATATCTAAAGCGTGACCTACTCACATAATTATTGTAATATCCCTCTGAAAGCGAAACAGCAGTTTGACCCCAGGAACAGCCACCAGGGTGGAAATTGCATCCTTGGAAGAGCAAACCACTAAACTCAACCTTGGTCTGATTATCACATGCTCATTATATTCACCTAATTAACTCCAATCTGAAGAGAAAGCACAGGCACTGATAGTCTGGAATGGTAATAGCAGCGTTTCCCAAACTCGGTCCCTTTAACACTACACAGCTGATTCAAATTATCAAAGCTTAGTTGATTAATTGATTATTTGAATCATGTGTTGTGATTGGGCAAAAAACAAAACGTGCACCCCTTGGGGCCCGATGACCAGGTTTGGGGAACCCTGGGTTATAACATTACCAGTGTGTTTGGGCAGTGGGGCACTACCAGTTATAACATTACCAGTGTGTTTGGGCAGTGGGGCACTACCAGTTCTAACATTACCAGTGTGTTTGGGCAGTGGGGCACTACCAGTTATAACATTACCAGTGTGTTTGGGCAGTGGGGCACTACCAGTTATAACATTACCAGTGTGTTTGGGCAGTGGGGCACTCACCTTATGACTCTATTATTTTAAGATACAGATTTAGTCAGACTAGATTCCCGTTTTCTGGAATCAAGTCTACATGAAATACATGATATCTAGATAATCTCTTTATGCGAGCTACAAGAACACAGTAAATTGCATTGCCATTCTGCTCAATGCAGCACTTTCAAGAGCACTGCAAGCGGAGCTGTTGAGAACCTCAACATCACACATTCTATAATCAATAAGGTTAACTACATGAAGCTCAGAGAAATTACCTCCATTGGAGAAATTCACATCAAACTGGTTGGCTGGCTGGTTGATCGTGCACTGCCATTGCCTCACCATCTCTCCATCTCTCCATTCCCCTTTCTCTCAACATGTGTTCCAGCATTTTGATTGGATTTTATTCAGCTGTCAGGACAGGAAGAATCTCAGTGCTATTGATTTGCTTTTTCCAGTTTAGTACATGTCTTTTTCCTGCAGGGTAATCGGGAGGTCTTATGTGATTAAGGATGGTTTGTTCACCATTTTCACCAGCTTTATTTTAGAAAGGGTAAATTATGCATCTCAATGGACTCCCTGAAAGCATTCTGGTAGTACACACATGGAGTACGAACGCTGTGTTGATTTGTCAGGATCGTCATAATGACTGGACCAAGGCGCAGCGTACGTAGCGTTCCACATCTTTATTATAAAGTGAAACTTCAGCAAATACAAAACAATAAACGAACAAACGAAACGTGACGTTCTGGAGTGCTCACAGGTAAATACACAAAAACAAAACAAGATCCCACAAAACACAGTGGGGAGATGGCTGCCTAAATATGATCCCCAATCAGAGACAACGATAAACGGCTGCCTCTGATTGGGAACCATACCAGGCCAACATAGAATTAAACAATCTAGATTACCCACCCTAGTCACACCCCGACCTAACCAACATAGAGAATAAAAGGCTCTCTATGGTCAGGGCGTGACAGTCCCCCCCCCCCCCCCCCCCCCAAAAGTGCGGACTCTGGCCGCAAAACCTGACTCTACAGGGGAGGGTTCGGGTGGGTATCTAGCATCGGTGGCGGCTCCGGTGCGGGGCGAAGTACCCACTCCGCTCGCAGATCCGCCAGCATCGGTGGCAGCTCTGGTGCGGGACTTTGCCCCCGCCCAGACCACGGGTCTGGCCATGGAGCCGGGTAGAACGCCGTGCCCGGACTGGGCCTCGGCGCAGAGGAGGACCCCGGCCATGGAGCTGGGTTGAACGCCGCACCCGGACTGGGCACCAGCGCCGAGGAAGGCTCCGGCCATGGAACTGAGTTGGCTGCCGTGCCTGGACTGGGCACCGGCGCAAAGGAAGGCTCTGGCCTTGGAGCGGGACTGGACGCCGTGCCTGGACTGGACATCAGCGCAGAGGAAGACTCCTGCCATGGAGCGGGACTGGACGCTGTGCCTGGACTGGGCACCGGCGCAGAGGAAGGCTCCAGCCTTGGAGCTGGACTGGATGCCGTGCCTGGACTGGGCACCGGCGCAAAGGAGGGCTCCGGACTGTGGACCGTCGTATAAGGTTCCGGACTGTGGACCGTCGCAGGAGGTTCCGGACTGTGGACCGTCGCAGGAGGTTCCGGACTGTGGACCGTCGCAGGAGGTTCCGGACTCTGGACCGTCGCAGGAGGTTCCGGACTGTGGACCATCGCCGGAATCTCTGGACTGTGAACCGTCGCCGGAATCTCTGGACTGGGGACCGTCGCTGGAAGCTCTGGACTGGGGACCGTCGCCGGAAGCTCTGGACTGGGGACCGTTGCCGGAAGCTCTGGACTGTTGATGCGTACTGGAGGCCTAGTGCGTGGGGCCGGTACAGGTGGCACTGGACTGGTGACACACACTTCAGGGCGAGCGCGGGGAGCAGGCACAGGACATGCCGGACTGGGGGGGTGCACTGGAGGCCTGATGCATGGGACCGGCACAGGTTGCACCGGACTGGTGACACGCTCTTCAGGGCGAGTGCGAGGAGCTGGCACAGGACGTACTGGGCTGTGGAGGCGCACTGGAGACCTGGTGCATAGGGGCGGCACAAATCGTACCGGAATGATGACACACTTCGCACGGCGAGTGCGGGGAGCTGGCACAGGACGTACTGGGCTGTGGAGGCGCACTGGAGACCTGGTGCGTAGAGCCGGCACAAATTGTACCGGAACGATGACACATTTAGCACAGCGAGTGCGGGTAGCTGGCACAGGATGTACTGGGCTGTGAAGGCGTACTGGAGACTTGGTGCGTAGAGCCGGCTCACATGGTACCGGACAAATGATACGCTCCTCAAGGCGAGTGCAGAGAGCTGGCACAAGACGTACAGGGCTGTGGAGGCATACTGGAGACCTGGTGCGTGGAGCTGACACAGTTTTTACCAGACTGCTAGCACACTCCTCAGGACGAGTATGGAGAGCTGACTCAGGTGGCATCAAACAGATAACACGCTCCTTAGGGCAAATGTCGTGCATCATACACCAACACAACAACTCTCTCATTTCTCTCTCCTCCAATTTCTCCATCAACACTGACCGTCTCTGACTCTCTCCGTTCACTCTCCTCCAATTTCTCCCTCTTCTCCCAGATCGGCTCTGGTTCGCTCCTCGGCTCCGCCGACCACCCCGTGTGCCCCCCCAATTTTGCGGGGGGCTTTCCTTGTGGCCGCGAACCCCGGCGTTGTCGCTGTCCTCCCTTATCTCCTTGCGGCTGCTTAAAAGGAAGGCTTTCGTGTCCCTCCATGATTTCCTCCTATGTCCAGGATATCTTCTCCTCCTGGGCACGCTGCTTGGTCTTGTTGTGTTGGGATCTTCTGTCACAATCGTCGTAAGAACTGGACCAAGGCGCAGCGTACGTAGCATTCTACATCTTTATTATAAAGTAAAACTTCAGCAAATACAAAACAATAAACGAACAAACAAAACGTGACGTTCTGGAGTGCTCACAGGCAACTACACAAAAACAAAACAAGATCCCACAAAACACAGTGGGGAAATGGCTGCCTAAATATGATCCCCAATCAGAGACAACGATAAACGGCTGCCTCTGATTGGGAACCAAAGCAGGCCAACATAGAATTAAACAACCTAGATTACCCACCCTAGTCACACCCCAACCTAACCAACACATGGTAGCCGTTTTCTCCTTTCTATTCAAAAACCGCTGACCACTGAACAGCGTCACGTATGTAGTGTAGAATGTATACCCTGGCCCCTGTTCCCCAAGTCTCCTTCCTTGTGAAGATGAGACTCTTCCTCAGGATGACATGACGGCTCAAGAGCGTCCCCTGTCGACCCCGACCACGACTCTTTAGACTTCAGCAGCTATCAAGCAGACCAGGGCTAGATCTGAACAGAGCCTGCTCTGCATCTCCTCAATACCATCAGTCAGGCCTTTAGAGCCTAATCATTTATTTTACCTTTATTTAACTAGGCAAGTCAGTTAAGAACAAATTCTTATTTTCAATGACGGCCTAGGAACAGTGGGTTATATGCCTTGTTCAGGGCCCGTACAATAATACATATTTTTGTTTGTACTTAGTACCAAGTGAGTAGGATAGTGGTGGTGGTGACAGAGGTGCATATACAGATAGCCTACTCAGTGCTTTTGTATGTGCTGTGTGAGTGTCACCAGCATGCAGCGCACACTGGCTTCTCTTCTCTATTGGCTGGGCTCCCTCTACCAGGCAGCCAGGCCCGCCCTCCCATGTTTAGATTGAGAGATTTTGACAGATTTTGACAGTCACTATGCATGCAGGCGGAATCCTTGACCTATTTCTTAACGAGTGAACAGTCTAAACATGTTCAGTGGTTGGATATTCTGGAGTAGGCTCCCCCTTAAAGACCCCCCCCGCCCCCCCTCACACACACATACGCATGCGCGCACACACACACACACACACACACACGCTTGCCTACACAGGCACTCCAATGCCTTGCAGGCTGGCTGCTGTGTGTTCACTTGTTCCTTGCAGATCTAGGTCTCCACATGATCTGCTTGAGTTTAGGCTACTCACCATATTTGTTTGTTTAATGCAATTGGTCTCCCCCTCACCGCAATGTGTATCTGAACCTGTCAACTGTCCAGCTGTCACAACAGAGATCTTTATCTCTGACCTACACACGCTCCACTCATGCATGGGTGTACATGCGTGCATGTGTGTGTGTGTGTGTGTGTGTGATAGAGAGGGAAGGTGTATCCATGTGAAGATTGACATAACAGAGACTTATAACATCTGTGACATTGATCAAGTGGAGTGTAGCCAGGGAGAGCGTTTAGTTGGAAAGTGGTTGTTGTATGCTGTTAAGCAGAACTATCTCTCTCCTCATGCTGTTTAAAGGCTGGCTTCTCACCCAAGACAGGTTCCTCAACCATATCTCTGAGCTTTCAGTCTCTCTCAACCCTGTAAACAACAGGCTTTTATTATCTGCCTGCTAGGCAGCTTCTTTAAGCATCATGTCCAGCCCACCTTATTTAGAGATAGCTATGCTTCTGTTAGTCATAATTATCCCAGAGGACTTAGAGGAGTAGACAGTAGCCAGCAGCAGTGCCCAGATATGTTGCATCAATGTGGGGGAGTTCCGATGCTTTTCACAGCCTTGCTTTAGGAAGAGGGGGAGGCTAAGGGTTCTACTCATCCATCAGCCTCGTCACAGATATGTGCGGAATGAACTGAACCTTGCACATCTCATTATGTAATGCATTTGAAAAGTGCTTCTTTATGTCACTATAGCCAGGGCTACCCTGAAAGTCTTTGTCATGGTGTGGTAGTTTCCATCATGTTGAGTGGTTGTGTGCGTAGCCTTTAGTGACTTACTGAATCGTTGAGACCAGTTTAGGTTGATGGCAACAGGCCTCTACATTGGTAAATAGCAGCTGGAGTCGGTATGAGCAACACATAGCACAGGGAGTGAAAATCAATGCGACTGCTCTGCATGACATTTTCCAATACATTCACAGAAACTCTAATGCACCAGAAGACTCCAAAGACCGCAAGTACTGCTTCTGAAATCATAGAGCCTGTGAGTCCGAGGTGGGTGCTTTTCCTTTTTAACTGCTGTGTGTGTGATATTGTGTTGAGAGTAGGGCTGGGCGGTATACCGTGTTTTACTATATACCGGTATTGGTGCACGGAGTGGTATGGGTTTTTACTTTACATCCTATAACGGTATTTGAATGTTTGGTTTGTTAAATGTGATACACCGTGTGTAGCGTCCATTTTTATAGTTCACTCCGCAACTTGAGTCATCCCTCTCCGCGCCGCTTTCCACGCAGACCTAGTCCCACCTGTCACTCAACGAGCGCATTTGTTGTTGCTCGACCACGAGACTTTCGTTCAGTCTGCATGGTCAATGCAGCACGTGAAACGATGTTGTTTCCAATTTGATCTTAATATAAATCCACAAGCGTTCTATAATTACAATATTAGTTTGTGTTTCTTACATCAGCAAACAGCTAGTTTGTATTTTCTTAGCAAGTTAAGCTAAATCGTGTTAGCCACTAATGCTAATCACTAGTTAGCTGGCTAGCTAATAAAAGTACTGAGTCAGAGCAAACGTAGCTAGCTAATACAGCCTGATACCAGTGCTGGTGAAGGCCTAAATCAGCATGTTGTTTGTCCAACAGTATCTTCTAAATGAAAGAGGAATAGGCGAAGCATGAATATGTTGGCTATATGAATAAAGATTTAATGTAGCCAAAGATTATAGGGTCCCCTAGGAAACACGGAACATCACTTTGGTTCCTACCCTGTCACAATAACTCGTCCATGGCATTTTCATTCGTTGTCATGTCAAACAACACTGTATTCAAAGTGCCCACTATTATTTATATTCTAACAATAGAATTATAATAAACATTCTATTTCCATGATTCCAAAAGTTCACCCAAGTGTTTTGATCTAAATCGCAATTGCAACATTTGGTTAAAAATAAGGCCAAGTATTTTTGCCCATATCGTGGCAGTGTGGAAATGATCTCAAATTATTTTTTATTTCACCTTTATTTAACCAGGTAGGCCAGTTGAGAACAAGTTCTCATTTACAACTGCGACCTGGCCAAGATAAAGCAAAACAGTGCGACACAAACAACAACACAGAGTTACACATGGAATAAACAAACATACAGTCAATAACACAATAGAAAAAATCGATATACAGTGTGTGCAAAAATGAGTGCAGAAATTGATGGAAATGCAGGAAATGATTTTAGGTTGATGTTGAATTGAACAGTATAAACCAATCAGAATGGAGAAAGACCCATTGAAATCATTTAGAATATAAGTGTTGCCACTCTACGGTCACGCCCTACTCATAAAGCAAATGTACAACTTTTATTAATCAAAAACATAAAATACCGTCATACCGTCAAAATGTGAAAAATGGCATGATATGATATTTTGGCCATATCGCCCAGCTCTAGATGAGAGAGGTTGTTTACCCATGTCTGTCCGAGTGCTGCTGGCAGAGGCCCTGCTTGTGGGAGGTTGGAGGGCTGGAGAGTTGGACCCCCAGACAGAGCAGTTGAGCAGCAGACTCCAACCAGTCTGTCTCTCTCGCTCATCAGAGGGCCAAGCTGAGGGGGGAACCGTTAATGTCCTACCTCTTTCTGGCAGGATAAAGTGTCCAGGGCCCTTATTCATAAAGACTATCAAAGTAAGACTTCTGATGAGTGCTGATTTAGGATAGGTTTAGCCTTTTAGATCATAATGACTACATCGACAGGGGAGACCTGGTCCAAGATCAGCATTCTTTTTAAAAATGGGTCCAAACCCCAGACCTCACCATGCATCCCCCTGGCTATTGACGGCAATGAGGCTAATGCTGAACTCCAGTGTGCCCTCTCCTCTACCAGTCCCAAAGGCCTGCCAGCTAGCTGAAACAAAGCCTTTTGTCCAACTACTGAATCCAACAGATGGAGAAATGGACAGTAAATGAAAGTAGGGGAGAAAAGGACAAGTAACTTAGAGCGTGTTAGAGCAGAGTGTTTGGAAAATGTAACTCCCTCAGAAAGCACCATTGGTGTAACATTGAAGGAATTTTCCCCTGTGGTTGTGGTGCAACAGTGACGTAGAGCCCCCAGTGTGTGAGGTGCTGGGCCCATGGCAGCTCTCTCTCCAGGGCCCAGGCTTTGAAAACCTTTTATTGAGATACTCATGGAATTGCCTTCATGACACATTTCCATGGGACAGGATCTCTCGCCTCAGCCGTTCTTTAGTGCCTCAATCTGTCCGCCGCACTCGATACATCAGTCAGCCTCTCGCTCTCTTTCTCAGTCACAGAACAGGCCCTTTATGCATTCACCACCATGTCCACATGTCTCTGCCCAAACCCAGTCTCACTGTTTATCTGATCCCTCCTGTCACAAGCCATGCTATATTTTACCTGCTGTAACAAAGTTACCCTGTTGCCGGAGATAAGAAGAGCAATCATGGAACCAGGACCTGTGGAATAACAAGTCTGCCTGTTTGTTTGTCAGTGAACTTCACACTGGCTGTAAGTCACAGGCAGCCTGTCAGACCCAGTAGCAAGCCACGCATTACCTCATAGCTATGAGGGTTGTTTTGATTATTCAAGAAGGGGCTGAAATTGACATTTGGGTTGTTTGTGTTGACAGAACAAAACCCTCAGGCTATTTCTCCACCTCAAGACCCCACTATTTGTTGTGCCGAGACGAGACTGTTCCCGAGGCAGTACAACAGCCTAGTCAAAGCATTGAAAAAGGGGGGAAAGACCTTGAGGCTCGAGCTTTACATTCAAATGCTTTGACTTTTTCAGTTTTCATGAAAGCACTGAATGCATTGTCTCTGTCTCTGAATTTTCCCTTTCAGTCTTGGTTGAATATAAGTCAGTTTAGGCCTAGAAGCATCAATAATCAATTAGCTTGTGTCGTGGGAGGATGTGCTGTTTTGTTTAGTGTGGAAGTTGACAATAAGTGAGCAACAAAAGGGAGAGAGCGGGTGAGAGGCATGCAGGCAGGGATGGAGGGAGGGAGGGGGCTGAGCACAGCACAGACACCAAGGGCAGCTGTCAGTAGCAGGCAGACGACATTGTGACAGTGCCTGCGTCCCAAATGGCTCCCTATTCCCTATGTAGTGCACTACTTTTGACAGGGTACATAGGGTTCTGGTCAAAAGTACTGCACTAAATAGGGAATAGTGTGCTATTTGGGAGAGAACCAGTGTGTGCCTGTGTATGTGGGGGTGTGGTAGGGAACAGGGCGCTGGGCACAGTGGCAGATAAGGTAAAGAACGCCAATGTGCCACATGCTGACAGAGTCCACAACGCCCCCTGGTGATGTGGATGGACGCCCTGCCTGGCCCTGCCACCGTCACCATGGTTACCACTCATGGTGGGGGCAAGGCAAGCAGCATTGCATTGGCTAGTCTAGTCTGCTCATGTGCTGTGAGAATGAGTTCTGAGCCAACGGCAGCTTTGTCTCTACTCAACTGCTCGGACTGCTGTCCAATTACAAGCAGACCAATTACAACCAGAAGCAGCAGTGTATTACTGCTCTCCATTAGCTCTTTTTCATTCAGTTCAAAAAGCTATGTGTAATTTGCTGCTTCACACTATATTGACTTAAGCTTTATTCTTCCTCACTTGGAAATGTAGCATACAATTCTTACAATTTACCCATTTGCATCAGTGCCAAATGAGCCATCCACCCTTCACCAGCCTCCACTGATTTGCGTTATCTAAAAAATGGTTACGCAGTTCTTAGTCAGAAGAGCGAGGAAGGAACATTGTTATGGGGATGAGTATTCTGTAGTGTGTTGCCCTTGCCTGGTCCTGTAGTGCTGGAAGGCTGGTTCTCTGGAGCTCCGTGACATGTATCCAAGATGTCTGTCTGCTTTGTTACAATTCTCAAGTCAGCCAGGGCCTTATCTGTGTGGATAGCTCCTCTTCCCCATCAGAGACACCTTAACTCATCCTCTGCCTTCAGCTGGGAAAACCAGAGGAGATAAAGCTCCCCAACTCATTCCTGAGAAAAGATAGTGAACAGAATACCTCAAACCAGAAACCCTTTCCAAATAAAACTCTTTCCTCTGCCGACCAAAACAAATCCAACCAAAGCGATGATAAAAGACCTCGAAACTCCAACTTCAGACTGAAAACCCATCCATCCTATCTTGGCTATCCTTCTCCCTGTATGGTTGGGTTTGTGTGAAAGTTCGCTTTGGGCAGACAATCACAGAAGGGCAGGCAAGCTACTGACATGCCAGGAAGATTGGACACACTCCTTTAAAAACATGGAGGGTCCATTCTTAGGCCTTCAACACTGGGTCATGCCACAACAGTCTGAAGGAACGGGAAAGGTATTTGGGAGTCTGGAGTGGGGAAATGTGTTTTTAAGAGCATGGATAAGGCTTGTTCCCTCCCACCTCAGCCTGCAGGCTCTTTATTTTGGCCCAGAAGGACACAGAGTGTTCAGGCCAAGGGAAATGAATTCAGTCTCCCTCGGGTTGGCTAGTTACAGTATGTTGATGCATACAGTGCCTTAAGAAAGTATTCACACCCCTTGACTTTTTCCACATATTGTTGTGTTACAGCCTGAATTTAAAATGGATTTTGTGTCACTGGCTTACACACAGTATCACATAATGTCAACGTGGAATAAGGTCTCTAGATTATTTTTTTAACAAATTCATTAAAAATGAAATGCTGAAATGTTTCGAGAAAATACGTATTCAAGCTTAAATAAATGTGCTTAACAAGTAACATAGTAAGTTGCATGGACTGTGTGCAATAATAATGTTTAACATGATTTTTGAATGACTACTTCATCTGTGTACCCTACACATACAATTATCTGTAAGGTCCCTCAGTCGAGCAGTGAATTTCAAACAGATCCAACCACAAAGACGAGGGAGGTTTTTCAATGTCTCGCAAAGGGCACCTATTGGTAGATGGGTAAAAAAACAAAGCAGACATTGAATATCCCTTTGAGCATGGTGAAGTTATTAATTACACTTTTTCATGGTGTATCAATACACCCAGTCACTACAAAGATACAGGTGTCCTTCCTAACTCAGTTCCCGGAAAGGAAGGAAACTGCTCAGGGATTTCCAGTTACTGAGAGGCCTCCCGAGTGGTGTAGTGGTCTAAGACACTGCATCGTAGTGCTAGCTGCAAGCCCAGGCTCTATCGCAGCCGTCCGCGAACGGGAGACACATGGGGCGGTGCACAATTGACCCAGCGTTGTCCGGGTTAGGGGAGGGTTTGGCCGGCATCGATGTCCTTGTCCCATCGCTCGCTAGCGACTCCTGTGCCGTGCCGGGTGCAGTGCACGCTGACACGGTCGCCAGGTGTACGGTGTTTCCTCCGACACATTGGTGTGGCTGACTTCGGGGTTAAGCGGGCATTGTGTCAAGAAGCAGTGCGGCTTGGTTGAGTTGTGTTTCGGAGGACGCACCTCAACCTTCGCCTCTCCCGAGTCCGTATGGGAGTTGCAGCAATGAGACAAGATTGTAACTACCAATTGGATACCACAAAATTGGGGCGAAAAGGGGTAAAATATGTTTTTTTAAATAAAAATAAAAAATGTAAATATAAACAGTTACTGAGTTTAATGGCTGTGATAGGAGAAAACAGAGGATGGATCAAACAACATTGTAGTTACTCCACAATACCTACCTAAATGACAGAGTGAAAAGAAGGATGCCTGTACATTATAAAAAATATTCCAAAACATGCCTCCTGTTTGCAATAAGCCACTAAAGTAAAACTGCAAAGAAATTAACTTTATGTCCTGAATACAAAGCGTTATGTTTGTGGCAAATCCAACACAAGAAGAGTACCACTCTAAATATTTTCAAGCATGGAGGTGGCTGCATCATGTTATGGGTATGCTTGTCATCGGCAAGGACTAGTGAGCTAAGAACTAATCACAGGCAAAATCCTAGAGGAAAACCTGGTCCAGTCTGTTTTCCAACAGACACTGGGAGATGAATTCACCTTTCAGCAGGACAGCTTATGTAAATGAGATATTTCTGTATTCAAGAAACATTTCCAAAACCTTGTTTTCACTTAGTCATTATGGGGTATTGTGTGTAGTTGGGTGCTATTTAAAAAAAAAATGAAAATACATTTTTAATTCAGGCTGTAACACAACAAAATGTGGAATAAGTCAAGGGTTATGAATACTTCCTGAAGGCACTGTACATGTATGACTCTTAACCACATATGACCAGTATATGACCTATATATGACCTGTATATGACTGGTATTTGACCTACATATGACCTGTATATGACCTCTATATGACCTGTACAGTATATGACCTGTATATAACCGGTATATGACCTTTATGTGACCTGTATATGACCTCTATATGACCTACATATGACCTGTATATATTATGACCTACATATGACCTGTATATGTGGTGAGCAGTGAGAACCAGAGACTGGGTGAAAAGGGCTTTTTTTAAGAAGGCATCTTGTCACATTGTGTTATGAGTAGGCTGAGGCATGTGGGAAGAGTACTTTATTTATGGGAGCCTATAGCTGTCTCTGTAAAGGTTTGATTTAATGTGTTTCTAGAAGCTGTTGTTATTGATTTTGCCCTGCCCCTGACCTTTCAGGACAAGGCTTTAGAATTCACCCCCAGCTGTGTGGCATTGGAGGGTGAACAAGCAACAATGAATGTTGTTTTCTCTTGTCAGTCATCCCATCAAATAATATCAAGCAAATGGCCATTGTGATTTGGATAATAAACTAAACAAACATCACTATCGTCTTTTTAAAATTCTGCAATTTGTTCCTGTCTTGCCAACCATGATAATTTATCACGATGAATCCATTAGCTGGGAGTTGGGTTAAGTTTTCCCACTCCTCTTTCTTCTCCGCTGTGAGAAACTGTCCGCTCTGTGCACCACTGTAACAACCGCGAGTCTGCCTGTCTATCATAAGCAATGATATGGGAGACATGACAGACGGATCTTCGCAAAAAGAGACACAATTATTACAAACATTTGCGCCTCCTAGGTCTTAAATTACAACCGCTGTGTAAAAGAAATAATCAAATGGTGACATCATGTATAATTCACTGATCAACAGCAATGTGGGTCAAGGAACAGTGTTTCTTTTCTGTAGCATTTAAGGAGAATGACGGGGAGAATTAGGGGATCTAAGACAATTATGCTGCGCGGTGTGTGGAGCGTAGTGTGACAGCGTAGTGTGACAGCGCTGAGTCTGGCGGCTGAGGAGATCCTCTGTGTTGTCCATGAAGATGTTGATTAAATATGACTCCTCTGAAGCACAGAGCTGCCTGCCTGGAGGAAGAGGAGGAGAGGAGGAGGAGGAGAGAGAGAGAGAGAGAGGAGAGAGGAGAGAGGAGAGAGAGAGGAGAGAGGAGAGAGAGAGAGAGAGAGGAGAGAGAGAGGAGAGAGAGAGAGAGAGAGGAGAGAGAGAGAGAGAGAGAGAGAGAGAGAGAGAGAGAGAGAGAGAGAGAGAGAGAGAGGGAGAGAGAGAGAGAGAGAGAGAGAGAGAGAGAGGGAGAGAGAGAGAGAGAGAGAGAGAGAGAGAGAGAGAGGAGAGAGAGAGAGAGAGAGAGAGAGAGAGAGAGAGAGAGAGAGAGAGAGCGAGGGAGGGAGGGAGGGAGGGAGGGAGGGAGGGAGGGAGGGAGGGAGGGAGGGAGGGAGGAGGGGGGACGGGTAGGTTTGTACTTGAAAACAATGAATGAATATCTATCCGCTCATGTCTTAATCTGCAACAGTTTGGGACTTGGGGTCTATTGCCATTTTATGCGTGATACATACATAATGTGAGGAGTGGATGGGATCTCTGCCATTCATCTCTTCTGTGTTAGCCAAAGGCCTTTATTCAGCAAGCGTCTCAGAGTAGGAGTGCTGATTTATGATCAGTTTTGCCTTTTAGATTAGACTGAATAGACAGGGGGGGGGACCTGATTCACAGCACTCCTACTCTGAGACGCTTGTTGAATACGGGGCCTGGCATTGGCATTGCCCTTTTCCAGAGGATGGCATTTGTGCCAGGTACTTAGTATTCCCTCTCTGGTTTTAATACCCAATAGGGGAGAGACCAAGTACTGCTGCTGCTGATTTAGGTGTTTTTCTTCTCATAACTGAAAGCTTTGGGAAGCTTGCAAGAACATAGTTGTAATGCTTGTCTGGCTGCTGCCTCTACAGTCCAACTACTACAGCTCTGCTCTACAGACTGCTTTTTTTTTTTTCCATGAACTTAAGGAATACAACATTGTGTTTAAGTTGACAGAGGTGAATAGGTGAGATTAATTTGCATCCAATTACAAAACATTGTCTACGTTAGATAGATATTATCATAATTCAAATTTACAACGACACAACAACATGGATGTTTGCTTTCTTCTGAATATTTTATTGCCAATGTTCCATGTATCACTGAAGAGGGTTTTGTTATCTATTAAGCAAAATATGCTTGACGATGTCATTGTTGATTGAGATAATTAAGCATTCATTCTCTGTGTTCTTTTGTGTACACAAGTCTGCTCTGTCTTTTCTAAGCTGACAATTAACAGCTTACAGCTTTCGTCCCCCTCCTTCTCTTCCTCCTCCCTCTCCTCCCCTCCTTCTGCTCTCTTCCTCTGTACTCTCTGTTGTTTGTTTGGGAGGGCGGAGGAGTGAGAACGAGTGAGTGAGAGTGGGCTGGGTGGAGAGATGCCATTTGAAACAGGTGTGACTGTGTGGCTGAACAATGTCTATTGACATCTCACAGCGTGTTCACCTGTCATTTGGCTGCCAAGCGGCCATGCAGCCTAGTAAACACTTCTCTCGGTTTTCTGACCGTTCTGCTCTGTCACATGGGGACTTAGATACCGCAACAGTTAAAGGGGAGGGGCCGTCGGTTGGCCAGTGTGTCAATCACTATCTGAATAGGTACACAAATGGTTCATGGTACACAAACACACACACATATACACACACACACCTGCCTCCTCACCTTGCAGGGACTGATAAAGGACACAGTGTCTTTGTTAACTCTCCCACCTCGGTGGGTTACTGTGTCTGCTGCTGTTCTGTCTGAGGACTTGCAGCTGGAATGGCTCCAGTTGTGGAATCTTCTTAATGCAGTCTGTCCAAAGTTTACATGTAGCACTGCATCAAGGTAAATAGACCCAACCCCTCTCTCTTTACTAAGCTCTGGCACTGCTAGCCACAGGTCGGTCTGAAACTAGGGACAGGAAGGAGGGACAGGATTGGCTTATTAGCCTAAAGTGTGTGTCGCCGCAATTATGCGCACCGTTCCTCATAATAAACTGGGTGGTTCGAGCCCTGAATGCTGATTGGCAGACAGCCATGGTATATCAGACTGTATACCACGGGTATGACAAAATATTAGTTTTTACTGCTCTAATTAGGTTGGTAACCAGTTTATAACAGCAATAAGGCACCTTGGGGGTTTGTGGTATATGGCCAATAACAATCTGGGATTGTTCTTCGTGACATTGAGTCAGAAAGGAAGAGGAAGGCACGTAGGAAGCCGTATTGGGAGGAGGGGAGGTATTATATTAGACATAGACCTGGGAAGTCTTGACGTGCTGGGCATCTCACAGCACACTTTGGCATGGCAGAGCAGCCATTGGGGAAGGAAAGTAGAAATACTGTATCACAGACCCACTCAGCACAGACTTTAGCATTCAAAAGCAGTCTAGGCAAACACGGAGCTGAAGCATCCTGCTACTAATTATCAAACACGGAGCTGAAGCATCCTACTACTAATTATCAAACACGGAGCTGAAGCATCCTACTACTAATTATCAAACACGGAGCTGAAGCATCCTACTACTAATTATCAAACACGGAGCTGAAGCATCCTACTACTAATTATCAAACACGGAGCTGAAGCATCCTACTACTAATTATCAAACACGGAGCTGAAGCATCCTACTACTAATTAGCCTCGTGCTGCATGTTAGTCTGGCTCTGTTGGCTGCTCCACTAGGCTGGCTGCTCCACTAGGCTGGCTGCTCCACTAGGCTGGCTGCTCCACTAGGCTGACTGCTCCACTAGGCGGACTGCTCCACTGGGCTGACTGCTCCACTGGACTGACTGCTCCACTAGGCTGACTGCTCCACTGAGCTGGCTGCTACACTGGGCTGACTGCTCCACTAGGCTGACTGCTCCACTGGGCTGGCTGCTCCACTGGGCTGGCTGCTCCACTGGGCGGACTGCTCCACTGGGCTGGCTGCTCCACTAGGTTGACTGCTCCACTAGGCTGACTGCTCCACTGGGCTGGCTGCTCCACTAGGTTGACTGCTCCACTGAGCTGGCTGCTACACTGGGCTGACTGCTCCATTAGGCTGACTGTTCCACTAGGCTAGCTGCTCCACTGTTCTGGCTGCTACACTGGGCTGACTGCTCCACTAGGCTGGCTGCTCCACTGGGCTGACTGTTCCACTGGGCGGACTGTTCCACTGGGCGGACTGTTCCACTGGGCTGACTGCTCCACTGGGCTGACTGCTCATATTTGTGTAACTGATGAAATGCTGAATGGGGGGTTTCTCCACGGTAAGAAACAGACCATTTTTATGGCCCTCTTCTCTTTCCTGTTATTGCAGTTTTCTGCTGTGGTTGTATGATTCTGTGATGTGCCTGCCTGTGTAGAGCAACAGGGCAGGCATTCAGCAGTGTTCTGTTTGGCAAATAGTGGACTACTGTAATTGCCAATACCAGCACAGAAGGAAGTGCTAGAGCTTGTTCTGTGGATACTAGTATTTCATGGCTGCTGTGTGTGCTTTTGTGATGACGTTAATGTAGGCAGTCATACCATCCTCTAGTCTACCAGTTTCTTAGGCTACTGTCTTAGGTTTCAGTGAAATATCTCAGTTGGCTAAGGAGGGGATGGTTTGCCTTGCGAGGTGGCTTCATTTGGCTGCTTCAGTAAGCCCTCTGGCTTTGTGTGATCGTTCCATACAGGAAAATACTAGAGGATACTGTATGTGAGGTATATTTAATCGAGCATACAGCCATGCGATCTCCATAGACAAACATTGGCAGTAGAATGGCCTTACAGAAGAGCTCAGTGACTTTCAACGTGGCACTGTTATAGGATGCCACCTTTCCAACAAGTCAGTTTGTAAAATGTCTTCCCTGCTAGAGCTGCCACAGTCAACTGTAAGTGCTGTTCTTGTGAAGTGGAAACGTTTAGGAACAACAACAGCTCAGCCGCAAAGTGGTAGGCCACACAGCCTCTGGAAGTAACGTCAGTACAAGAACTGTTCGTTGGGAGCTTCATGAAATCAGTTTCCATGGCTGAGCAGCCGCACATAAGCCTCAGATCACCATGCGCAATTCCAAGCATCGGCTGGAGTAGTGTAAAGCTTGCCGCCATTGGACTTTGGAGCAGTGGAAACGCGTTCGTTGGAGTGATGAATTACTCTTCACCATCTGGCATTTCGACGGACGAATCTGGGTTTGTCAGATGCCAGGAGAACACTATCTACCCGAATGCATAGTGCCGACTGTAAAGTTTGGTGGAAGAGGAATAATGGTCTGGGGCTGTTTTTCATCGTTCAGGCTAGGCCCCTTAGTTTCAAGAAAGGGAAATCTTAACGCTACAGCATACAATGACATTCTAGGCGATTCTGTGCTTCCAACCTTCCAACAGGAATTACTATGCCATTCACATGCTGGATTTAACACAACCCTGCTCAGAATTTCAATGCCTCTCTCCCCCTGAAGACTCACTCACATGCTTATACGCGATTACAATGATGACATCATTCAATTATACCATGTCTCCCCACTAGGTGACTATAGCTACAGTGAGGTTCCCGTCTATGGACAAAGAGTGCTGTAATATCTAAACGGTTTGCCTGATATGGATGAAAATACCCTCAAATTTAAATCTGACAAAATGCACTTTATAATTTCAAACCCAAGGTGCTGGAGTACAGAGACCAAATATTTTTGGACCTCAATGTAGATGAAGTATGGGAGGAAAACACGACCCTCACAAGGTGACCATAGCTAGATGAAGTATGGAGGAAAACACGTTCCTCACTAGGTGACCATAGCTAGATGAAGTATGGAGGAAAACACATCCCCACTAGGTGACCATAGCTAGATGAAGTATGGAAGGAAAACACGACCCTCACTAGGTGACCATAGCTAGATGAAGTATGGAGGAAAACACATCCCCACTAGGTGACCATAGCTAGATGAAGTATGGGAGGAAAACACATCCTCACTAGGTGACCATAGCTAGATGAAATATGGGAGGAAAACACATCCCCACTAGGTGACCATAGCTAGATGAAGTATGGAAGGAAAACACGACCCTCACTAGGTGACCATAGCTAGATGAAGTATGGGAGGAAAACACGACCCTCACTAGGTGACCATAGCTAGATGAAGTATGGGAGGAAAACACATCCCCACTAGGTGACCATAGCTAGATGAAGTATGGAAGGAAAACAAGTCCTCACTAGGTGACCATAGCTAGATGAAGTATGGGAGGAAAACACATCCCCACTAGGTGACCATAGCTAGATGAAGTATGGGAGGAAAACACATCCCCACTAGGTGACCATAGCTAGATGAAGTATGGAGGAAAACACATCCCCACTAGGTGACCATAGCTAGATGAAGTATGGAGGAAAACACATCCCCACTAGGTGACCATAGCTAGATGAAGTATGGGAGGAAAACACATCCTCACTAGGTGACCATAGCAAGATGAAGTATGGAGGAAAACACATCCCCACTAGGTGACCATAGCTAGATGAAGTATGGGAGGAAAACACATCCTCACTAGGTGACCATAGCAAGATGAAGTATGGAGGAAAACACATCCCCACTAGGTGACCATAGCTAGATGAAGTATGGGAGGAAAACACATCCTCACTAGGTGACCATAGCAAGATGAAGTATGGAGGAAAACACATCCCCACTAGGTGACCATAGCTAGATGAAGTATGGAAGGAAAACACATCCCCACTAGGTGACCATAGCTAGATGAAGTATGGAAGGAAAACACGACCCTCACTAGGTGACCATAGCTAGATGAAGTATGGAAGGAAAACACATCCTCACTAGGTGACCATAGCAAGATGAAGTATGGAGGAAAACACATCCCCACTAGGTGACCATAGCTAGATGAAGTATGGGAGGAAAACACATCCTCACTAGGTGACCATAGCTAGATGAAGTATGGGAGGAAAACACATCCCCACTAGGTGACCATAGCTAGATGAAGTATGGAAGGAAAACACGACCCTCACTAGGTGACCATAGCTAGATGAAGTATGGGAGGAAAACACATCCTCACTAGGTGACCATAGCTAGATGAAGTATGGAGGAAAACACATCCCCACTAGGTGACCATAGCTAGATGAAGTATGGAGGAAAACACATCCCCACTAGGTGACCATAGCTAGATGAAGTATGGAGGAAAACACATCCTCACTAGGTGACCATAGCTAGATGAAGTATGGGAGGAAAACACATCCTCACTAGGTGACCATAGCTAGATGAAGTATGGGAGGAAAACACATCCCCACTAGGTGACCATAGCTAGATGAAGTATGGGAGGAAAACACATCCCCACTAGGTGACCATAGCTAGATGATGTATGGAAGGAAAACACATCCCCATAGGTGACCATAGCTAGATGAAGTATGGGAGGAAAACAAATCCCTCACTATGTGACCATAGCTAGATGAAGTATGGGAGGAAAACACGACCCTCACTAGGTGACAATAGCTAGATGAAGTGTGGGAGGAAAACACATCCCCACTAGGTGACCATAGCTAGATGAAGTATGGGAGGAAAACAAATCCTCACTAGGTGACCATAGCTAGATGAAGTATGGGAGGAAAACAGGACCCTCACTAGGTGACCATAGCTAGATGAAGTATGGAAGGAAAACACGACCCTCACTAGGTGACCATAGCTAGATGAAGTATGGGAGGAAAACACGACCGTCACTAGGTGACCATAGCTAGATGAAGTATGGAGGAAAACACATCCCCACTAGGTGACCATAGCTAGATGAAGTATGGGAGGAAAACACGGCCCTCACTAGGTGACCATAGCTAGATGAAGTATGGGAGGAAAACACGGCCCTCACTAGGTGACCATAGCTAGATGAAGTATGGGAGGAAAACACATCCCTCACTAGGTGACCATAGCTAGATGAAGTATGGGAGGAAAACACGACCCTCACTAGGTGACCATAGCTAGATGAAGTATGGGAGGAAAACACATCCTCACTAGGTGACCATAGCTAGATGAAGTATGGGAGGAAAACACATCCCCAGTAGGTGACCATAGCTAGATGAAGTATGGAAGGAAAACACGACCCTCACTAGGTGACCATAGCTAGATGAAGTATGGGAGGAAAACACATCCTCACTAGGTGACCATAGCTAGATGAAGTATGGGAGGAAAACACATCCCCACTAGGTGACCATAGCTAGATGATGTATGGAAGGAAAACACATCCCCACTAGGTGACCATAGCTAGATGAAGTATGGAGGAAAACACATCCCCACTAGGTGACCATAGCTAGATGAAGTATGGAAGGAAAACACAACCCTCACTAGGTGACCATAGCTAGATGAAGTATGGGAGTAAAGTACATCCCCACTAGGTGACCATAGCTAGATGAAGTATGGGAGTAAAACACGACCCTCACTAGGTGACCATAGCTAGATGAAGTATGGGAGGAAAACACATCCCCACTAGGTGACCATAGCTAGATGATGTATGGAAGGAAAACACATCCCCACTAGGTGACCATAGCTAGATGAAGTATGGGAGGAAAACACATCCTCACTAGGTGACCATAGCTAGATGAAGTATGGAGGAAAACACATCCTCACTAGGTGACCATAGCAAGATGAAGTATGGAGGAAAACACATCCCCACTAGGTGACCACAGCTAGATGAAGTATGGAAGGAAAACACATCCCCACTAGGTGACCATAGCTAGATGAAGTATGGAAGGAAAACACATCCCCACTAGGTGACCATAGCTAGATGAAGTATGGAAGGAAAACACGACCCTCACTAGGTGACCATAGCTAGATGAAGTATGGAAGGAAAACACATCCTCACTAGGTGACCATAGCTAGATGAAGTATGGGAGGAAAACACATCCTCACTAGGTGACCATAGCTAGATTAAGTATGGGAGGAAAACACATCCCCACTAGGTGACCATAGCTAGATGAAGTATGGGAGGAAAACACATCCCCACTAGGTGACCATAGCTAGATGAAGTATGGAAGGAAAACACGACCCTCACTAGGTGACCATAGCTAGATGATGTATGGAAGGAAAACACATCCCCACTAGGTGGCCATAGCTAGATGAAGTATGGAGGAAAACACATCCCCACTAGGTGACCATAGCTAGATGAAGTATGGAAGGAAAACACAACCCTCACTAGGTTACCATAGCTAGATAAAGTATGGGAGGAAAATACATCCCCACTAGGTGACCATAGCTAGATGAAGTATGGAAGGAAAACACATCCTCACTAGGTTACCATAGCTAGATGAAGTATGGGAGGAAAACACATCCCCATAGGTGACCATAGCTAGATGAAGTATGGGAGGAAAACACATCCCCACTAGGTGACCATAGCTAGATGAAGTATGGGAGGAAAACACGGCCCTCACTTGGTGACCATAGCTAGATGAAGTATGGGAGGAAAACACATCCCTCACTAGGTGACCATAGCTAGATGAAGTATGGGAGGAAAACAAATCCCTCACTATGTGACCATAGCTAGATGAAGTATGGGAGGAAAACACATCCTCACTAGGTGACCATAGCTAGATGAAGTATGGGAGGAAAACACGACCCTCACTAGGTGACCATAGCTAGATGAAGTATGGGAGGAAAACACATCCCCACTAGGTGACCATAGCTAGATGAAGTATGGGAGGAAAACACATCCTCACTAGGTGACCATAGCTAGATGAAGTATGGGAGGAAAACAAATCCCTCACTATGTGACCATAGCTAGATGAAGTATGGGAGGAAAACACGACCCTCACTAGGTGACCATAGCTAGATGAAGTATGGGAGGAAAACACATCCCCACTAGGTGACCATAGCTAGATGAAGTATGGGAGGAAAACAAATCCTCACTAGGTGACCATAGCTAGATGAAGTATGGGAGGAAAACACGACCCTCACTAGGTGACCATAGCTAGATGAAGTATGGAAGGAAAACACGACCCTCACTAGGTGACCATAGCTAGATGAAGTATGGGAGGAAAACACGACCGTCACTAGGTGACCATAGCTAGATGAAGTATGGAGGAAAACACATCCTCACTAGGTGACCATAGCTAGATGAAGTATGGGAGGAAAACACATCCCCACTAGTTGACCATAGCTAGATGAAGTATGGAAGGAAAACACGGCCCTCACTAGGTGACCATAGCTAAATGAAGTATGGGAGGAAAACACATCCCTCACTAGGTGACCATAGCTAGATGAAGTATGGGAGGAAAACACGACCCTCAATAGTTGACCATAGCTAGATGAAGTATGGGAGGAAAACACATCCTCACTAGGTGACCATAGCTAGATGAAGTATGGGAGGAAAACACATCCCCACTAGGTGACCATAGCTAGATGAAGTATGGGAGGAAAACACGACCCTCACTAGGTGACCATAGCTAGATGAAGTATGGAAGGAAAACACGACCCTCACTAGGTGACCATAGCTAGATGAAGTATGGGAGGAAAACACGACCGTCACTAGGTGACCATAGCTAGATGAAGTATGGAGGAAAACACATCCTCACTAGGTGACCATAGCTAGATGAAGTATGGGAGGAAAACACATCCCCACTAGGTGACCATAGCTAGATGAAGTATGGGAGGAAAACACGGCCCTCACTAGGTGACCATAGCTAGATGAAGTATGGGAGGAAAACACATCCCTCACTAGGTGACCATAGCTAGATGAAGTATGGGAGGAAAACACGACCCTCACTAGGTGACCATAGCTAGATGAAGTATGGGAGGAAAACACATCCTCACTAGGTGACCATAGCTAGATGAAGTATGGGAGGAAAACACATCCCCACTAGGTGACCATAGCTAGATGATGTATGGAAGGAAAACACATCCCCACTAGGTGACCATAGCTAGATGAAGTATGGAGGAAAACACATCCCCACTAGGTGACCATAGCTAGATGAAGTATGGAAGGAAAACACAACCCTCACTAGGTGACCATAGCTAGATGAAGTATGTGAGTAAAGTACATCCCCACTAGGTGACCATAGCTAGATGAAGTATGGGAGTAAAACACGACCCTCACTAGGTGACCATAGCTAGATGAAGTATGGGAGGAAAACACATCCCCACTAGGTGACCATAGCTAGATGAAGTATGGGAGGAAAATACATCCCCACTAGGTGACCATAGCTAGATGAAGTATGGAAGGAAAACACATCCTCACTAGGTGACCATAGCTAGATGAAGTATGGGAGGAAAACACATCCCCATAGGTGACCATAGCTAGATGAAGTATGGGAGGAAAACACATCCCCACTAGGTGACCATAGCTAGATGAAGTATGGGAGGAAAACACGGCCCTCACTGTGTGACCATAGCTAGATTAAGTATGGGAGGAAAACACATCCCTCACTAGGTGACCATAGCTAGATGAAGTATGGGAGGAAAACACGACCCTCACTAGGTGACCATAGCTAGATGAAGTATGGGAGGAAAACACGACCCTCACTAGGTGACCATAGCTAGATGAAGTATGGGAGGAAAACACATCCCCACTAGGTGACCATAGCTAGATGAAGTATGGGAGGAAAACACATCCCCACTAGGTGACCATAGCTAGATGAAGTATGGAGGAAAACACATCCCCACTAGGTGACCATAGCTAGATGAAGTATGGAGGAAAACACATCCCCACTAGGTGACCATAGGTAGATGAAGTATGGGAGGAAAACACATCCTCACTAGGTGACCATAGCAAGATGAAGTATGGAGGAAAACACATCCCCACTAGGTGACCATAGCTAGATGAAGTATGGGAGGAAAACACATCCTCACTAGGTGACCATAGCAAGATGAAGTATGGAGGAAAACACATCCCCACTAGGTGACCACAGCTAGATGAAGTATGGAAGGAAAACACATCCCCACTAGGTGACCATAGCTAGATGAAGTATGGAAGGAAAACACATCCTCACTAGGTGACCATAGCTAGATGAAGTATGGGATGAAAACACATCCTCACTAGGTGACCATAGCTAGATGAAGTATGGGAGGAAAACACATCCCCACTAGGTGACCATAGCTAGATGAAGTATGGGAGGAAAACACATCCCCACTAGGTGACCATAGCTAGATGAAGTATGGAAGGAAAACACGACCCTCACTAGGTGACCATAGCTAGATGATGTATGGAAGGAAAACACATCCCCACTAGGTGGCCATAGCTAGATGAAGTATGGAGGAAAACACATCCCCACTAGGTGACCATAGCTAGATGAAGTATGGAAGGAAAACACAACCCTCACTAGGTGACCATAGCTAGATAAAGTATGGGAGGAAAATACATCCCCACTAGGTGACCATAGCTAGATGAAGTATGGAAGGAAAACATCCTCACTAGGTGACCATAGCTAGATGAAGTATGGGAGGAAAACACATCCCCATAGGTGACCATAGCTAGATGAAGTATGGGAGGAAAACACATCCCCACTAGGTGACCATAGCTAGATGAAGTATGGGAGGAAAACACGGCCCTCACTTGGTGACCATAGCTAGATGAAGTATGGGAGGAAAACACATCCCTCACTTGTTGACCATAGCTAGATGAAGTATGGGAGGAAAACACGACCCTCACTAGGTGACCATAGCTAGATGAAGTATGGGAGGAAAACACATCCCCACTAGGTGACCATAGCTAGATGAAGTATGGGAGGAAAACAAATTCCCTCACTATGTGACCATAGCTAGATGAAGTATGGGAGGAAAACACGACCCTCACTAGGTGACCATAGCTAGATGAAGTATGGGAGGAAAACACATCCCCACTAGGTGACCATAGCTAGATGAAGTATGGGAGGAAAACAAATCCGCACTAGGTGACCATAGCTAGATGAAGTATGGGAGGAAAACACGACCCTCACTAGGTGACCATAGCTAGATGAAGTATGGAAGGAAAACACGACCCTCACTAGGTGACCATAGCTAGATGAAGTATGGGAGGAAAACACGACCGTCACTAGGTGACCATAGCTAGATGAAGTATGGAGGAAAACACATCCTCACTAGGTGACCATAGCTAGATGAAGTATGGGAGGAAAACACATCCCCACTAGGTGACCATAGCTAGATGAAGTATGGGAGGAAAACACGGCCCTCACTAGGTGACCATAGCTAGATGAAGTATGGGAGGAAAACACATCCCCACTAGGTGACCATAGCTAGATGAAGTATGGAAGGAAAACACGACCATCACTAGGTGACCATAGCTAGATGATGTATGGAAGGAAAACACATCCCCACTAGGTGGCCATAGCTAGATGAAGTATGGAGGAAAACACATCCCCACTAGGTGACCATAGCTAGATGAAGTATGGAAGGAAAACACAACCCTCACTAGGTGACCATAGCTAGATAAAGTATGGGAGGAAAATACATCCCCACTAGGTGACCATAGCTAGATGAAGTATGGAAGGAAAACACATCCTCACTAGGTGACCATAGCTAGATGAAGTATGGGAGGAAAACACATCCTCATAGGTGACCATAGCTAGATGAAGTATGGGAGGAAAACACATCCCCACTAGGTGACCATAGCTAGATGAAGTATGGGAGGAAAACACGGCCCTCACTTGGTGACCATAGCTAGATGAAGTATGGGAGGAAAACACATCCCTCACTTGTTGACCATAGCTAGATGAAGTATGGGAGGAAAACACGACCCTCACTAGGTGACCATAGCTAGATGAAGTATGGGAGGAAAACACATCCCCACTAGGTGACCATAGCTAGATGAAGTATGGGAGGAAAACAAATTCCCTCACTATGTGACCATAGCTAGATGAAGTATGGGAGGAAAACACGACCCTCACTAGGTGACCATAGCTAGATGAAGTATGGGAGGAAAACACATCCCCACTAGGTGACCATAGCTAGATGAAGTATGGGAGGAAAACAAATCCGCACTAGGTGACCATAGCTAGATGAAGTATGGGAGGAAAACACGACCCTCACTAGGTGACCATAGCTAGATGAAGTATGGAAGGAAAACACGACCCTCACTAGGTGACCATAGCTAGATGAAGTATGGGAGGAAAACACGACCGTCACTAGGTGACCATAGCTAGATGAAGTATGGAGGAAAACACATCCTCACTAGGTGACCATAGCTAGATGAAGTATGGGAGGAAAACACATCCCCACTAGGTGACCATAGCTAGATGAAGTATGGGAGGAAAACACGGCCCTCACTAGGTGACCATAGCTAGATGAAGTATGGGAGGAAAACACATCCCTCACTAGGTGACCATAGCTAGATGAAGTATGGGAGGAAAACACATCCCCACTAGGTGACCATAGCTAGATGAAGTATGGAGGAAAACACATCCCCACTAGGTGACCATAGCTAGATGAAGTATGGAAGGAAAACACAACCCTCACTAGGTGACCATAGCTAGATGAAGTATGGGAGTAAAGTACATCCCCACTAGGTGACCATAGCTAGATGAAGTATGGGAGTAAAACACGACCCTCACGAGGTGACCATAGCTAGATGAAGTATGGGAGGAAAACACATCCCCACTAGGTGACCATAGCTAGATGAAGTATGGGAGGAAAATACATCCCAACTAGGTGACCATAGCTAGATGAAGTATGGAAGGAAAACACATCCTCACTAGGTGACCATAGCTAGATGAAGTATGGGAGGAAAACACATCCCCATAGGTGACCATAGCTAGATGAACTATGGGAGGAAAACACATCCCCACTAGGTGACCATAGCTAGATGAAGTATGGGAGGAAAACACGGCCCTCACTGGTGACCATAGCTAGATGAAGTATGGGAGGAAAACACATCCCTCACTAGGTGACCATAGCTAGATGAAGTATGGGAGGAAAACACGACCCTCACTAGGTGACCATAGCTAGATGAAGTATGGGAGGAAAACACATCCCCACTAGGTGACCATAGCTAGATGAAGTATGGGAGGAAAACAAATCCCTCACTATGTGACCATAGCTAGATGAAGTATGGGAGGAAAACACGACCCTCACTAGGTGACCATAGCTAGATGAAGTATGGGAGGAAAACACATCCCCACTAGGTGACCATAGCTAGATGAAGTATGGGAGGAAAACAAATCCTCACTAGGTGACCATAGCTAGATGAAGTATGGGAGGAAAACACGACCCTCACTAAGTGACCATAGCTAGATGAAGTATGGAAGGAAAACACGACCCTCACTAGGTGACCATAGCTAGATGAAGTATGGGAGGAAAACACGACCGTCACTAGGTGACCATAGCTAGATGAAGTATGGAGGAAAACACATCCTCACTAGGTGACCATAGCTAGATGAAGTATGGGAGGAAAACACATCCCCACTAGGTGACCATAGCTAGATGAAGTATGGGAGGAAAACATGGCCCTCACTAGGTGACCATAGCTAGATGAAGTATGGGAGGAAAACACATCCCTCACTAGGTGACCATAGCTAGATGAAGTATGGGAGGAAAACACGACCCTCAATAGGTGACCATAGCTAGATGAAGTATGGGAGGAAAACACATCCTCACTAGGTGACCATAGCTAGATGAAGTATGGGAGGAAAACACATCCCCACTAGGTGACTATAGCTAGATGAAGTATGGGAGGAAAACACATCCCCACTAGGTGACCATAGCTAGATGATGTATGGAAGGAAAACACATCCCCACTAGGTGACCATAGCTAGATGAAGTATGGAAGGAAAACACAACCCTCACTAGGTGACCATAGCTAGATAAAGTATGGAAGGAAAACACATCCTCACTAGGTGACCATAGCTAGATGAAGTATGGGAGGAAAACACATCCCCATAGGTGACCATAGCTAGATGAAGTATGGGAGGAAAACACATCCTCACTAGGTGACCATAGCTAGATGAAGTATGGGAGGAAAACACATCCCCACTAGGTGACCATAGCTAGATGAAGTATGGGAGGAAAACACGGCCCTCACTAGGTGACCATAGCTAGATGAAGTATGGGAGGAAAACACATCCCTCACTAGGTGACCATAGCTAGATGAAGTATGGGAGGAAAACACGACCCTCACTAGGTGACCATAGCTAGATGAAGTATGGGAGGAAAACACGACCCTCACTAGGTGACCATAGCTAGATGAAGTATGGGAGGAAAACACATCCTCACTAGGTGACCATAGCTAGATGATGTATGGGAGGAAAACACATCCCCACTAGGTGACCATAGCTAGATGAAGTATGGAGGAAAACACATCCACACTAGGTGACCATAGCTAGATGAAGTATGGAAGGAAAACAAGTCCTCACTAGGTGACCATAGCTTGATGAAGTATGGGAGGAAAACACATCCCCACTAGGTGACCATAGCTAGATGAAGTATGGGAGGAAAACACATCCTCACTAGGTGACCATAGCTAGATGAAGTATGGAAGGAAAACAAGTCCTCACTAGGTGACCATAGCTACATGATGTATGGAAGGAAAACACATCCCCACTAGGTGACCATAGCTAGATGAAGTATGGAAGGAAAACACGACCCTCACTAGGTGACCATAGCTAGTTGAAGTATGGAGGAAAACACATCCTCACTAGGTGACCATAGCTAGATGAAGTATGGAGGAAAACACATCCCCACTAGGTGACCATAGCTAGATGAAGTATGGGAGGAAAACACATCCTCACTAGGTGACCATAGCTAGATGAAGTATGGGAGGAAAACACATCCCCACTAGGTGACCATAGCTAGATGAAGTATGGAAGGAAAACACGACCCTCACTAGGTGACCATAGCTAGATGAAGTATGGGAGGAAAACACGACCCTCACTAGGTGACCATAGCTAGATGAAGTATGGGAGGAAAACACATCCCCACTAGGTGACCATAGCTAGATGAAGTATGGAAGGAAAACAAGTCCTCACTAGGTGACCATAGCTAGATGAAGTATGGGAGGAAAACACATCCCCACTAGGTGACCATAGCTAGATGAAGTATGGGAGGAAAACACATCCCCACTAGGTGACCATAGCTAGATGATGTATGGAAGGAAAACACATCCTCACTAGGTGACCATAGCTAGATGAAGTATGGAGGAAAACACATCCCCACTAGGTGACCATAGCTAGATGAAGTATGGAGGAAAACACATCCCCACTAGGTGACCATAGCTAGATGAAGTATGGAGGAAAACACATCCCCACTAGGTTACCATAGCTAGATGAAGTATGGGAGGAAAACACATCCTCACTAGGTGACCATAGCAAGATGAAGTATGGAGGAAAACACATCCCCACTAGGTGACCATAGCTAGATGAAGTATGGGAGGAAAACACATCCCCACTAGGTGACCATAGCTAGATGAAGTATGGAGGAAAACACATCCCCACTAGGTGACCATAGCTAGATGAAGTATGGAAGGAAAACACGACCCTCACTAGGTGACTATAGTTAGTTGAAGTATGGAGGAAAACACATCCTCACTAGGTGACCATAGCTAGATGAAGTATGGAAGGAAAACACGTCCTCACTAGGTGACCATAGCTAGATGAAGTATGGGAGGAAAACACATCCCCACTAGGTGACCATAGCTAGATGAAGTATGGGAGGAAAACACGACCCTCACTAGGTGACCATAGCTAGATGAAGTATGGGAGGAAAACACATCCTCACTAGGTGACCATAGCTAGATGATGTATGGGAGGAAAACACATCCCCACTAGGTGACCATAGCTAGATGAAGTATGGAGGAAAACACATCCACACTAGGTGACCATAGCTAGATGAAGTATGGAAGGAAAACAAGTCCTCACTAGGTGACCATAGCTAGATGAAGTATGGGAGGAAAACACATCCCCACTAGGTGACCATAGCTAGATGAAGTATGGGAGGAAAACACATCCTCACTAGGTGACCATAGCTAGATGAAGTATGGAAGGAAAACAAGTCCTCACTAGGTGACCATAGCTAGATGATGTATGGAAGGAAAACACATCCCCACTAGGTGACCATAGCTAGATGAAGTATGGGAGGAAAACACGACTCTCACTAGGTGACCATAGCTAGATTAAGTATGGGAGGAAAACACATCCCCACTAGGTGACCATAGCTAGATGAAGTATGGGAGGAAAACACATCCCCACTAGGTGACCATAGCTAGATGAAGTATGGGAGGAAAACACGACCCTCACTAGGTGACCATAGCTAGATGAAGTATGGGAGGAAAACACATCCCCACTAGGTGACCATAGCTAGATGAAGTTTGGGAGGAAAACACAACCCTCACTAGGTGACCATAGCTAGATGAAGTATGGAGGAAAACACATCCCCACTAGGTTACCATAGCTAGATGAAGTATGGGAGGAAAACACATCCTCACTAGGTGACCATAGCAAGATGAAGTATGGAGGAAAACACATCCCCACTAGGTGACCATAGCTAGATGAAGTATGGGAGGAAAACACATCCCCACTAGGTGACCATAGCTAGATGAAGTATGGAGGAAAACACATCCCCACTAGGTGACCATAGCTAGATGAAGTATGGAAGGAAAACACGACCCTCACTAGGTGACTATAGTTAGTTGAAGTATGGAGGAAAACACATCCTCACTAGGTGACCATAGCTAGATGAAGTATGGAAGGAAAACACGTCCTCACTAGGTGACCATAGCTAGATGAAGTATGGGAGGAAAACACATCCCCACTAGGTGACCATAGCTAGATGAAGTATGGGAGGAAAACACGACCCTCACTAGGTGACCATAGCTAGATGAAGTATGGGAGGAAAACACATCCTCACTAGGTGACCATAGCTAGATGATGTATGGGAGGAAAACACATCCCCACTAGGTGACCATAGCTAGATGAAGTATGGAGGAAAACACATCCACACTAGGTGACCATAGCTAGATGAAGTATGGAAGGAAAACAAGTCCTCACTAGGTGACCATAGCTAGATGAAGTATGGGAGGAAAACACATCCCCACTAGGTGACCATAGCTAGATGAAGTATGGGAGGAAAACACATCCTCACTAGGTGACCATAGCTAGATGAAGTATGGAAGGAAAACAAGTCCTCACTAGGTGACCATAGCTAGATGATGTATGGAAGGAAAACACATCCCCACTAGGTGACCATAGCTAGATGAAGTATGGGAGGAAAACACGACTCTCACTAGGTGACCATAGCTAGATTAAGTATGGGAGGAAAACACATCCCCACTAGGTGACCATAGCTAGATGAAGTATGGGAGGAAAACACATCCCCACTAGGTGACCATAGCTAGATGAAGTATGGGAGGAAAACACGACCCTCACTAGGTGACCATAGCTAGATGAAGTATGGGAGGAAAACACATCCCCACTAGGTGACCATAGCTAGATGAAGTTTGGGAGGAAAACACAACCCTCACTAGGTGACCATAGCTAGATGAAGTATGGAGGAAAACACGTTCCTCACGAGGTGACCATAGCTAGATGAAGTATGGAGGAAAACACATCCCCACTAGGTGACCATAGCTAGATGAAGTATGGAAGGAAAACACGACCCTCACTAGGTGACCATAGCTAGTTGAAGTATGGAGGAAAACACATCCTCACTAGGTGACCATAGCTAGATGAAGTATGGAGGAAAACACATCCCCACTAGGTGACCATAGCTAGATGAAGTATGTGAGGAAAACACATCCTCACTAGGTGACCATAGCTAGATGAAGTATGGGAGGAAAACACATCCCCACTAGGTGACCATAGCTAGATGAAGTATGGAAGGAAAACACGACCCTCACTAGGTGACCATAGCTCGATGAAGTATGGGAGGAAAACACGACCCTCACTAGGTGACCATAGCTAGATGAAGTATGGGAGGAAAACACATCCCCACTAGGTGACCATAGCTAGATGAAGTATGGAAGGAAAACAAGTCCTCACTAGGTGACCATAGCTAGATGAAGTATGGGAGGAAAACACATCCCCACTAGGTGACCATAGCTAGATGAAGTATGGGAGGAAAACACATCCCCACTAGGTGACCATAGCTAGATGATGTATGGAAGGAAAACACATCCCCACTAGGTGACCATAGCTAGATGAAGTATGGAGGAAAACACATCCCCACTAGGTGACCATAGCTAGATGAAGTATGGAGGAAAACACATCCCCACTAGGTGACCATAGCTAGATGAAGTATGGAGGAAAACACATCCCCACTAGGTGACCATAGCTAGATAAAGTATGGGAGGAAAACACATCCTCACTAGGTGACCATAGCAAGATGAAGTATGGAGGAAAACACATCCCCACTAGGTGACCATAGCTAGATGAAGTATGGGAGGAAAACACATCCCCACTAGGTGACCATAGCTAGATGAAGTATGGAGGAAAACACATCCCCACTAGGTGACCATAGCTAGATGAAGTATGGAAGGAAAACACGACCCTCACTAGGTGACCATAGCTAGTTGAAGTATGGAGGAAAACACATCCTCACTAGGTGACCATAGCTAGATGAAGTATGGAGGAAAACACATCCCCACTAGGTGACCATAGCTAGATGAAGTATGGGAGGAAAACACATCCTCACTAGGTGACCATAGCTAGATGAAGTATGGAGGAAAACACATCCTCACTAGGTGACCATAGCTAGATGAAGTATGGGAGGAAAACACATCCCCACTAGGTGACCATAGCTAGATGAAGTATGGAAGGAAAACACGACCCTCACTAGGTGACCATAGCTAGATGAAGTATGGGAGGAAAACACATCCCCACTAGGTGACCATAGCTAGATGAAGTATGGAAGGAAAACAAGTCCTCACTAGGTGACCATAGCTAGATGAAGTATGGGAGGAAAACACATCCCCACTAGGTGACCATAGCTAGATGAAGTATGGGAGGAAAACACATCCCCACTAGGTGACCATAGCTAGATGAAGTATGGAGGAAAACACATCCCCACTAGGTGACCATAGCTAGATGAAGTATGGAGGAAAACACATCCCCACTAGGTGACCATAGCTAGATGAAGTATGGGAGGAAAAAACATCCTCACTAGGTGACCATAGCAAGATGAAGTATGGAGGAAAACACATCCCCACTAGGTGACCATAGCTAGATGAAGTATGGGAGGAAAACACATCCTCACTAGGTGACCATAGCAAGATGAAGTATGGAGGAAAACACATCCCCACTAGGTGACCATAGCTAGATGAAGTATGGAAGGAAAACACATCCCCACTAGGTGACCATAGCTAGATGAAGTATGGAAGGAAAACACGACCCTCACTAGGTGACCATAGCTAGATGAAGTATGGAAGGAAAACACATCCCCACTAGGTGACCATAGCTAGATGAAGTATGGAAGGAAAACAAGTCCTCACTAGGTGACCATAGCTAGATGAATTATGGGAGGAAAACACATCCCCACTAGGTGACCATAGGTAGATGAAGTATGGGAGGAAAACACATCCCCACTAGGTGACCATAGCTAGATGAAGTATGGAAGGAAAACACGACCCTCACTAGGTGACCATAGCTAGATGAAGTATGGGAGGAAAACACGACCCTCACTAGGTGACCATAGCTAGATGAAGTATGGGAGGAAAACACATCCCCACTAGGTGACCATAGCTAGATGAAGTATGGAAGGAAAACAAGTCCTCACTAGGTGACCATAGCTAGATGAAGTATGGGAGGAAAACACATCCCCACTAGGTGACCATAGCTAGATGAAGTATGGGAGGAAAACACATCCCCACTAGGTGACCATAGCTAGATGAAGTATGGGAGGAAAACACATCCCCACTAGGTGACCATAGCTAGATGATGTATGGAAGGAAAACACATCCCCACTAGGTGACCATAGCTAGATGAAGTATGGAGGAAAACACATCCCCACTAGGTGACCATAGCTAGATGAAGTATGGAGGAAAACACATCCCCACTAGGTGACCATAGCTAGATGAAGTATGGGAGGAAAACACATCCCCACTAGGTGACCATAGCTAGATGAAGTATGGAGGAAAACACATCCCCACTAGGTGACCATAGCTAGATGAAGTATGGAAGGAAAACACGACCCTCACTAGGTGACCATAGCTAGTTGAAGTATGGAGGAAAACACATCCTCACTAGGTGACCATAGCTAGATGAAGTATGGAGGAAAACACATCCCCACTAGGTGACCATAGCTAGATGAAGTATGGAAGGAAAACACGACCCTCACTAGGTGACCATAGCTAGATGAAGTATGGGAGGAAAACACGACCCTCACTAGGTGACCATAGCTAGATGAAGTATGGGAGGAAAACACATCCCCACTAGGTGACCATAGCTAGATGAAGTATGGAAGGAAAACAAGTCCTCACTAGGTGACCATAGCTAGATGAAGTATGGGAGGAAAACACATCCCCACTAGGTGACCATAGCTAGATGAAGTATGGGAGGAAAACACATCCCCACTAGGTGACCATAGATAGATGAAGTATGGAGGAAAACACATCCCCACTAGGTGACCATAGCTAGATGAAGTATGGGAGGAAAACACGGCCCTCACTAGGTGACCATAGCTAGATGAAGTATGGGAGGAAAACACATCCCCACTAGGTGACCATAGCTAGATGAAGTATGGGAGGAAAACACGGCCCTCACTAGGTGACCATAGCTAGATGAAGTATGGGAGGAAAACACATCCCCACTAGGTGACCATAGCTAGATGAAGTATGGGAGGAAAACACATCCTCACTAGGTGACCATAGCTAGATGAAGTATGGAGGAAAACACATCCCCACTAGGTGACCATAGCTAGATGAAGTATGGGAGGAAAACACATCCCCACTAGGTGACCATAGCTAGATGATGTATGGAAGGAAAACACATCCCCACTAGGTGACCATAGCTAGATGAAGTATGGAGGAAAACACATCCCCACTAGGTGACCATAGCTAGATGAAGTATGGAGGAAAACACATCCCCACTAGGTGACCATAGCTAGATGAAGTATGGGAGGAAAACACATCCTCACTAGGTGACCATAGCAAGATGAAGTATGGAGGAAAACACATCCCCACTAGGTGACCATAGCTAGATGAAGTATGGGAGGAAAACACATCCCCACTAGGTGACCATAGCTAGATGAAGTATGGAGGAAAACACATCCCCACTAGGTGACCATAGCTAGATGAAGTATGGAAGGAAAACACGACCCTCACTAGGTGACCATAGCTAGTTGAAGTATGGAGGAAAACACATCCTCACTAGGTGACCATAGCTAGATGAAGTATGGAGGAAAACACATCCCCACTAGGTGACCATAGCTAGATGAAGTATGGGAGGAAAACACATCCTCACTAGGTGACCATAGCTAGATGAAGTATGGGAGGAAAACACATCCCCACTAGGTGACCATAGCTAGATGAAGTATGGAAGGAAAACACGACCCTCACTAGGTGACCATAGCTAGATGAAGTATGGGAGGAAAACACATCCCCACTAGGTGACCATAGCTAGATGAAGTATGGAAGGAAAACAAGTCCTCACTAGGTGACCATAGCTAGATAAAGTATGGGAGGAAAACACATCCCCACTAGGTGACCATAGCTAGATGAAGTATGGGAGGAAAACACATCCCCACTAGGTGACCATAGCTAGATGAAGTATGGAGGAAAACACATCCCCACTAGGTGACCATAGCTAGATGAAGTATGGAGGAAAACACATCCCCACTAGGTGACCATAGCTAGTTGAAGTATGGGAGGAAAACACATCCTCACTAGGTGACCATAGCAAGATGAAGTATGGAGGAAAACACATCCCCACTAGGTGACCATAGCTAGATGAAGTATGGAAGGAAAACACATCCCCACTAGGTGACCATAGCTAGATGAAGTATGGAAGGAAAACACGACCCTCATTAGGTGACCATAGCTAGATGAAGTATGGAAGGAAAACACATCCCCACTAGGTGACCATAGCTAGATGAAGTATGGAAGGAAAACAAGTCCTCACTAGGTGACCATAGCTAGATGAAGTATGGGAGGAAAACACATCCCCACTAGGTGACCATAGCTAGATGAAGTATGGGAGGAAAACACATCCCCACTAGGTGACCATAGCTAGATGAAGTATGGGAGGAAAACACGACTCTCACTAGGTGACCATAGCTAGATTAAGTATGGGAGGAAAACACATCCCCACTAGGTGACCATAGCTAGATGAAGTATGGGAGGAAAACACATCCCCACTAGGTGACCATAGCTAGATGAAGTATGGAAGGAAAACACGACCCTCACTAGGTGACCATAGCTAGATGAAGTATGGGAGGAAAACACATCCCCACTAGGTGACCATAGCTAGATGAAGTATGGAAGGAAAACACGACCCTCACTAGGTGACCATAGCTAGATGAAGTATGGGAGGAAAACACGGCCCTCACTAGGTGACCATAGCTAGATGAAGTATGGGAGGAAAACACATCCCCACTAGGTGACCATAGCTAGATGAAGTATGGGAGGAAAACACATCCTCACTAGGTGACCATAGCTAGATGAAGTATGGAGGAAAACACTTCCCCACTAGGTGACCATAGCTAGATGAAGTATGGGAGGAAAACACATCCTCACTAGGTGACCATAGCAAGATGAAGTATGGGAGGAAAACACATCCTCACTAGGTGACCATAGCTAGATGAAGTATGGGAGGAAAACACATCCCCACTAGGTGACCATAGCAAGATGAAGTATGGGAGGAAAACACATCCCCACTAGGTGACCATAGCTAGATGAAGTATGGGAGGAAAACACATCTTCACTAGGTGACCATAGCTAGATGAAGTATGGAGGAAAACACATCCCCACTAGGTGACCATAGCTAGATGAAGTATGGAGGAAAACACGACCCTCACTAGGTGACCATAGCTAGATGAAGTATGGGAGGAAAACACATCCTCACTAGGTGACCATAGCTAGATGAAGTATGGGAGGAAAACACGACCCTCACTAGGTGACCATAGCTAGATGAAGTATGGGAGGAAAACACGACCCTCACTAGGTGACCATAGCTAGATGAAGTATGGAAGGATAACACGACCCTCACTAGGTGACCATAGCTAGATGAAGTATGGGAGGAAAACACTACCCTCACTAGGTGACCATAGCTAGATGAAGTATGGAAGGAAAACACGTCCTCACTAGGTGACCATAGCTAGATGAAGTATGGGAGGAAAACACATCCCCACTAGGTGACCATAGCTAGATGAAGTATGGGAGGAAAACACGACCCTCACTAGGTGACCATAGCTAGATGAAGTATGGGAGGAAAACACATCCCCACTAGTTGACCATAGCTAGATGAAGTATGGAGGAAAACACATCCCCACTAGGTGACCATAGCTAGATGAAGTATGGAAGGAAAACACATCCCCACTAGGTGACCATAGCTAGATGAAGTATGGGAGGAAAACACATCCTCACTAGGTGACCATAGCTAGATGAAGTATGGAAGGAAAACAAGTCCTCACTAGGTGACCATAGCTAGATGATGTATGGAAGGAAAACACATCCCCACTAGGTGACCATAGCTAGATGAAGTATGGGAGGAAAACACGACTCTCACTAGGTGACCATAGCTAGATTAAGTATGGGAGGAAAACACATCCCCACTAGGTGACCATAGCTAGATGAAGTATGGGAGGAAAACACATCCCCACTAGGTGACCATAGCTAGATGAAGTATGGGAGGAAAACACGACCCTCACTAGGTGACCATAGCTAGATGAAGTATGGGAGGAAAACACATCCCCACTAGGTGACCATAGCTAGATGAAGTTTGGGAGGAAAACACGACCCTCACTAGGTGACCATAGCTAGATGAAGTATGGGAGAAAAACATGACCCTCACTAGGTGACCATAGCTAGATGAAGTATGGGAGGAAAACACATCCTCACTAGGTGACCATAGCTAGATGAAGTATGGGAGGAAAAAACATCCCCACTAGGTGACCATAGCTAGATGAAGTATGGGAGGAAAACTAATCCTCACTAGGTGACCATAGCTAGATGAAGTATGGGAGGAAAACACACCCTCAGTAGGTGACCATAGCTCGATGAAGTATGGGAGGAAAACACGACCCTCACTAGGTGACCATAGCTAGATGAAGTATGGGAGGAAAACACATCCCCACTAGGTGACCATAGCTAGATGAAGTATGGGAGGAAAACACGACCCTCACTAGGTGACCATAGCTAGATGAAGTATGGGAGGAAAAAACGACCCTCACTAGGTGACCATAGCTAGATGAAGTATGGGAGGAAAACACATCCTCACTAGGTGACCATAGCTAGATGAAGTATGGGAGGACAACACGACCCTCACTAGGTGACCATAGCTAGATGAAGTATGGGAGGAAAACACGACCCTCACTAGGTGACCATAGCTAGATGAAGTATGGAAGGAAAACACGACCCTCACTAGGTGACCATAGCTAGATGAAGTATGGGAGGAAAACACATCCCCACTAGGTGACCATAGCTAGATGAAGTATGGGAGTAAAACACGACCCTCACTAGGTGACCATAGCTAGATGAAGTATGGGAGGAAAACACGACCCTCACTAGGTGACCATAGCTAGATGAAGTATGGAAGGAAAACACGTCCTCACTAGGTGACCATAGCTAGATGAAGTATGGGAGGAAAACACATCCCCATAGGTGACCATAGCTAGATGAAGTATGGGAGGAAAACACATCCCTACTAGGTGACCATAGCTAGAAGAAGTATGGGAGGAAAACACGGCCCTCACTAGGTGACCATAGCTAGATGAAGTATGGGAGGAAAACACATCCCTCACTAGGTGACCATAGCTAGATGAAGTATGGGAGGAAAACACGACCCTCACTAGGTGACCATAGCTAGATGAAGTATGGGTGGAAAACACATCCCCACTAGGTGACCATAGCTAGATGAAGTATGTAAGGAAAACAAGTCCTCACTAGGTGACCATAGCTAGATGAAGTATGGGAGGAAAACACATCCCCACTAGGTGACCATAGCTAGATGAATTATGGGAGGAAAACACGACTCTCACTAGGTGACCATAGCTAGATTAAGTATGGGAGGAAAACACATCCCCACTAGGTGACCATAGCTAGATGAAGTATGGGAGGAAAACACATCCCCACTAGGTGACCATAGCTAGATGAAGTATGGAAGGAAAACTCGACCCTCACTAGGTGACCATAGCTAGATGAAGTATGGGAGGAAAACACATCCCCACTAGGTTACCATAGCTAGATGAAGTATGGAAGGAAAACACGACCCTCACTAGGTGACCATAGCTAGATGAAGTATGGGAGGAAAACACGGCCCTCACTAGGTGACCATAGCTAGATGAAGTATGGGAGGAAAACACATCCCCATAGGTGACCATAGCTAGATGAAGTATGGGAGGAAAACACATCCCCACTAGGTGACCATAGCTAGATGAAGTATGGGAGGAAAACACATCCTCACTAGGTGACCATAGCTAGATGAAGTATGGAGGAAAACACATCCCCACTAGGTGACCATAGCTAGATGAAGTATGGGGGAAAACACATCTTTTCTAGGTGACCATAGCTAGATGAAGTATGGGGGAAAACACATCTTTTCTAGGTGACCATAGCTAGATGAAGTATGGGAGTAAAGTACATCCCCACTAGGTGACCATAGCTAGATGAAGTATGGAGGAAAACACGACCCTTACTAGGTGACCATAGCTAGATGAAGTATGGGAGGAAAACACATCCTCACTAGGTGACCATAGCTAGATGAAGTATGGGAGGAAAACACGACCCTCACTAGGTGACCATAGCTAGATGAAGTATGGGAGGAAAACACGACCCTCACTAGGTGACCATAGCTAGATGAAGTATGGAAGGATAACACGACCCTCACTAGGTGACCATAGCTAGATGAAGTATGGGAGGAAAACACGACCCTCACTAGGTGACCATAGCTAGATGAAGTATGGAAGGAAAACACGTCCTCACTAGGTGACCATAGCTAGATGAAGTATGGGAGGAAAACACATCCCCACCAGGTGACCATAGCTAGATGAAGTATGGGAGGAAAACACGACCCTCACTAGGTGACCATAGCTAGATGAAGTATGGGAGGATAACACATCCTCACTAGGTGACCATAGCTAGATGATGTATGGGAGGAAAACACATCCCCACTAGGTGACCATAGCTAGATGAAGTATGGAGGAAAACACATCCCCACTAGGTGACCATAGCTAGATGAAGTATGGAAGGAAAACAAGTCCTCACTAGGTGACCATAGCTAGATGAAGTATGGGAGGAAAACACATCCCCACTAGGTGACCATAGCTAGATGAAGTATGGGAGGAAAACACATCCTCACTAGGTGACCATAGCTAGATGAAGTATGGGAGGAAAACACGACTCTCACTAGGTGACCATAGCTAGATTAAGTATGGGAAGATAACACGACCCTCACTAGGTGACCATAGCTAGATGAAGTATGGGAGGAAAACACATCCTCACTAGGTGACCATAGCTAGATGAAGTATGGGAGGACAACACGACCCTCACTAGGTGACCATAGCTAGATGAAGTATGGGAGGAAAACACGACCCTCACTAGGTGACCATAGCTAGATGAAGTATGGAAGGAAAACACGACCCTCACTAGGTGACCATAGCTAGATGAAGTATGGGAGGAAAACACATCCCCACTAGGTGACCATAGCTAGATGAAGTATGGGAGGAAAACACGACCCTCACTAGGTGACCATAGCTAGATGAAGTATGGGAGGAAAACACGACCCTCACTAGGTGACCATAGCTAGATGAAGTATGGAAGGAAAACACATCCTCACTAGGTGACCATAGCTAGATGAAGTATGGGAGGAAAACACATCCCCATAGGTGACCATAGCTAGATGAAGTATGGGAGGAAAACACATCCCCACTAGGTGACCATAGCTAGATGAAGTATGGGAGGAAAACACGACCCTCACTAGGTGACCATAGCTAGATGAAGTATGGGAGGAAAACACGACCCTCACTAGGTGACCATAGCTAGATGAAGTATGGAAGGAAAACACGTCCTCACTAGGTGACCATAGCTAGATGAAGTATGGGAGGAAAACACATCCCCATAGGTGACCATAGCTAGATGAAGTATGGCAGGAAAACACGACCCTCACTAGGTGACCATAGCTAGATGAAGTATGGGAGGAAAACACATCCCCACTAGGTGACCATAGCTAGATGAAGTATGGGAGGAAAACACATCCCCACTAGGTGACCATAGCTAGATGAAGTATGGGAGGAAAACACGGCCCTCACTAGGTGACCATAGCTAGATGAAGTATGGGAGGAAAACACATCCCCACTAGGTGACCATAGCTAGATGAAGTATGGAAGGAAAACACGACCCTCACTAGGTGACCATAGCTAGATGAAGTATGGGAGGAAAACACATCCCCACTAGGTGACCATAGCTAGATGAAGTATGGGAGGAAAACACATCCCCACTAGGTGACCATAGCTAGATGAAGTATGGAAGGAAAACACGACCCTCACTAGGTGACCATAGCTAGATGAAGTATGGGAGGAAAACACATCCCCACTAGGTGACCATAGCTAGATGAAGTATGGAAGGAAAACACGACCCTCACTAGGTGACCATAGCTAGATGAAGTATGGGAGGAAAACACGGCCCTCACTAGGTGACCATAGCTAGATGAAGTATGGGAGGAAAACAGATCCCCACTAGGTGACCATAGCTAGATGAAGTATGGGAGGAAAACACATCCTCACTAGGTGACCATAGCTAGATGAAGTATGGAGGAAAACACATCCCCACTAGGTGACCATAGCTAGATGAAGTATGGGGGAAAACACATCTTCTCTAGGTGACCATAGCTAGATGAAGTATGGGAGTAAAGTACATCCCCACTAGGTGACCATAGCTAGATGAAGTATGGAGGAAAACACGACCCTCACTAGGTGACCATAGCTAGATGAAGTATGGGAGGAAAACACATCCTCACTAGGTGACCATAGCTAGATGAAGTATGGGAGGAAAACACGACCCTCACTAGGTGACCATAGCTAGATGAAGTATGGGAGGAAAACACGACCCTCACTAGGTGACCATAGCTAGATGAAGTATGGAAGGATAACACGACCCTCACTAGGTGACCATAGCTAGATGAAGTATGGGAGGAAAACACGACCCTCACTAGGTGACCATAGCTAGATGAAGTATGGAAGGAAAACACGTCCTCACTAGGTGACCATAGCTAGATGAAGTATGGGAGGAAAACACATCCCCACTAGGTGACCATAGCTAGATGAAGTATGGGAGGAAAACACGACCCTCACTAGGTGACCATAGCTAGATGAAGTATGGGAGGAAAACACATCCTCACTAGGTGACCATAGCTAGATGATGTATGGGAGGAAAACACATCCCCACTAGGTGACCATAGCTAGATGAAGTATGGAGGAAAACACATCCCCACTAGGTGACCATAGCTAGATGAAGTATGGAAGGAAAACAAGTCCTCACTAGGTGACCATAGCTAGATGAAGTATGGGAGGAAAACACATCCCCACTAGGTGACCATAGCTAGATGAAGTATGGGAGGAAAACACATCCTCACTAGGTGACCATAGCTAGATGAAGTATGGAAGGAAAACAAGTCCTCACTAGGTGACCATAGCTAGATGATGTATGGAAGGAAAACACATCCCCACTAGGTGACCATAGCTAGATGAAGTATGGGAGGAAAACACGACTCTCACTAGGTGACCATAGCTAGATTAAGTATGGGAGGAAAACACGACCCTCACTAGGTGACCATAGCTAGATGAAGTATGGGAGGAAAACACATCCTCACTAGGTGACCATAGCTAGATGAAGTATGGGAGGACAACACGACCCTCACTAGGTGACCATAGCTAGATGAAGTATGGAAGGAAAAAACGACCCTCACTAGGTGACCATAGCTAGATGAAGTATGGAAGGAAAACACGACCCTCACTAGGTGACCATAGCTAGATGAAGTATGGGAGGAAAACACATCCCCACTAGGTGACCATAGCTAGATGAAGTATGGGAGGAAAACACGACCCTCACTAGGTGACCATAGCTAGATGAAGTATGGGAGGAAAACACGGCCCTCACTAGGTGACGATAGCTAGATGAAGTATGGAAGGAAAACACGTCCTCACAAGGTTACCATAGCTAGATGAAGTGTGGGAGGAAAACACATCCCCATAGGTGACCATAGCTAGATGAAGTATGGGAGGAAAACACATCCCCACTAGGTGACCATAGCTAGATGAAGTATTGGAGGAAAACACGGCCCTCACTAGGTGACCATAGCTAGATGAAGTATGGGAGGAAAACACATCCCCACTAGGTGACCATAGCTAGATGAAGTATGTAAGGAAATCAAGTCCTCACTAGGTGACCATAGCTAGATGAAGTATGGGAGGAAAACACATCCCCACTAGGTGACCATAGCTAGATGAAGTATGGGAGGAAAACACGACTCTCACTAGGTGACCATAGCTAGATTAAGTATGGGAGGAAAACACATCCCCACTAGGTGACCATAGCTAGATGAAGTATGGGAGGAAAACACATCCCCACTAGGTGACCATAGCTAGATGAAGTATGGAAGGAAAACACGACCCTCACTAGGTGACCATAGCTAGATGAAGTATGGGAGGAAAACACGACCCTCACTAGGTGACCATAGCAAGATGAAGTATGGAAGGAAAACACGACCCTCACTAGGTGACCATAGCTAGATGAAGTATGGGAGGAAAACACGACCCTCACTAGGTGACCATAGCTAGATGAAGTATGGGAGGAAATCACGACCCTCACTAGGTGACCATAGCTAGATGAAGTATGGGAGGAAAACACATCCTCACTAGGTGACCATAGCTAGATGAAGTATGGAGGAAAACACATCCCCACTAGGTGACCATAGCTAGATGAAGTATGGGGGGAAACACATCTTCTCTAGGTGACCATAGCTAGATGAAGTATGGGAGTAAAGTACATCCCCACTAGGTGACCATAGCTAGGTGAAGTATGGAGGAAACACGACCCTCACTAGGTGACCATAGCTAGATGAAGTATGGGAGGAAAACACATCCTCACTAGGTGACCATAGCTAGATGAAGTATGGGAGGAAAACACGACCCTCACTAGGTGACCATAGCTAGATGAAGTATGGGAGGAAAACACGACCCTCACTAGGTGACCATAGCTAGATGAAGTATGGAAGGATAACACGACCCTCACTAGGTGACCATAGCTAGATGAAGTATGGGAGGAAAACACGACCCTCACTAGGTGACCATAGCTAGATGAAGTATGGAAGGAAAACACGTCCTCACTAGGTGACCATAGCTAGATGAAGTATGGGAGGAAAACACATCCCCACTAGGTGACCATAGCTAGATGAAGTATGGGAGGAAAACACGACCCTCACTAGGTGACCATAGCTAGATGAAGTATGGGAGGAAAACACATCCTCACTAGGTGACCATAGCTAGATGATGTATGGGAGGAAAACACATCCCCACTAGGTGACCATAGCTAGATGAAGTATGGAGGAAAACACATCCCCACTAGGTGACCATAGCTAGATGAAGTATGGAAGGAAAACAAGTCCTCACTAGGTGACCATAGCTAGATGAAGTATGGGAGGAAAACACATCCCCACTAGGTGACCATAGCTAGATGAAGTATGGGAGGAAAACACATCCTCACTAGGTGACCATAGCTAGATGAAGTATGGAAGGAAAACAAGTCCTCACTAGGTGACCATAGCTAGATGATGTATGGAAGGAAAACACATCCCCACTAGGTGACCATAGCTAGATGAAGTATGGGAGGAAAACACGACTCTCACTAGGTGACCATAGCTAGATTAAGTATGGGAGGAAAACACGACCCTCACTAGGTGACCATAGCTAGATGAAGTATGGGAGGAAAACACATCCTCACTAGGTGACCATAGCTAGATGAAGTATGGGAGGACAACACGACCCTCACTAGGTGACCATAGCTAGATGAAGTATGGGAGGAAAAAACGACCCTCACTAGGTGACCATAGCTAGATGAAGTATGGAAGGAAAACACGACCCTCACTAGGTGACCATAGCTAGATGAAGTATGGGAGGAAAACACATCCCCACTAGGTGACCATAGCTAGATGAAGTATGGGAGGAAAACACGACCCTCACTAGGTGACCATAGCTAGATGAAGTATGGGAGGAAAACACGACCCTCACTAGGTGACGATAGCTAGATGAAGTATGGAAGGAAAACACGTCCTCACAAGGTTACCATAGCTAGATGAAGTATGGGAGGAAAACACATCCCCATAGGTGACCATAGCTAGATGAAGTATGGGAGGAAAACACATCCCCACTAGGTGACCATAGCTAGATGAAGTATTGGAGGAAAACACGGCCCTCACTAGGTGACCATAGCTAGATGAAGTATGGGAGGAAAACACATCCCCACTAGGTGACCATAGCTAGATGAAGTATGTAAGGAAATCAAGTCCTCACTAGGTGACCATAGCTAGATGAAGGATGGGAGGAAAACACATCCCCACTAGGTGACCATAGCTAGATGAAGTATGGGAGGAAAACACGACTCTCACTAGGTGACCATAGCTAGATTAAGTATGGGAGGAAAACACATCCCCACTAGGTGACCATAGCTAGATGAAGTATGGGAGGAAAACACATCCCCACTAGGTGACCATAGCTAGATGAAGTATGGAAGGAAAACACGACCCTCACTAGGTGACCATAGCTAGATGAAGTATGGGAGGAAAACACGACCCTCACTAGGTGACCATAGCAAGATGAAGTATGGAAGGAAAACACGACCCTCACTAGGTGACCATAGCTAGATGAAGTATGGGAGGAAAACACGACCCTCACTAGGTGACCATAGCTAGATCAAGTATGGGAGGAAATCACGACCCTCACTAGGTGACCATAGCTAGATGAAGTATGGGAGGAAAACACATCCCCACTAGTTGACCATAGCTAGATGAAGTATGTAAGTAAAACAAGTCCTCACTAGGTGACCATAGCTAGATGAAGTATGGAGGAAAACACATCTTCACTAGGTGACCATAGCTAGATGAAGTATGGGAGGAAAACACATCTTCACTAGGTGACCATAGCTAAATGAAGTATGGGAGGAAAACACATCCCCACTAGGTGACCATAGCTAGATGAAGTATGGAAGGAAAACACGACCCTCACTAGGTGACCATAGCTAGATGAAGTATGGGAGGAAAACACGGCCCTCAGTAGGTGACCATAGCTAGATGAAGTATGGGAGGAAAACACATCCCCACTAGGTGACCATAGCTAGATGAAGTATGGGAGGAAAACACATCCTCACTAGGTGACCATAGCTAGATGAAGTATGGAGGAAAACACATCCCCACTAGGTGACCATAGCTAGATGAAGTATGGGAGGAAAACACATCCTCACTAGGTGACCATAGCAAGATGAAGTATGGAGGAAAACACGACCCTCACTAGGTGACCATAGCTAGATGAAGTATGGGAGGAAAACACATCTTCACTAGGTGACCATAGCTAGATGAAGTATGGAGGAAAACACATCCCCACTAGGTGACCATAGCTAGATGAAGTATGGAGGAAAACACGACCCTCACTAGGTGACCATAGCTAGATGAAGTATGGGAGGAAAACACATCCTCACTAGGTGACCATAGCTAGATGAAGTATGGGAGGAAAACACGACCCTCACTAGGTGACCATAGCTAGATGAAGTATGGGAGGAAAACACGACCCTCACTAGGTGACCATAGCTAGATGAAGTATGGGAGGAAAACACATCCTCACTAGGTGACCATAGCTAGATGAAGTATGGAGGAAAACACATCCCCACTAGGTGACCATAGCTAGATGAAGTATGGAGGAAAACACATCCCCACTAGGTGACCATAGCTAGATGAAGTATGGAGGAAAACACATCTTCACTAGGTGACCATAGCTAGATGAAGTATGGGAGGAAAACACATCTTCACTAGGTGACCATAGCTAGATGAAGTATGGGAGGAAAACACATCCTCACTAGGTGACCATAGCTAGATGAAGTATGGAAGGAAAACACGACCCTCACTAGGTGACCATAGCTAGATGAAGTATGGGAGGAAAACACATCCTCACTAGGTGACCATAGCTAGATGAAGTATGGAGGAAAACACATCCCCACTAGGTGACCATAGCTAGATGAAGTATGGAGGAAAACACGACCCTCACTAGGTGACCATAGCTAGATGAAGTATGGGAGGAAAACACGACCCTCACTAGGTGACCATAGCTAGATGAATTATGGGAGGAAAACACGACCCTCACTAGGTGACCATAGCTAGATGAAGTATGGGAGGAAAACACATCCTCACTAGGTGACCATAGCTAGATGAAGTATGGGAGGAAAACACATCCTCACTAGGTGACCATCGCTAGATGAAGTATGGAGGAAAACACATCCCCACTAGGTGACCATAGCTAGATGAAGTATGGAGGAAAACACATCCCCACTAGGTGACCATAGCTAGATGAAGTATGGGAGGAAAACACATCCCCACTAGGTGACCATAGCTAGATGAAGTATGGAGGAAAACACATCCCCACTAGGTGACCATAGCTAGATGAAGTATGGAGGAAAACACATCTTCACTAGGTGACCATAGCTAGATGAAGTATGGGAGGAAAACACATCCCCACTAGGTGACCATAGCTAGATGAAGTATGGGAGGAAAACACATCCCCACTAGGTGACCATAGCTAGATGAAGTATGGGAGGAAAACACATCCCCACTAGGTGACCATAGCTAGATGAAGTATGGGAGGAAAACACATCCCCACTAGGTGACCATAGCTAGATGAAGTATGGGAGGAAAACACGACCCTCACTAGGTGACCATAGCTAGATGAAGTATGGGAGGAAATCACGACCCTCACTAGGTGACCATAGCTAGATGAAGTATGGGAGGAAAACACATCCTCACTAGGTGACCATAGCTAGATGAAGTATGGAGGAAAACACATCCCCACTAGGTGACCATAGCTAGATGAAGTATGGGGGAAAACACATCTTCTCTAGGTGACCATAGCTAGATGAAGTATGGGAGTAAAGTACATCCCCACTAGGTGACCATAGCTAGGTGAAGTATGGAGGAAACACGACCCTCACTAGGTGACCATAGCTAGATGAAGTATGGGAGGAAAACACATCCTCACTAGGTGACCATAGCTAGATGAAGTATGGGAGGAAAACACGACCCTCACTAGGTGACCATAGCTAGATGAAGTATGGGAGGAAAACACGACCCTCACTAGGTGACCATAGCTAGATGAAGTATGGAAGGATAACACGACCCTCACTAGGTGACCATAGCTAGATGAAGTATGGGAGGAAAACACGACCCTCACTAGGTGACCATAGCTAGATGAAGTATGGAAGGAAAACACGTCCTCACTAGGTGACCATAGCTAGATGAAGTATGGGAGGAAAACACATCCCCACTAGGTGACCATAGCTAGATGAAGTATGGGAGGAAAACACGACCCTCACTAGGTGACCATAGCTAGATGAAGTATGGGAGGAAAACACATCCTCACTAGGTGACCATAGCTAGATGATGTATGGGAGGAAAACACATCCCCACTAGGTGACCATAGCTAGATGAAGTATGGAGGAAAACACATCCCCACTAGGTGACCATAGCTAGATGAAGTATGGAAGGAAAACAAGTCCTCACTAGGTGACCATAGCTAGATGAAGTATGGGAGGAAAACACATCCCCACTAGGTGACCATAGCTAGATGAAGTATGGGAGGAAAACACATCCTCACTAGGTGACCATAGCTAGATGAAGTATGGAAGGAAAACAAGTCCTCACTAGGTGACCATAGCTAGATGATGTATGGAAGGAAAACACATCCCCACTAGGTGACCATAGCTAGATGAAGTATGGGAGGAAAACACGACTCTCACTAGGTGACCATAGCTAGATTAAGTATGGGAGGAAAACACGACCCTCACTAGGTGACCATAGCTAGATGAAGTATGGGAGGAAAACACATCCTCACTAGGTGACCATAGCTAGATGAAGTATGGGAGGACAACACGACCCTCACTAGGTGACCATAGCTAGATGAAGTATGGGAGGAAAAAACGACCCTCACTAGGTGACCATAGCTAGATGAAGTATGGAAGGAAAACACGACCCTCACTAGGTGACCATAGCTAGATGAAGTATGGGAGGAAAACACATCCCCACTAGGTGACCATAGCTAGATGAAGTATGGGAGGAAAACACGACCCTCACTAGGTGACCATAGCTAGATGAAGTATGGGAGGAAAACACGACCCTCACTAGGTGACGATAGCTAGATGAAGTATGGAAGGAAAACACGTCCTCACAAGGTTACCATAGCTAGATGAAGTATGGGAGGAAAACACATCCCCATAGGTGACCATAGCTAGATGAAGTATGGGAGGAAAACACATCCCCACTAGGTGACCATAGCTAGATGAAGTATTGGAGGAAAACACGGCCCTCACTAGGTGACCATAGCTAGATGAAGTATGGGAGGAAAACACATCCCCACTAGGTGACCATAGCTAGATGAAGTATGTAAGGAAATCAAGTCCTCACTAGGTGACCATAGCTAGATGAAGGATGGGAGGAAAACACATCCCCACTAGGTGACCATAGCTAGATGAAGTATGGGAGGAAAACACGACTCTCACTAGGTGACCATAGCTAGATTAAGTATGGGAGGAAAACACATCCCCACTAGGTGACCATAGCTAGATGAAGTATGGGAGGAAAACACATCCCCACTAGGTGACCATAGCTAGATGAAGTATGGAAGGAAAACACGACCCTCACTAGGTGACCATAGCTAGATGAAGTATGGGAGGAAAACACGACCCTCACTAGGTGACCATAGCAAGATGAAGTATGGAAGGAAAACACGACCCTCACTAGGTGACCATAGCTAGATGAAGTATGGGAGGAAAACACGACCCTCACTAGGTGACCATAGCTAGATCAAGTATGGGAGGAAATCACGACCCTCACTAGGTGACCATAGCTAGATGAAGTATGGGAGGAAAACACATCCCCACTAGTTGACCATAGCTAGATGAAGTATGTAAGTAAAACAAGTCCTCACTAGGTGACCATAGCTAGATGAATTATGGAGGAAAACACATCTTCACTAGGTGACCATAGCTAGATGAAGTATGGGAGGAAAACACATCTTCACTAGGTGACCATAGCTAGATGAAGTATGGGAGGAAAACACATCCCCACTAGGTGACCATAGCTAGATGAAGTATGGAAGGAAAACACGACCCTCACTAGGTGACCATAGCTAGATGAAGTATGGGAGGAAAACACGGCCCTCAGTAGGTGACCATAGCTAGATGAAGTATGGGAGGAAAACACATCCCCACTAGGTGACCATAGCTAGATGAAGTATGGGAGGAAAACACATCCTCACTAGGTGACCATAGCTAGATGAAGTATGGAGGAAAACACATCCCCACTAGGTGACCATAGCTAGATGAAGTATGGGAGGAAAACACATCCTCACTAGGTGACCATAGCAAGATGAAGTATGGAGGAAAACACATCCCCACTAGGTGACCATAGCTAGATGAAGTATGGGAGGAAAACACATCTTCACTAGGTGACCATAGCTAGATGAAGTATGGAGGAAAACACATCCCCACTAGGTGACCATAGCTAGATGAAGTATGGAGGAAAACACGACCCTCACTAGGTGACCATAGCTAGATGAAGTATGGGAGGAAAACACATCCTCACTAGGTGACCATAGCTAGATGAAGTATGGGAGGAAAACACGACCCTCACTAGGTGACCATAGCTAGATGAAGTATGGGAGGAAAACACGACCCTCACTAGGTGACCATAGCTAGATGAAGTATGGGAGGAAAACACATCCTCACTAGGTGACCATAGCTAGATGAAGTATGGAGGAAAACACATCCCCACTAGGTGACCATAGCTAGATGAAGTATGGAGGAAAACACATCCCCACTAGGTGACCATAGCTAGATGAAGTATGGAGGAAAACACATCTTCACTAGGTGACCATAGCTAGATGAAGTATGGGAGGAAAACACATCTTCACTAGGTGACCATAGCTAGATGAAGTATGGGAGGAAAACACATCCTCACTAGGTGACCATAGCTAGATGAAGTATGGAAGGAAAACACGACCCTCACTAGGTGACCATAGCTAGATGAAGTATGGGAGGAAAACACATCCTCACTAGGTGACCATAGCTAGATGAAGTATGGAGGAAAACACATCCCCACTAGGTGACCATAGCTAGATGAAGTATGGAGGAAAACACGACCCTCACTAGGTGACCATAGCTAGATGAAGTATGGGAGGAAAACACGACCCTCACTAGGTGACCATAGCTAGATGAATTATGGGAGGAAAACACGACCCTCACTAGGTGACCATAGCTAGATGAAGTATGGGAGGAAAACACATCCTCACTAGGTGACCATAGCTAGATGAAGTATGGGAGGAAAACACATCCTCACTAGGTGACCATCGCTAGATGAAGTATGGAGGAAAACACATCCCCACTAGGTGACCATAGCTAGATGAAGTATGGAGGAAAACACATCCCCACTAGGTGACCATAGCTAGATGAAGTATGGGAGGAAAACACATCCCCACTAGGTGACCATAGCTAGATGAAGTATGGAGGAAAACACATCCCCACTAGGTGACCATAGCTAGATGAAGTATGGAGGAAAACACATCTTCACTAGGTGACCATAGCTAGATGAAGTATGGGAGGAAAACACATCCCCACTAGGTGACCATAGCTAGATGAAGTATGGGAGGAAAACACATCCCCACTAGGTGACCATAGCTAGATGAAGTATGGGAGGAAAACACATCCCCACTAGGTGACCATAGCTAGATGAAGTATGGGAGGAAAACACATCCCCACTAGGTGACCATAGCTAGATGAAGTATGGGAGGAAAACACGACCCTCACTAGGTGACCATAGCTAGATGAAGTATGGGAGGAAAACACATCCCCACTAGGTGACCATAGCTAGATGAAGTATGGGAGGAAAACACATCCCCACTAGGTGACCATAGCTAGATGAAGTATGGGAGGAAAACACGACCCTCACTAGGTGACCATAGCTAGATGAAGTATGGAGGAAAACACATCCTCACTAGGTGACCATAGCTAGATGAAGTATGGGAGGAAAACACATCCTCACTAGGTGACCGTAGCTAGATGAAGTATGGGAGGAAAACACATCCTCACTAGGTGACCATAGCTAGATGAAGTATGGGAGGAAAACACATCCTCACTAGGTGACCATAGCTAGATGAAGTATGGGAGGAAAACACGACCCTCACTAGGTGACCATAGCTAGATGAAGTATGGGAGGAAAACACATCCTCACTAGGTGACCATAGCTAGATGAAGTATGGGAGGAAAACACATCCTCACTAGGTGACCATAGCTAGATGAAGTATGGAGGAAAACACATCCTCACTAGGTGACCATAGCTAGATGAAGTATGGGAGGAAAACACATCCCCACTAGGTGACCATAGCTAGATGAAGTATGGAGGAAAACACATCCTCACTAGGTGACCATAGCTAGATGAAGTATTGAAAACTGATGGAGGATTCTAAAAAAGCAAATGCTCTGTCTTTTAGGACAGGGTTCTCAGTTGCTCATAGAGAAGAGGGAATATGCTACACATTTTATACGTTGATTCTTCAGTATTTCTGGGAAGGATTCGGGGGCCTCTGGACTGGGAGAAAAGGAGAGGGTCGTGGCCCTGGCACAGAGTTGCTGCAGGTGTAATGACTGATGAGGAGGAGGAGAGAAGGAGAGAGAGAGTCACAGCAGGGTCTTGTAATAGCCTGCAGTGTTCAAAGCACCTCAACAATGTCTGAAATGGGATTCCAATAGGTCAATACAGTGGCACAATTCTGTCCCTGTGTCTCTGCAGGACTAGAGGAGCACCCCATTAGGGTCCGGTTCTATTTCCCAGTGTTTCATCCCAGGTGGTGTAATAATTCTCAGACACCTTTGCTCCTCCACAGTATTACGTTCAGCTCAGCCTTTAGGCCAAAGTGAATAACACGGCCAGGACTTCGCTACTGTTCTGTTGAGGTGGTGACACACTATGTTTCATGCCTGGGCTCTTGTAGGTCACAGTGACATTCCCCCACTGTATTCCTCACCACCATCTACCCCCTTTCCAGGTGGAACTGTGATATCCAACACCCCCACCCCTTTCCTACCCTGCAAGTGGAACTGTGATATCCAACACCCCCACCCCTTTCCTACTCTGCAGGTGGAACTGTGATATCCAACACCCCCACCCCTTTCCTACTCTGCAAGTGGAACTGTGATATCCAACACCCCCACCCCTTTCCTACTCTGCAGGTGGAACTGTGATATCCAACACCCCCACCCCTTTCCTACTCTGCGGATAGAACTGTGATATCCAACACCCCCACCACTCTCCTACTCTTCAAGTGGAACTGTGATATCCAACACCCCCACCCCTTTCCTACTCTGCAGGTAGAACTGTGATATCCAACACCCCCACCCCTTTCCTACTCTGCAGATAGAACTGTGATATCCAACACCCCCACCACTCTCCTACTCTGCAGGTGGAACTGTGATATCCAACACCCCCACCCCTTTCCTACTCTGCAAGTGGAACTGTGATATCCAACACCCCCTCCACATTCCTACTCTGCAAGTGGAACTGTGATATCCAACACCCCCTCCACTCTCCTACTCTGCAGGTAGAACTGTGATATCCAACACCCCCACCCCTTTCCTACTCTGCAGATAGAACTGTGATATCCAACACCCCCACCCCTTTCCTACTCTGCAGGTAGAACTGTGATATCCAACACCCCCACCACTTTCCTACTCTGCGGATAGAACTGTGATATCCAGCACCCCCACCCCTTTCCTACTCTGCAGGTAGAACTGTGATATCCAACACCCCCACCACTTTCCTACTCTGCGGATAGAACTGTGATATCCAGCACCACCTCTCCCCACCTGCAAGTGGGAACTGTAATATCACATGTGTAATGAATGAGGGACAGAGAGAGCTGCACCCTGTCCCAGCCAGCCACCCATTCAACCAGTCAGTCAACCAGCTGGCCAGCCAGACATCCTGTCCCAGTCCCAGCCAGCCACCCATTCAACCAGTCCTGCCCAGTCCTGCCCAGTCCTACCCAGTCCTGCTCAGTCCTACCCAGTCCTACCCAGTCCTAACCAGTCCTACCCAGTCCTACCCAGTCCTGCCCAGTCCTACCCAGTCCTAACCAGTCCTACCCAGTCCTGCCCAGTCCTACCCAGTCCTACCCAGTCCTGCCCAGTCCTGCCCAGTCCTGCCCAGTCCTGCCCAGTCCTGCCCAGTCCTACCCAGTCCTACCCAGTCCTACCCAGTCCTGCCCAGTCCTACCCAGTCCTACCCAGTCCTGCCCAGTCCTACCCAGTCCTGCCCAGTCCTGCCCAGTCCTGCCGAGTCCTGCCCAGTCTACCCAGTCCTGCCCAGTCCTACCCAGTCCTACCCAGTCCTGCCCAGTAACCTGCTGTTACCTCTATTCAAATGACGACTCCCTCTAAGAGATTTTCATTACGACCAATGGCATTTCTTGGAGTAGTTTGTAGCGTTCCAGTTTGCCGGAAATACCAGAGTGTTTTTTGATAGGAATTCCTATCATGGATAGATGATCACAATTCCAGATTAGCCACATGGAGAGAATCTGGACTTTCATGTGACTCTGTGCTAAGCTAAGCTATCTGCAACAGTTTGGTTTTATTGCACTGTGATTTTGACTTACTTCTGTCTAAGTGGCACATTAAACAAACCCACTAATTTAATTCATTTATTTATTTCCCAGTCAAGTTCCTACTGGCTGGTGTACTCCCTCTCTCCCTCCCCTAAATCCTCCCAGTGAGAGATGAAGAAGTGTATTAATATAATAAGAAGACATTCGTTTCCTGTGATAATGTGTCTGCCTCAGTGTGTAGCAGCAGTCCTGCCTCTTAAGCAGTAGAGACCAGTACAGACCAGTACAATCCAGACCAGTACAATCCAGACCAGTACAGACCAGTACAATTCAGACCAGTACAGACCAGTACAATCCAGACCAGTACAGACCAGTACAATCCAGACCAGTACAGACCAGTACAATCCAGACCAGTACAATCCAGACCAGTACAGACCAGTACAAACCAGTACAATCCAGACCAGTACAGACCAGTACAGACCAGTACAATCCAGACCAGTACAGACCAGTACAATCCAGACCAGTACAGACCAGTACAATCCAGACCAGTACAGACCAGTACAGACCAGTACAAACCAGTACAATCCAGACCAGTACAGACCAGTGCAATCCAGACCAGTACAGACCAGTACAATCCAGACCAGTACAGAACGGTGCAATCCAGACCAGTACAGAACGGTGCAATCCAGACCAGTACAGAACAGTGCAATCCAGACCAGTACAGAACAGTACAATCCAGACCAGTACAGAACAGTACAATCCAGACTTGTACAGACCAGTACAATCCAGACCAGTACAGACCAATACAATCCAGATCAGTATGAACCGGACCAGTACAGTACAGACCAGTACGAACCAGACCAGTACAGTACAGCACAGTACAGAGAGAGGTGGGACGAGGCTGCTATGCTGCCCTGTGGTGGTTGAGAAACTGAAGGGCTTCAGCTAAAGGAGGGAATCCTGTCGGGAGGCGGGAAAGTATGTGTGTGTGTGTGTGTGTGTGTGTGTGGTGTGTGTGTGTGTGTGTGTGTGTGTGTGTGTGTGTGTGTGTGTGTGTGTGTGTGTGTGTGTGTACTGCTGCTCTGTCTCTACGCCCTTTGTGACTGATACAGACTCTTCCCTCCCGTCACGTGTTGTTATTACCTCTAAGTAACCAGCCATACACTAGATTCTGTTGTGTTTTATCACCTCTGATCAAATTACGGGGCTTTATTGTCTGTGTGCAGTCTCTTGGTGTGTGTGTTTGTGCGTGCGTGCGTGCGTGCGTGCGTGTGTGTGTGTGTGTGTGTGTGTGTGTGTGTGTGTGTGTGTGTGTATGTGCATGTGTGTGTGACAGAGAGGATCTGGGTTTTTTCAGGGCCAGTCAGGCAGACAGTTCTTTTTAAGGCAATGTGCCCTGGGTCTCAGACAGGTAGGCTGTGGTAATGTCATGTAATGTCATGTAATGGCTGTGTCTCTGTAATGGCTCTATGAATAGGCCTTAATGTGTCCTCAGTGTTCCTGCAGGAGAAAGTACTAAGGTAGTGCATAAAGACAGAGGCACTGGATGGGGAGAAGAGAGGGACAGACAGAGGAACTGGATGGGGAGAAGAGAGGGACAGACAGAGGAACTGGATGGGGAGAAGAGAGGGACAGACAGAGGAACTGGATGGGCAGAAGAGAGGGACAGACAGAGGCACTGGATGGGCAGAAGAGAGGGACAGACAGAGGAACTGGATGGGGAGAAGAGAGGGACAGACAGAGGAACTGGATGGGCAGAAGAGAGGGACAGACAGAGGCACTGGATGGGCAGAAGAGAGGGACAGACAGAGGAACTGGATGGGGAGAAGAGAGGGACAGACAGAGGAACTGGATGGGGAGAAGAGAGGGACAGACAGAGGAACTGGATGGGCAGAAGAGAGGGACAGACAGAGGAACTGGATGGGCAGAAGAGAGGGACAGACAGAGGAACTGGATGGGGAGAAGAGAGGGACAGACAGAGGAACTGGATGGGCAGAAGAGAGGGACAGACAGAGGAACTGGATGGGGAGAAGAGAGGGACAGACAGAGGAACTGGATGGGGAGAAGAGAGGGACAGACAGAGAGCATTTCAGACTGACCCATAGTACCCTGCAACTTGTGTAATGTAATACACTATTTCATACGAACTATTCATGATAGTTGTCCTGGCCCGGTATCCACAAAGCGTCTCAGAGTAGGAGTGCTGATCTTGATCAGTTTTTCCTTTTGGATCATAATGAATAAGATTAAATGGACAGATCCTGGATCAGCAATCCTCCTCTGAGACGCTTTGTGGATACAGGCCCTGATCTTGTTATAGTTAAGAATGGTTTTAGTTATCTTGTCCCAGTCCCTGTAGTCCTATTGTCCACCATGCAATATACATCAAGGACAGGAAAACTAGTACATCAGCTGGAAGGAGAGGAATATGAAGAAGACCTTGACACACTGTTCTTTGATAGTTTACCAAAGCTCCAGTGTCATGTTCATTGTTTGTCTATGGGAAATACCATTATATACTATTGAACATGTTCAACATACTGTGTTATGTCCAATATTCTATGTTGAACTTAAAATATACTGGAATATACTTTTGTATGGTGAACAATTCCACAGAGCAGCCTAGCCTTGTGACAGTATGATGGTTACGGGAGGGTTATCAGTAATATTGTTCGGCTGAGGCTGCAGCTATGTCTGTTATTTCTCTCCAAACACCTACTGTCTGTCTGTCTGTCTGTCTGTCTGTCTGTCTGTCTGTCTGTCTGTCTGTCTGTCTGTCTGTCTGTCTGTCTGTCTGTCTGTCTGTCTGTCTGTCTGTCTGTCTGTCTGTCTGTCTGTCTGTCTGTCTGTCTGTCTGTCTGTCTGTCTGTCTGTCTGTCTGTCTGTCTGTCTGTCTGTCTGTCTGTCTGTCTGTCTGTCTGTGCGCTTGCGGTGACCTATGGAGAGGTGTAGTATCCAGAGACGTGTCATTAACACACAGCGGGTGAGGAGGAGGGGAGAGAGGAGAGGAGGGTCGCTGGGGTTAGTTGGTGTAGCACCATGCATGTGTCCCAGGCTTCCTGTGAGACAGTCCCAGTCCCAGTAACCTCCTGTCTGCAGCCCCAGTCCCAGTAACCTCCTGTCTGCAGCCCCAGTCCCAGTCCCAGTAACCTCCTGTCTGCAGCCCCAGTCCCAGTAACCTCATGTCTACAGCCTCAGTCCCAGTCCCAGTAACCTCCTGTCTGCAGCCCCAGCCCCAGTCCCAGTAACCTCCTGTCTGCAGCCCCAGTCCCAGTAACCTCCTGTCTGCAGCCCCAGTCCCAGTCCCAGTAACCTCCTGTCTACAGCCTCAGTCCCAGTCCCAGTAACCTCCTGTCTACAGCCTCAGTCCCAGTCCCAGTAACCTCCTGTCTGCAGCCCCAGTCCCAGTCCCAGTAACCTCCTGTCTGCAGCCCCAGTCCCAGTCCCAGTAACCTCCTGTCTGCAGCCCCAGTCCCAGTCTCAGTAACCTCCTGTCTACAGCCTCAGTCCCAGTCCCAGTAACCTCCTGTCTACAGCCTCAGTCCCAGTCCCAGTAACCTCCTGTCTGCAGCCCCAGTCCCAGTCCCAGTAACCTCCTGTCTACAGCCTCAGTCCCAGTAACCTCCTGTCTGCAGCCTCAGTCCCAGTAACCTCCTGTCTACAGCCTCAGTCCCAGTAACCTCCTGTCTGCAGCCTCAGTCCCAGTAACCTCCTGTCTGCAGCCTCAGTCCCAGTAACCTCCTGTCTGCAGCCTCAGTCCCAGTAACCTCCTGTCTGCAGCCTCAGTCCCACTCTCAGTAACCTCCTGTGTGCAGCCTCAGTCCCAGTAACCTCCAGGCCCAGTCCCAGTCTCAGTAACCTCCTGTCTGCAGTCCCAGTCCCAGCCTCAGTCCCAGTAACCTCCTGTCTGCAGGCTGAGTCCCACTCTCAGTAACCTCCTGTCTACAGTCCCAGTCCCAGTAACCTCCAGGCCCAGTCCCAGTCCCAGTCTCAGTAACCTCCTGTCTACAGCCCCAGTCCCAGTCTCAGTAACCTCCTGTCTACAGTCCCAGTCCCAGTAACCTCCAGTCTGCAGCCCCAGTCTCAGTGATCTCCTGTCTACATTACCAGTCTCAGTGATCTCCTGTCTACAGTCCTAGTCTCAGTGATCTCCTGTCTACATTACCAGTCTCAGTGATCTCCTGTCTACAGTCCTAGTCTCAGTGATCTCCTGTCTACAACCCCACACTACAGGACAGGGTAGAGAGAGGATCAACATGCCATAGGGCTGTATAATATCCTATATGTCTATAGAGGACCGTGGCTCACTGTAAACACACCATTAACCCTGCTGGGAGGGAGGCTGGGATGGAGGGAGGGATGGAGGGAGGGAGGCTGGGATGGAGGGAGGCTGGGATGGAGGGAGGGAGGCTGGGATGGAGGGAGGCTGGGATGGAGGGAGGGAGGCTGGGATGGAGGGAGGCTGGGATGGAGGGAGGCTGGGATGGAGGGAGGCTGGGATGGAGGGAGGGAGGCTGGGATGGAGGGAGGGAGGCTGGGATGGAGGGAGGGAGGCTGGGATGGAGGGAGGCTGGGATGGAGGGAGGGAGGCTGGGAGGGAGGGAGGGAGGCTCCCACAGAGCACACGTGTTATTGTACTGCTGCTGGGCTGTGGCAGCTATTCTATACAGACCATGACTGGATGAATGTGTCTGACACTCAGAAGAACTATGGCAAAGGAAAACATTGTCATGATAGCTGTAATTAAAACCTGTGTATTTGTCCTGCAAAATAATCATCCTATAGAGTTCACATGAATGACAAGTTAGACACCATATCACCACATTGTTGTCCCATCGTCTCCCACAGTGTGTGTCTTTGCTGTGATGGCGATAGTCAGGCTGATCTGACAACAGTCCTGCCAGCTGTGTCTACCAGGCCAGCTATGGCAGCCCAGGCAGGCAGAGGCAGCAGTGATCACGATCAGCCAGTCTCACTCCAATGTTAATTGGATTGTCAGCTAATTGATTAGTAGACTGGGGAGATGGAGGGAGATAGAGGGGAGAGCTGTGACTGGCCCAGCGGGCATGGCTGGTTGGGGAGAGGCGTGAGAGTAGTACACCACGCTGCCCATGGCTGCTTCTCCAAACAGAGCAGGGAGAGAGCTCAGCTTGTGTGTGGGTACAACAGGAAACATTGGACTCCCAGGTTGTTTCCTTAGGGAGGACAAACAGAGCATATTGAAGTACTGTATGTGTTGGTTCTCTGTACTGCAAGTGTAACAGAGTTAAGCATGTTGTCACATCCTGACCGGTAAAGGGGTCTTTTGTCATTGTAGTGTAGTCAGGGCGTGGCAGGGTGTGTTTGTTTTGTGTGTTTTGGGATTTTTGGTCTAGGGGATTTTGGTTCTAGTTTTCATTTTCTATGTTCCATTTTCCAGGTTTGGCCGAGTGTGGTTTCCAATCAGAGGCAGGTGTCTTTCGTTGTCTCTGATTGGAAGCCATACTTAGGCAGCCTGTTTTCCTTTGGGTTTTGTGGGTGGTTATTTTCCATTATAGTCTGTGAACCTTCCGGAACTGTTTGCTGTCATTTGTTTTTTCTTTGTTTACGTGTTCTCTTTAAATAAACAAGCAAGAATGAGCACCATACTCACTGAGCCTTGGTCTGTCCTTAACGACGCTTGTGACACATGTACCTTAAGCTTACTCCACAGCTAGCTTGTGATGTCACTGATGGAGCCATCACTTGGTACCTTGTTGGGTGGCTCAAACCGTGGAAACGTTGTCAAGGAGGGAAGACATGTGTGTCAGCAAATCAGAGGTCCTGAGTTCCAGCCTGCATGAGCTGAATCAGGGAGAAGTGGTATTCGCTATGCAAGCAATGTGACGTCCTTAAGACAAGGATGTGGGTGTTTAGTAGGGAGTCTGGGCAGAGGATAGGCGTCCTGCTGTGTGTGATTCCAGTGGCTGGGTCTTAGTGCTGAGTGTGTCCCTATGCTCAGAACCAGTGCGATTACAGAGTTAGCCCTACTATCACACAGCTCATATTTGAAACAGTAGCATTAAGAATGGAAGGGATTACTTTGACTGGCTCTCTCACACTCTTATGTAAGCGTATTGGATTTTAGTGACCGTGTTGGATTCAGTACCGGCTGACTGGGGTAGCACTCAGGGCTGGCTGTTGGTTTCACTGTGTAATGAATGGAATATGAGTGTATGTATTTAGACAAAATGATAGATGCACTAGCTACCAACTCACTGCTTCTATTTTCTCTCTTTCTCTTCCTGTTTTCCCTCTCTCCCTCGCCCCCATCCCTTGTGGTTAGCAGCCTGTGTAAAGCTGCTCCAGATTATGGTCTATGTGCTGGTGCCAGCTTCTGGAGCCACGGCTGCTTGTTGCCCAGCTGGACCAATGAATGGTGTGGATCCCTCCCTCTTTCGCTCTCTGTCAATGACCTTCCTTTCTGTTCCTCTATCTTCCCTCTCTCTTTCTTTCCCTCTCTACCTCTCTCTTCCTCCCTCACACACTCTCCTCTAAATGTACCCCTCTTCCTCTTACCCTCCTTCTCTCTCTGTCTGCCCCTCTCCCCTCTGTCTGCCCCCTCTCCCCTTATACTTCCTCTCCCTTCTGTCTGCCCCTCTCCCCCTCTCCCCTTATACTTCCTCTCCCTTCTGTCTGCCCCTCTCCCCTCTCCCCTTATACTTCCTCTCCCTTCTGTCTGCCCCTCTCCCCTCTCCCCTTATACTTCCTCTCCCTTCTGTCTGCCCCTCTCCCCTCTCCCCTTATACTTCCTCTCCCTTCTGTCTGCCCCTCTCCCCTCTCCCCTTATACTTCCTCTCCCTTCTGTCTGCCCCTCTCCCTTCTGTCTGCCCCTCTCCCCTCTGTCTGCACCTCTCCCCTTATACTTCCTCTCCCTTCTGTCTGCCCCTCTCCCCTCTCCCCTTATACTTCCTCTCCCTTCTGTCTGCCCCTCTCCCTTCTGTCTGCCCCGCTCCCCTCTCCCCTTATACTTCCTCTCCCTTCTGTCTGCCCCTCTCCCTTCTGTCTGCCCCTCTCCCCTCTGTCTGCCCCTCTCCCCTTATACTTCCTCTCCCTTCTGTCTGCCCCTCTCCCCTCTCCCCTTATACTTCCTCTCCCTTCTGTCTGCCCCGCTCCCCTCTCCCCTTATACTTCCTCTCCCTTCTGTCTGCCCCTCTCCCCTCTCCCCTTATACTTCCTCTCCCTTCTGTCTGCCCCTCTCCCTTCTGTCTGCCCCTCTCCCCTCTCCCCTTATACTTCCTCTCCCTTCTGTCTGCCCCTCTCCCTTCTGTCTGCCCCTCTCCCCTCTGTCTGCCCCTCTCCCCTTATACTTCCTCTCCCTTCTGTCTGCCCCTCTGCCCTCCATCTCCCCCTCTCTCCTTATCCCCCCTCTGGGGCGACAGGTAGCCTAGTGGTTAGAGCGTTGGGTCAGTAACCGAAAGGTTGTTGGATTGAATCCCCAAGCTGACAAGGTAAAAGTCTGTTGTTCTGCCCCTGAGCAAGGCAGTTAACCTCACTGTTCCCCGGGCGCCGAAGACGTGGATGTTGATTTACCTCTTTGGGCTAGGGGGCAGTATTTTCACATCCGGATGAAAAGCGTACCCAAAGTAAACTGCCTGCTACTCAGGCCCAGAAGCTAGGATATGCATATAATTGGTAGATTTGGATAGGAAACACTCTAAAATAATGTCTGTGAGTATAACAGAACTTATTTGGCAGGCGAAACCCCGAGGACAAACCATCCAGGAATTTGTTTTTTGAGTTCACTGTGTTTTCAATTGGTTTTCTATGGGAAACTATATTTATGAGGCACCTGGTTGCAGTTCCTATGGCTTCCACTAGATGTCAACAGTCTTTAGAAATTGGTTGATGTTTTTCTTTTGGGAGTACGGCTGTACTTTCTAAGTGTCAAGCCAAGTGGACTCTATTGTTTGTTGCGCACGACCTGGAGCTCGCTCCACGTTGATTTTATCCGCTATTGAACACAGTATATTCCATCTTAAATTTTATCGATTATTTACGTTTTAGGATACCTAAAGTTGGATTAGGAAAGTTGTTGGAAATGTTTGGACCAAGTTTACAGGTAACTTATTAGATCATTTGTAGTCATGTTGGGCGAGTTGGAACCGGTGTATTTCTGAATCAAACGTGCCAAATAAATGGACATTTTGGGGATATAAAGAAGACATTTATCAAACAAAAGGACCATTTGTGATGTTTCTGGGACATTTTCGAGTGCCAACAGCAGTAGATCTTCAAAGGTAAGGCATGAATTATATCGTTATTTCTGACTTTCGTGTCACACCTGCCTGGTTGAAATATTATTTTCACGTGTTTGTATGATGGGGCGCTGTCCTCAGATGATCACATGGTTTGCTTGCGCCGTAAAGCCTTTTTGAAATCTGACATGGCGGCTGGATTAACAAGAAGTTAAGCTTTATTTTGGTGTATTGCACTTGTGATTTTCTGAATTTCGCGCTCTGCAATTTCACCGGATGTTAGCTAGCGGAACGTCTAGCCGTAACAGGTCTTAAGGCAGCCCCCCACACCTCTCTGATTCAGTTGGGTTAAATGCGGAAGACATATTTCAGTTGAAGGCATTCAGTTGTACAACTGACTAGGTATCCCCATTTCTTTCTGTCTGCCCCTCTCCCCCTATCCCCCCTCTTCCTCCTGTTCTGTCAGCCCTCTGGACCCTGCTGATTAGCAGACAGATGATTGAGATGGTCGTGTATGGGTGGTGACATCAGAACCCCTTTTAATTTGGTCCTTCTCATTGGTCTGCTCCATGCCTGTGGCTTCGTCCTAAATGGCCCCTTATTACATATATAGTGCACTACTTTTGACAACAGCCCTGGTCTAAGTGGTGCACTATATAAGGAAGAGGGTGCCATTCAGGATGTGGCCTCTGCTGCTGGCCTGGCTGCCGTCTGCTGAAATGAGGCAGTAATCAGTCATCTCAGCCCAGAAGCAGCTCGATGTGGTGGCTTTTAACCAGGATTTGGGCGTGATTATTTGACAGAAGCTTAGGTTGAGCGTGCTGCAGTGTGATTGGCCAGCTGCCGAGTAGAGTGGAGCTGAGAGTAGAGAGAGGTGTCAGAGTCTGTGTGCTCTAGAGAGGAGCTGCACTCAGACGACCCTGACCCCTTGGCCTGCTGGGAAGGTTTGTTCACATAGACACACACACACACACACACACACACACCACACACCCACACACACACACACACACACACACACACACACACACACTGTGTTTTGCACAAGCACATGAAGTAGCCAGCCAAATAGAAAAAGTAGCCAGCCAGTCTCCCCTAGGCCGGGGTTAAGAATTTTTGGACAAACGAGCTCTATTTTTGTGGCCTTTGAAGTGCTAGATTGTATTTTTAACCAGCAACTATTAGAAAGGAACACTGATTAAACACTGAACATTTACATTTTGACTGCACTGGGCCAGCCCTATGATGATTTCCACAGGCTTCAAGCTTCCTTTTAAGAGTACTTTTCTCAGGTATCTGCAATACATGATTGAAGACTGAAGCAGGTGTTAAACAGGGACTTTGTTAGACAGAAAGCAGCAGTTGACTACTCCATTGTCACACTTTCATTAAATCAGTATACCTACAATGAGTGTACAAAACATTAGGAACACCTTCCTAACATTGAGTTGTACTTCCTTTTGCCCTCAGAACAGCCTCAATTTGTCAGGGCATGGACTCAACAAGGTGTCGAAAGATTCCACAGGGATGCTGGCCCATGTTGACTCCAATGCTTCCCACAGTTATGTCAAGTTGGCTGGATGTCCTTTGGGTGGTGGACCATTCTTGATACACACGGGAAACTGTTGAGTGTGAAAAACCCAGCAGCATTGCAGTTATTGACACAAACCGGTACGCCTGACACCTACTACCATACCCCGTTCAAAGGCACTTAAATCTTTTGTCTTTCCCATTCACGCTCTGAATGGTACACATACACAATCTCAATTGTCTCAAGGCTTAAAAATCCTTCTTTAACCTGTCTCCTCCCCTTCGTCTACACTGATGGAAGTGGAACAAGTCACATCAATAAAGGATCATAGCTTTCACCTGGATTCACCTGCTCAGGCTATGTTATGGAAAGAGCAGGTGTTCTTAATGTTTGGTATACTCAGTATATTTCAATAATTGAAAATACCATATAAGTATCATTTGCTTTTAAAACAAGCTTTTAAAACACATTTTGGAACAGAGTGAGACTTTCTCTCCACTAGCCTACCTATTGTTCCTGCAGTGAGGAAGATTCACCATCATTTTTGCTCATTTATAAAAAATTAAAACAACTTTTACATAAGTATTCAGATCCTTTACTGAGTACTTTGTTGAAGCACCTTTGGCAGCGATTACAGCCTTGAGTCTTCTTCGGTATGACGCTACAAATGGGGCGGCAAGTAGCCTAGTGGTTAGAGCATTTCAGCCAATCAGTTGTTTTGTGACAAGGTAGGGGTGGTATACAGAAGATATTATGGCAAGAACAGCTTAAATAAGCAAAGATAAATGACAGTCCATCGTTACTTTAAGACATGAAGTTCAGTCAATCTGGAAAATGTCAAGAACTTTGAAAGTTTCTTCAAAAGCAGTCGCAAAAACCATCAAGCTGTATGATGAAACTGGTTCTCATGAGGACCGCCACATGAAAGGAAGATCCAGAGTTACGTCTGCTGCAGAAGATAAGTTAGTCAATTACACCTCAGAAATTGCAGCCCAAATAAATGCTTCACAGAGTTTAAGTAATAGGCACATCTCAATATCAACTGTTCAGAGGAGACTGCGTGAATCAGGCCTTCATGGTAGAATTGTGGGAAAGAAACCACTACTTAAGGACATCAATAAGAAGAAACTTGCTTGGGCCAAGAAACACGAGCAATGGACATTAGACCGGTGGAAATCTGTACTTTGGTATGAGTCCAAATCTGAGATTTTTGGTTCCAACCGCCGTGTCATTGTGAGACGCAGAGTAGGTGAACGGATGATCCCCGCATGTGTGGTTCCCACTGTGAAGCATGGAGGAGGTGGTGTGATGGTGTGGGGGTGCTTTGCTGGTGACATTGTCAGTGATTTATTTAGAATTCAAGGCACAATTAACCAGCATGGCTACCACAGCATTCTGCAGCGATACGTCATCCCATCTGGTTTGCGCTTAGTGGGACTATCATCTGTTTTTCAACAGGACAATGACCCATAACACACCTCCAGGCTGTTTAAAGGCTATTTGACCAAGAAAGAAAGTGATTGTGCTGCATCAGACGACCTGGCCTCCACAATCACCCGACCTCCACACTCACCCGACCTCAACCCAAATGAAATGGTTTGGGATGAGTTGGACCGAAGAGTGAAAGAAAAAGCAGCCAACAATTACTAAGCATATGTGGGAACTCCTTTTAAGACTGTTGGAAAAGCATTCCTCATGAATCTGCTTGAGATAATGCCAAGAGTGTGCAAAACTGTCATCAAGGTAAAGGGTGGCTACTTTAAAGAATCTAATAAAATATATTTTGATTTGTTGAACACTTTTTTTGGTTACTACATGATTTCATCCATATGTGTTGTTTCATAATTTTGATGTCTTCACTATTATTCGACAATGTAGAAATAGTAAAAAGAAAAACCCTTGAATGAGTAGGTGTCCAAACTTTTAACTGGTACTGTATATGAGATTGACTTTATTCAGTCAGTTCGACACCTTTTATAAACGAGTCAAGCTTATTCTTCAATCAAAGCACAGTGAACAACCTATGCGCCACAACTCTGTGGCTGCATATGAAGTCTACTGGCCCAAACACAATTTCTACTGGCCCAGACATGGTGTAGTTCTTGGGGTTTTGCTTTCTCAATATATTCAGCTATTGATAGGCTACATTCTATTATATGTATTAAAAATCTGTGTGATATAATTTATCAATGCAAGTCATTACTCTATTCTTTAGAATTGCAGTATTAATTGCATAAATTTTCTAAAATATGTAATTTGGACATTTGAAAATACGACGCTGTCCCTTTAAGACAAACTTCAAATGTGATATCGGGACATGGCTACAGTAGGCTAGCCAAGACCAATGCTAGGTGTCTTTTTGTACAGTAGCTTTCTTTTAGCAGACTATCACCAGTAGCCAGCATATTGCTAGTATGTTCACTATTGAAGGTTTACTTTTGTTAATCCATTTCCCTAAAATAAATAAGCTCAGCGAGTAGATTGATGGGCACTTCTTGCGTGTGCTGTGTGAAGGAATCAACTCATGCTCTGCACAAGTGCTCGCAGAAGGTAGTCACTTAACCCTAATTGCTCCTGTAAGTCGTTCTGGATAAGAGCGTCTGCTAAATGACTAAAATGTAAAAGTTGTGACTGGCGGGAGCTTGAATGAACAGCCAATCATATTGTTCAAATACAAGTAGCATGACATTTATACGTGTACTCTTCAAATGGTTTTCAATGGTAGACTGCAACAGAGCAGGTAAATGTTGAACTGGAGTACAAAAATGCGCTGAAAAGTTAGTGGCCCTATCGGGACAGTTGTAATGCGATGCTACTGGCGGCAGAGAAGTCAGGCGCAGGAGAGCGGAAACTGATTTACAACGGTTGTGTTTAATACCCATAAACCACCGTCAACAGAACAAATACAATAAATGGGTCAAACAAAGCCCGGTAAATACCAGCATACTGTGCACAAGCACTACAACAAACAATTACAGACAAGGACATGGGGGGAACAGAGGGGTGAATACACAACATGTAATTGATGGAATTGGAACCAGGTGTGATGGAAGACAAGACAAAACCAATGGAAAATGAAATGAAAAGTGGATCGGCAATGGCTAGAAGGTCGGCGATGTCGACCGCAGAACGCCGCCCGAACAAGGAGAGGGACCAACTTCGGTGGAAGTCGTGACAACAGTGACTGACGAGTGTTACGCGGGGTGGAGCACGTGAACCCAAGTGCAGACTCAGACGAGGAGACAGGGATAAGGTAACCAAGGTATTTATTGAAAAGCGGGGGGGGGGGGGGGGGGTTGTAGGCCAGGGGGAGCTGGGAACCAGGAACTGAGGCTGCGGCAAGGGGAGCAGAGGCAGGGATAGCAAGTCCAGAGCGGAATCCAAGGAAGCAGTAGAGCGGGGGTCCAGGGCAGGGAAGCAGGACTGACGAGACGAGGGACTGGCAACAGGGACCAGAGTCAGAGCGGGCGGAACTGTAGCGGAGAGAAAAGCAGCATCAGGCTAGGGAAAACTGGCACCATAGGATAATAAGATCTATGCAGGAACAAACAGCTTGAAATGCAGACTGACTGAACAGAGGCTACGATCTGGCAGCGTGGAAGTGGCAGAGCTGAGTATTTGTAGAGGTCTCGATTATGGAACAGGTTGCAGCTGGTGGGGATCTGCTCTGACTCCAGCACACATGTCTCCACTCACACAATCAGATACACCCACACGGAGAGAGCACTGGGGGAGTGGTGGCAGGTTAGGGAGACATAGGATGAGAAGTAGAGGGCATGGCAGGGGCAGATGTAAAAGAAGAGATTCACTGGCCAACACTTGTTTCTAATGTTGCACCCTGCACAGGAAAGAAACAATAGTCCTAAGTGGATTTCGACTCGTTGCCACATTATATGGGACGTGCAAATTCATGCTCTCTCCCTCCGTGTAAAGAAATGGGACTGCAGCCACAGCGCACATGACACACACACCCAGGTACCGAGAGGCGGGACTGACAGCAGACTGTCAAACCAGCAATGTTTTCACGTCATCGCTCACTTTTTGAGGTGCCTGTCATCCTACCAATAGATCGCTAGAAGATGTATATCGTTCATTCTAGCGGGAGTGGGCTTGGTAGACTGTCTTCTGACTAGTGAATTGAAAAGTAAATAGTTAATTTAAATGGAAAAATTAGCCGGATGAAAATGTGTCTAATTGACTGTATAGTCGAAAGTGTTAGTGGAAAACACTGCACACACACACAAACTCTTCTGGGAACACCTGGTCTTTTCATTAACCTGTGTCTGACTCTCTGGCTAGGCTGATGTGCTCTCCCTCTATTGGCAAGCCCACCTATAGCTGTTTTTCTCTGGTGTTACTCACCACTCAACTGGGTTAGTATTTATTTGATGTTAGCTAGGCCCAATCCACTGAGCCGTTATGTCCAGTCTAGTCCATACAGGACAGGCAGGAGACACAGTGCCTTGCTAAGCCAAGTCAAGTCAGTGCCCCTCTGCCTGCCCCTAGCACCTGCTGCCTTCTGCTGAAGTACACACCACGTTCCTTTAGGGATCTAGTCCTGCATGTCTCACATGGACCAAGTTATTTAGTACAAACTTATGTGTTAGCTCCTCCATTTCATTTAATTGGATTTCCTGCAGCAATAAAAAAAAAAAACTGATTTGATGACAGTTTTTCAGGAAGTAATTTATTACACGCAACTACAAATGTGTAATCTTTGAATTATAACGCCGTTGCTCAGGTGTCCAATTAAAAATCACTTCTGCAATTAAATTGCTTCGAATACATAATTTATATTTACAGATCAAAATCAATAGTGTATTTAATGCTTTAAACAGTACTTTCATGATTTATATTGTAATTAACCTGGTTTTAAACAGTACCTTCATGATTTATATTGTAATTAACCTGGCTTTAAACAGTACTTTCATGATTTATATTGTAATTAACCTGGCTTTAAACAGTACTTTCATGATTTATATTGTAATTAACCTGGTTTTAAACAGTACTTTCATGATTTATATTGTAATTAACCTGGTTTTAAACAGTACTTGCATGATTTATATTGTAATTAACCTGGTTTTAAACAGTGCTTTCGGACCGGTCGACTTGCTGATATATTGTAATTAACCTGGTTTTAAACAGTGCTTTCATGATTTATATTGTAATTAACCTGGTTTTAAACAGTACTTTCATAAATTAGATTGTAATTAACCTGGTTTTAAACAGTACTTGCATGATTTATATTGTAATTAACCTGGTTTTCTAAACTACAGAGGAAGAGAAATGGAAGATATACCATCAAATATGTATAATATGTCATCATGCACAGTGTGGAATTCCCTGTATTACTTCATCCAATAGAGTTGGCCAGCTTGAGTTACCTCTGTTTCATTCAGCCATTCATTCCTATGGGGGAAATTAAGGGCTTTTGGGATAAACGTTGAAAATAAGGTCTGAGGTTAACACAGGCTTAGGAGATCTTATACGTTTTGTTCTGTGAGATAATATCAGTCAGTTGACATGACCTTTGTGAATTATGAAGCCTTTACGTGCTTTATGTGCCTGTTTTGATTACCTAAATGCTTCAAAATTCACAAGAAGTGACGTAAACTGATGAAGATTATTATCTCATAGAACAAAACGTATATGCTCTCCTAAACCTGTGTTACCACAGACCTTATTTTTAACGTTTATCCAAAAACCCTCCAAAAAAAACATTAATTTCCCCATAGGCTTTGTACAATGAACCATGGCGGAGTTAGTGCCTACAAAATGACACCATTACTATTGCTCAATTTACAATAACACATACACTACCTTTAATGATATCCAGTAAGTTGAAACACATAGAATAACATATCCCCGCCAGACATTTTACCTTTCATACCACTGATACTATGTCATCTTTCCCCCCTTGCTTTCATTAGACCTGACTTTCAAAGCACCGGGATTATACAGCATAGGAGACATGCTGCAGGAATGGTTAAGAGTTTCCCGTTGATAAAACTTGTATGCTGTCAGTCAAACAGCTTAATGTAATTCCTATCTCTCCAGCTGAGGAGCTCTATCTGATCCTGTTGCCCCCGGTGACACGCAGCCTGTTGGTTTTCCTCTTCTGTTGAGGATTCCTTCTCTCCTGTCCCCTCCTCTCCTGTCCCCTCCTCTCCTGTCCCCTCTCCCTCCTCATTCTCCTCTCCTCTCCCTTCCTCCTCCTCTCCTGTCCCCTCCTCTCCTGTCCCCTCCCCCTCCTCGTTCTCCTCTCCTGTCCCCTCCTCTCCTGTCCCCTCCTCTCCTGTCCCCTCCCCCTCCTCGTTCTCCTCTCCTGTCCCCTCCTCTCCTGTCCCCTCCTCTCCTGTCCCCTCCCCCTCCTCGTTCTCCTCTCCCTTCCTCCTCCTCTCCTGTCCCCTCCTCTCCTGTCCCCTCCCCCTCCTCGTTCTCCTCTCCCTTCCTCCTCCTCTCCTGTCCCCTCCTCTCCTGTCCCCTCCTCTCCTGTCCCCTCCCCCTCCTCGTTCTCCTCTCCCTTCCTCCTCCTCTCCTGTCCCCTCCTCTCCTGTCCCCTCCTCTCCTGTCCCCTCCCCCTCCTCGTTCTCCTCTCCCTTCCTCCTCCTCTCCTGTCCCCTCCTCTCCTGTCCCCTCCCCCTCCTCATTCTCCTCTCCCTTCCTCCTCCTCTCCTCTCCTCCTTTTTCTACATCTCCTCTTCTCTTTACAATTCAGATTTATGGAAATCAGCCTAGCTAATAGAAACCTGCTCAGCGCCTGAGAGAGGCTTACAGACAGCTCTGATTAGAAGACACCAGTGATATGTCTGTCAGTCTGAGGAAGTCCCATCTCGCTATTGATGCTCCAAATGAAAATGACTGGTACAAGGGGGTTGTTGGTTGTGTCATTGCGGGGAAAGTGTCTGTTTGTAGGGGGGGGGGGGGGGGGGGGGGGGGTGTGTGTGTGTGTGTGTGTGTGTGTGTGTGTGTGTGTGTGTGTGTTTTGAGGAGGTGGTGCAGTGGGTGGGGGAACAAAAGACATTAGAATAACAATGATATTGTAAGCTCTCTCTAAGGATGTCGTAGTAGGTTTGAGGCATAATGCCACTGAGCACTTATCCAAACAAAGCTCAAATGCAGCGTCAAACAGGCAGGGTGGCAGGCAGGGTGGCAGGCAGGGTGGCAGGCAGGGTGGCAGGCAGGGTGGCAGGCAGGGTGGCAGGCAGGGTGGCAGGGTGCCTCATTGAGTCTCCACAGGGTGGGGAAGATTAGATGCACACAGCCTTGTTTGCATTCAAGGAAAAGCTTGTATGTATGCTGACTCCTGCTAATTCTTCTATCACGTCTTTTCCTTGGCAAAAATGAAAACACGAAGCAGACCTGCTGTATGTAAAATATTGCGTGCTAGATCTTGGAAAATACAGAAATGTGACTTTGGATGACAACATAATGATTGATGTTTGTCTTCAACATCAGGGCTGTTTTCCTAAAGAAGTTAAGTGCGCTTCATGTTTTGTTTCCTTGCCACGATATTAACAAGTATCGCAATACTGGTATCGTCCGGCCCTAGTTGACAAGGACATGGCTTTTTCTGTGCAAGACGTCAAGGTGTGACTTTGATATGCTTCAGTTTGAGTTGTAATATCTATGTAATAACACCACGGAAGCTGCTGTGGTTAGTTAGCTCAGTGACTGGCTTCAGGAGACCCAGACAGTGGAGGTAGAGACATCCTCAGCCCTAGGGCACTACAGTAGGCTTAAGGCCACTAGGCCATGGGCTAGGCACTAGAGCAGTGATGTGGGTCACTATTACAGAAACAAGGGATGTAGAGTGCCCTCTTTGACTAAGTGCCCTTAGAGTGGCCCAGAGTGGATATGTAATCATGGACGAGTGTAGTCATTTACTATGCTAAACTCCTAGTCCTGTTTAGTCATAGCTTAGAGTAGGGGTGTCAAACATATGGCTCGCAGGCGGGATTCGGCCCTTGAGGGTGTCCAATCTGGCCTGCGGGGGGTTTGACACATACTTAATATGCTTTACAATGACTACAACCAAATGGAAACTGTGTAGGAAGGATAATGGATCTACATTCATGCAGTTTCTTGACTGTCTAGCTCGCCAATAACCACTGAAATGAAAGCTAGACAGTCAGGGAGCATAAAGAAAATAAAGAAAAATTATGAATAGAGGACTATATTTAGCTAATTTTGACGGCAAGGAAATATAACACATTTTCAGTGCGGCCCTCCGGACCTCGTTGAAGAACTAAGGTGGCCCCCGGGGTAAAAAGATTTTGACACACCTGGCTTAGAGCATAGTAGTGGCCATGTCTAATGATAAATAACGACAGCAGCACTCAGTGAAATTGCTATGTCTGTCTGGAGATTACAGTGACCTCGTCTATGTTGTACTTGTTGTAACAGTTTAATAGCTGCTTACTTACACTACATAGGTCTTGCATGGCCAACATATCGTCTTTGCATATTTCAGTTGACTGCTACAGAGGTAAATGAATAGGTAAAGCTTGGCGATATGGAATCCATATCACAATAAATTGACTGAATTATCACGATAATTGGAACGATAAGTTTATAACATTAACGTGGGCACCAGTTACTTTTTTATATTACCGTTAAAACTGCTACTACTTTGAATATTGTGCCTAACATTGTCCTCTTAGCAGTGGCCCACATTAGCACTAATATCATTTAATTCCTCTAGTAAAGTTATCGATCTCAGTAAAATGTCCTCAATAAATGGTTGGTTCGGTCCGTATCGATAATTTTCGGTTTATTGTCCCAGCTCTAGGAATAGGCCTAGCTGTTAAGTAAAGGAACTATCCAACCTAATCTCTCCAGAACAACAGTAGAACAGGGAAGGAAACATAGGCCTTGTGGTCAGTGAGTATTATCCCTCTCCTTTCTTCCTCTCTTCCACTCCTTACTTACTGAGTCATTTCCCTGTGGTGGGCTGGATCGTATAGCAGGATGGATGTGATGTAATGGCTTTAGTGTTATTGGAAACAGACAGAGGATTGGCACAGAGACAGTCCCCACCACTGCACACTGGATGCGTCCAAAACGGCACCCTATTGCCCACTGTATGTAGTGCACTGCTTTTGACCAGGACTGATAGGGCTCTGATCAAAATGACTGCACTATATAGGGAATAGGGTGCCGTTTCATGTCAGTGCTCCTATAATGAGATAAAGGAACTTCTAAATATAACTAGTCCAACTCCTCGAGATGAGACGCAGCAGCAGAAACCCTCTCATTATCTCCAGCAGGATGTCAGCTGAAATAAAGACTAATGGACTAACCTTTCCCGCTAAACACTTTTTTATAGTCTTCTCCTCCTATACAGAAAGACCTCCCTTCGGGGGAGATTAAAACGTTCTATTTTTAATAGCAACATGCAAATGGCCGCTATCACTGCTGCTGACGGTTCACTTTCTTAAACCGAATCACAAAAGTTTTGCTCCAGGCACTTTCTTTTCTTTTTATTCTTAATTATGTTTTCAAGTTATTTGTTGTTTGTTTATTTTTTTCCCAACTTGGTCTCCTGTAGATTTTTTATTTAACTGTTTAAATGTCATGCTTTACATGAATCATTCAGGGAATAACTCAATTCATCCGAGCCGTGAAATTGCGATATGTCATTTCTTTCCCTATCCCACAACAATTATTGGATTTAACAGCGTAACCGGATTTTGGTTTATGTTCTTTATCTCCTGGAATACAATGTCTGTAAATATGAATTTAGGAGATCAAACACAATTTGGCTGCATTGTTAAGGAGCTTAGTGTGGTGGGGAGTCAAGAGACACAAAGCGGAGGGAGGGAGAGAGAAGCGACTGCTCTCTTCCAGCAGGTTGACCGGATTCTGAGCTATAGACCAGCTTACTGAAAGCATTTCACCACTTTCTCTAGAGGATGTGGCCAGGCTACAGCACTGTCCATTGTCCACACAGCAGTCAAGTACCATTTTGTTGGTCTGTTTTGTCATTGTCCTTTTAGCTTTTCCTCTCCTCCCCTCATTTTTCACTTTGGCAAAACCCCTTCACTTCTACAGATTAGCCTAGCTGCCACAATGCAGCTCTCTGTCTCCCTCAAATCAAATCAAGTGTTATTGGTTGCATACGCATATTTAGCAGATGTTATTGCAGGTGTAGAGAAATGCTTATGTTCCTAGCTCCAACAGTGCAGTAATATCCAACAATACACACAATCAAAAAAGTAAAAGAATGCAATTAAGAAATATATAAATATTAGGACGAGCAATGTTGGAGTCCGGAGTAAAATTGTGCCGACAGAGAGGGCTGCCTCGCTTCTAGATCTTAGGAAACTTTTTTTATGTATTCTTTTTTACATTGTTAGCCCAGAATTTTTTGTGTGTTATTACATACAGCCGGGAAGAACTATTGGATATCAGAGCGGTGGTAACTCACCAGCACTACCAGCATTACGACCAGGAATATGACTTTCCTGAAGCGGATCCTTTGTTTGCACCCCCCAGGGCAATTGAACTGATTCCAGAGGCCGACCCAAAACAATGCCGGCGGAGGAGAGGTACTCAGAGTGGGCTTCTTGTCCGACTTAGGAGGTGCGCACACCACCCACCGCTTCCGAGTATATTACTCGCTAATGTTCAGTCTCTGGATAATAAAGTTGACGAGCTCAGGGCGAGGGTTTCTTTCCAGAGAGACATCATGGATTGTAACATACTCTGTTTCATGGAAACATGGCTTTCTCGGGATGATATCAGAAGCCTTATTAAACCTCAAATACACTCCACGTTTAAAATGTTATCCTGCAACAAGGTGATCAAATTAAGATCCTACATCTGTAAGGCCTATGTTGCTGGGGCAGTGAACTAAGGGCTGGTATTGAATGTAAAAAGGCATTTATACAATGCTGGTATGGTCCTCCCTTCATTGTAGCTCATTTTCATAAACAAATCAAGCCTGGACAAGAATGGCTGTATTGCAGCCTTCCACCTCACACAAATGCTACCACAGACTCAGTCAGGCGTATCACCCAAGATGCAAAGTGTCTTCTTTAGGTCTAGGTTATAAGGTGACTGGGTTGTGATTCGTCGCCACTAGTTGTTACATGCTAACTGCTTCCTGCTAAATCTGACTCCTTGCGAGCAGGAGAAAAAAGAATGTGGCTTCAAACAAGAAAGCGACTAACAAGCGAATGCAATCCTACTATTTAAATCCCCTGCTTGCCGGCATAATCAGTCCCTCCCTGTGAAGAGCAGCGGAAGGAAACAACATCAACAAAGTTTCTCATCCTGTAGCTTTATTTATGTACATCATTCATTTAGTCACTTCTTCTTCTTCAGTCCACCTGCCACCAGCTCACCCGCCACAACATGAAAGAGAAGAATGAAACACATACAGTATCTTCCCATGGCCTTGGGGGAAGAGGAAAGATAGAGGGAGAAGAGGAAGGAAGGGAAAGATGGATGGGTAGTAATATATATGTATACAGTACCAGTCAAATGTTTGGACACACCTATTCATTCCAGGGTTTTTATTTATTTTTGCTATTTTCTACATTGTAGAATAGTAGTGAAGACATAAAAAAATAAGAAATAAAACATATGGACTAATTTAGTAACCAGAAAAGTGTAAAGAAAATCTAAATAGATTATTCCAAGTAGCCACCCTTTGCCTTGATGAGAGCTTTGCACACTCTTGGCAGTCTCTCAACCAGCTTCACCTGGAATGCTTTTTCCAACCGTCTTAAAGGTGTTCCCACATATGCTGAGCAATTGTTGACTGCTTTTCCTTCACTCTGCGGTTCAACTTATTCCAAATCATCTCAATTGGTTTGAGATCGAGTGATTGTGGAGGCCAGGTCATCTGATACAGCACTCCATCACTCTCCTTGATCAAATAGCCCTTGCATAGCCTGGAGGTGTGTTTTGGGTCATTGTTCTGTTGAAAAACAAATGATAGTCCCACTAAGCGCCAACCAGATGGGATGGCGTATCGCTGCAGAATGCTGTGGTAGCCATGCTGGTTAAGTGTGCCTTGAATTCTAAATAAATCACTGACAGTGTCAACAGCAAAGTACCCCCACACCATCACACCTCCTCCATGCTTTACGATGGGAACCACACATGCGGAGATCATCCGTTCACCTACTCTGCGTCTCACAAAGACACAGCGTTTGGAACCAAAAATCTCAAATTTGGACTCATCAGACCTAAGGGCAGATTTATACCAGTTTAATGTCCATTGCTCGTGTTTCTTGGTCCAAGCAAGTCTCTTCTTCTTATTGGTGTTCTTTAGTAGTGGTTTATTTTCAGCAATTCGACCATGAAAGCCTGATTCACATAGTCTTCTCTGAACAGCTGATGTTGATGTGTCTATTACTTGAACTCTGTGAAGCATTTATTTGGGCTGCAGTTTCTGAGGCCTGTAACTCTAATGAACTTATCCTCTGCAGCAGAGGTAACTCTGGGTCTTCCATTCCTATGGTGGTCCTCATGAGAGCCAGTTTCATCATAGCGCTTGATGGTTTTTTACATCTGCACTTGAAGAAACGTTCAAAGTTCTTCAAATCTTCTGGATTGACTGACCTTCATGTCTTGAAGTAATGATGTTGTTTCTCTTTGCTTACTAGAGCTGTTCTTGACATAATATGGACTTGTCTTTTAGCAAATAGGACCTTCTTTGTTGTTGTCACAACACAACTGATTGGCTCAAACGCATTAGGAAGGAAAGAAATTCCACAAATTAACTTTTAACAAGGCACACCTGTTAATTGAAATGCATTCCAGGTGACTACCTCATTAAGCTGGTTGAGAGAATGCCAAGAGTGTGCAAAGCTGTCATCAAGGCAAATGATGGCTACTTTGAAGAATCTCAAATATCAAATATATTTTGATTTGTTTAACACTTTCTTGCTTAATACATGATTCCATATGTATTATTTCAAAGTGTTGATGTCTTTGTATTATTCTACAATGTAGAAAATAGTAAAAATAAAGAAAAACCCTGGAATGAGTAGGTGTGTCCAAACTTTTGACTGGCACTGTATATTCAAGCAATAAGGCCCGAGGAGGTGTGGTATATGGCCAATAAACCATGGCTAAGGGCTGTTCTTAATCACGACGCAACGCGGAGTGCCTGGACACAGCCCATAGCTGTGGTATATTGACCATATATCACAAACCCCTGAGGAGCCATATTGCTATTATAAACTGGTTACCAACATCATTTGTTTTGTCATACCCGTGGTATACGGTCTAATAAACCATGGCTTTCAACCAATCAGAATTCATGGCTCAAACCACCCAGTTTATAAATATATACAATACCGTTCAAAAGTTTGGGGTCACTAAGAAATGTTCTTGTTTTTGAAAGAAAATTAAATGATTTTGTCCATTAAAATAACATCAAATTGATCAGAAATACAGTGTAGACATTGTTTATGTTGTAAATTACTATTGTAGCTGGAAACTGGCAGCTCCTCAACTGGCAGTTTCATAAAATAGTACCCGCAAAACACCACTCTCAATGTCAACAGTGAAGCGGTGACTCTGGGATGCTGGCCTTCTAGGCAGAGTTGCAAAGAAAAAGCCATTTCTCAGACTGGCCAATAAAATATTAAGATGGGCAAAAGAACACAGACACTGGTCATCGGAAATCTGCATCCCAGAGTCGCCTCTTCACTGTTGACGTTGAGACTGGTGTTTTGCGGGTACTATTTAATGAAGCTGTCAGTTGAGGACTTGTGAGGCGTCTGTTTCTCAAACTAGCTACTCTAATGTACTTGTCCTCTTGCTCAGTTGCGCACCGGGGCCTCCCACTCCTCTTTCTATTCTGGTTAGAGCCAGTTTGCGCTGTTCTGTGAAGGGAGTAGTACACAGCATTGTACGAGATCTTCAGTTTCTGGGCAACTTCTCGCATGGAATAGCCTTTATTTCTCAGAACAAGAATAGACTGATGAGTTTCAGAAGAAAGTACTTTGTGTTTCTGGCCACTTTGAGCCTGTTATCAAACCCACAAATTCTGATGCTCCAGGTACTCAACTAGTCTAAAGAAGGCCAGTTTTATTGCTTCTTTAATCAGAACAACAGTTTTCAGCTGTGTTAACATAATTGCAAAAGGGTTTTCAAATGATCAATTAGCCTTTTAAAATAATAAACTTGGATTAGCTAACACAATGTGCCATTGGAACACAGGAGTACGCCTATGTAGATATTCCATAAAAAATCAGCCGTTTCCAGCAACAATAGTCATTTACAATATTAACAATATCTATACTGTATTGCTGATCAATTTGATGTTATTTTAATGGACAAAAAAAAAGGTTTTCTTTCGAAAACAAGGACATTTCTAAGTGACCCCAAACTTTTGAACGGTAGTGTATATACCACAGGGGAGGTGGAGGGGGTTAGGGAGATGGACGGGGGTTAAGGAGGTGGGCGTGCTGGTGCTGCCTGCCTGTGTTCTAAAGCCCTAAGGGCCAAAAGGCTATGGGGCTTGAGGAGGAAAGAGCTGCTGCAGGAACCTGATTACACCTCCAAAGGGATTTACTCTGGGCTGCATCACAAATGGCACTTTATTCCCTGTGTAGCGTACTCCATTTGACAGTCAAAAGTAGTGCAGTGTAAGGAACACTTTTACATTTGGCATTCACATCTGCTCTACTCTGATCTGTTCTACTCTACTCTGCTCTGTTCTATCCTGGTCTACTCTGTTCTGCGCTGTTCTGCTCTACTCTACTCTGCTCCACTCTGCTCTGCTCTACTCTACTCTACTCTGCTCCACTCTGCTCTGTTCAAATCAAAATAAAATCAAATTTATTTATATAGCCCTTCTTACATCAGCTGATATCTCAAAGTGCTGTACAGAAACACAGCCTAAAACCCCAAACAGCAAGCAATGCAGGTGTAGAAGCACAGTGGCTTGGAAAAACTCCCTAGAAAGGCCAAAACCTAGGAAGAAACCTAGAGAGGAACCAGGCTATGAGGGGTGGCCAGTCCTCTTCTGGCTGTGCCGGGTGGAGATTATAACAGCACATGGCCAAGATGTTCAAATGTTCATAAATGACCAGCATGGTCAAATAATAACAATCATAGTAGTTGTCGAGGGTGCAACAAGTCAGTAACACAAGAGTAAGTGTCAGTTGGCTTTTTCATAGCCGATCTTTGAGAGTATCTCTACCGCTCCTGCTGTCTCTAGAGAGTTGAAAACAGCAGGTCTGGGACAGGTAGCACGTCCGGTGAACAGGTCAGGGTTCCAGCAGGTCTGGGACAGCAGGTCTGGGACAGGTAGCACGTCCGGTGAACAGGTCAGGGTTCCATAGCTGCAGGCAGAACAGTTGGAACTGGAGCAGCAGCACGGCCAGGTGAACTGAGGACAGCAAGGAGTCATCAAGCCAGGTAGTCCTGAGGCATGGTCCTAGGGCTCAGGTCCTCCGAGAGAGAGAAAGAAAGAAAAAGAGAAAGAGATAATTAGAGAGAGCATATTTAAATTCACACAGGACACCGGAAAAGACAAGAGAAATACTCCAGATGTGACAGACTGACCCTAGCCCCCCGACACATAAACTACTGCAGCATAAATACTGGAGGCTAAGACAGGAGGGGTCAGGAGACACTGTTCTGTTCTACTCTGCTCTGTTCTATCCTGGTCTAATCTGTTCTGCGCTGTTCTGCTCTACTCTGCTCTACTCTACTCTGATCTGCTCTGCTCTTCTCTGTTCTATTCTACTATGTTCTAATCTGCTCTACTCTACTCTGTTATACTCTGCTCTGTTCTACTATGCTCTGTTCTACTCTGCTCTACTCTGCTTTGCTCTACTCTCTACTGTGATCTGCTTGGTTCTACTCTGCTCTACTCTACTCTGTTTTCCTCGACTCTACTCTGTTCTACTCTGCTCTGCTCTGTTCTACTCTGTTCTACTCTGCTCAGCTCTACTCTGCTCAGCTCTACTCTGCTCTGTTCTACTCTGCTCTGTTCTACTCTGCTTTGTTACACTCTGCTTTGTTCTACTATGCTCTGTTGTACTCTGTTCTGTTCTGCTTTGCTCTACTCTACTCTGATCTGCTTGGTTCTATTCTGCTCAGCTCTACTCTGCTCTACTCTGTTCTACTCTGCTCTGTTCTACTCTGCTTTACTCTACTCTGTTCTACTCTACTCTGTTCTACTCTGCTCTGTTCGACTCTTTTCTAATCTGCTCTGCTCAGCTCTGCTCTACTATGTTCTACTCTACTATGCTATGTTCTAATATGCTCTGTTCTACTCTGCTCTACTCTCTACTCTGTTTTGCTCTACTCTCTACTCTGATCTGCTCTGTTCTACTCTGCTCTACTCTACTCAATTTTCCTCGGCTCTACTCTGCTCTGTTCTGCTCTACTCTGCTCAGCTCTACTCTACTTTGCTCTATTCTGCTATGTTCTAATTTGCTCTACTCTACTCTGTTCTACTCCGCTCTGCTCTGCTCTACTCTGCTTTGCTCTACTCTCTACTCTGATCTGCTCGGTTCTACTCTGCTCTACTCTACTCTGTTTTGCTCGGCTCTACTCTGCTCTGCGTTACTCTGCTCTCTACTCTGCTCTGTTCTACTATGTTCTGCTCTACTCTGTTTTACTCTGCTCAGCTCTACTCTACTTTGCTCTATTCTGCTATGTTCTAATTTGCTCTACTCTACTCTGTTCTACTCCGCTGTGCTCTGTTCTGCTCTGCTCTACTCTGCTTTGCTCTACTCTCTACTCTGATCTGCTCGGTTCTACTCTAATTTACTCTACTCTGTTTTGCTCGGTTCTACTCTGCTCTGCGTTACTCTGCTCTCTACTCTGCTCTGTTCTACTATGTTCTGCTCTACTCTGCTCTCTACTCTTTTCTGTTCTACTCTGCTCTCTCTGCTCTACTCTTCTCTGTTCTACTCTACCCTGCTCTACTCTCTACTCTGAACTCTTCTCTCTGCTCCGCTCGGCACCTCCACAGCACGATGCACACACTCAAACAAAGGAAGCACCATGGCTGGTGCAGGCATGGTGCAGGCAGGGAAGGTAGGAGAAATGGTATGAGGGGGTCCTGTCCCTGGCTTATAGCCTAGGCCCGCTATTTTATGGCCATGCTCATATAGTATAGTGCTCCTGGGACACCTCAGAGCAGCCCACCACCTCCCTCAGCCCAGCCCACACCAGCACACGCCAGTCCCTCTAATAGCTAACAGTCTTCCATGCCCCAGTGGCCCTAGGAACTCACTGTTTATGGGCTGAAGGATCAATACTCTCCCCAGGAGTGTATATTAAAGTCTGGACTGGCTGAGTAGCTTATCAGTTGATCACAGATGGAGGCGGGGGGAAGAGGGACACAGGATGACAATGAACAGGTTTTGACAGGCATGGGCTTGGGGGAGGGGTGTGTGTAAAATGACCAAATGTAGTGGAGAGGGACTGTAAATCTCCACTGTACTGTATATCAGACACACCCGGAACACCAATCCAGACGTATGCAAATTACAAATTTAAAGAAGCAGCTGATTATTCCAGCCACATCTCTCTCTCACCCATGGCTTGATTCTCTCTGATGTCCTCTCCTCTCTTCCTGCTGAGAAATGCAAATGTGTAGTGTAACGAACAATGTAGACTTGTGTCTGACATGTTTCACCCCCTGGCGTCCCCGCCAACCCACACACACACGGTCCACAGCTACTTCGTCCAGCTTCACACTAATTACTCTTGTAGTAGCGCTACGTCTGATCATCCTTGATTTTGCGATGCTACTTCTACAGCTGCTACTTCTACAGCTGCTACTGCTACTGCTGCTACTTCTGCTACTTTTGCCACTTCTGCTGCTGCTGCTACTGCTACTTCTACAGCTGCTACTGCTGCTACTGCTACTGCTACTGCTGCTACTGCTGCTACTGCTACTGCTGCTGCTGCTACTGCTGCTACTGCTGCTGCTGCTACTGCTGCTACTGCTGCTGCTGCTACTACTGCTACTGCTGCTGCTGCTACTGCTGCTACTTCTGCTGCTGCTACTGCTGCTACTTTTTCTACTTCTTCTACTTCTACTACTTCTCCTACTGCTGCTACTTCAGCTACTGCTGCTAAGGCTGCTACTGCTGCTTCTTCTGCTACTGCTGCTACTTCTGCTACATGCTACTTATGCTACTACTGCTACTGCTGATACTGCTGCTACTTCTGCTACTTTTGATACTGCTACTACTGCTACTTCTGATGTTGCTGCTACTGCTGCTGCTACTGCTACTGCTGCTGCTGCTACTGCTGCTGCTGCTGCTGCTGCTACTGCTGCTGCTGCTGCTACTACTACTACTGCTGCTACTGCTGCTGCTGCTACTGCTGCTACTGCTGCTGCTGCTACTGCTGCTACTGCTGCTACTTCTGCTACTGCTTCTACTTTTTTTTACTTCTGCTACTTCTACTACTTCTCCTACTGCTGCTACTTCAGCTACTGCTGCTAAGGCTGCTACTGCTGCTTCTTCTGCTACTGCTGCTACATGCTACTTATGCTACTACTGCTACTGCTGATACTGCTGCTACTTCTGCTACTTTTGATACTGCTACTACTGCTACTTCTGATGTTGCTGCTACTTCTGCTACTGCTGCTACTACTTCTGCTGCTGCTGCTACTTCTGCTACTTCTGCTGCCTCTACTTCTGCTACTTCTACTACTGCTGCTACTACTGCTGCTGCTGCAACTTCTGCTACTTCTGCTGCTACTACTGCTATTTTTGCTGCTGCTGCAACTTCTGCTACTTCTGCTACATGCTACTTATGCTACTACTGCTACTGCTGATACTGCTGCTACTTCTTCTACTTTTGATACTGCTACTACTGCTACTTCTGATGTTGCTGCTACTTCTGCTACTGCTGCTGCTACTTCTGCTACTTCTTCTGCTGCTACTTCTGCTACTTCTGCTGCTTCTACTTCTGCTACTTCTACTACTGCTGCTACTACTGCTGCTGCTGCAACTTCTGCTACTTCTGCTGCTACTACTGCTATTTTTGCTGCTGCTGCAACTTCTGCTACTACTGCTGCTACTTCTGCTATTTCTGCTGCTGCTGCTACTTCAGCTACTGCTGCTACTACTGCTGCTACTGCTACTTCTGCTTCTGCTGCTACTGCTACTTCTGCTACTGCTGCTACTGCTGCTACTTGTTCTACTTCTGCTACTGCTACTACTTCTCCTACTGCTGCTACTTTTTCTACTTATGCTACTGCTAGTACTTCTCCTACTGCTGCTCCTTCAGCTGCTGCTGCTACTTCTGCTACTGCTGCTGCTACTGCTGCTACTTCTGCTACTTCTGCTGCTGCTACTGCTTCTACTTTTTCTACTTCTGCTACTGCTACTAATTCTGCTGCTACTGCTACTACTGCTGCTACTGCTACTACTGCTGCTGCTGCTACTTCTGCTACTGCTGCTACTGCTGGTGCTGCTGCTGCTACTTTTTCTACTTCTGCTACTGCTACTACTGCTGCTACTTTTTCTACTTCAGCTACTGCTGCTACTGCTGCTACTTCAGCTACTGCTGCTACTTTTTCTACTTCTGCTACTGCGACTATTGCTGCTACTGCTGCTACTTCAGCTACTGCTGCTACTTCAGCTACTTCTACTACTTCTCCTACTGCTGCTACTTCAGCTACTGCTGCTAATGCTGCTACTGCTGCTTCTTCTGCTATTGCTGCTGCTACTACTGCTACTTCTGCTACATGCTACTTCTGCTACTACTGCTACTGCTGATACTTCTGCACCTGCTGCTACTGCTGCCATTGTTTCCACTTGTTAGTGCCTCACTGCATGGCGTTGTTCAGTCCTGATGGAATAATACTGATAAAGGAGGTGAAAGCACACAGCAGTGCTGGTTGTGGTATTAAAGAGAGGGAGAGGAGTGTGAGCTGTGCATGTCTAATGGTGTCCTGATTCATTTAGGAATGATTGTTCTGGGGCCAATAATGAATCCCTGCAGGACGTGATGGTGTCAGTGGGAGAATAAAGGATTAAAACAGGAGTAACATTGTGGAAGAATAATAATTAATAGATTCAGATCCTGGTAAAATAGTCAGAGGCCTTAAAGGAGAATTTAGCTTTTTTACAACCAAGTTAAAATGTTTGATGTAAATGGCATGTTATAGAAGGGTCCAGATACATTTTTTTGTGATTTAGCTTTTTTTTGAGAAACTTGACCCAACCAGCGATTCACTTCGGCATCCTTGTTGTGCAGTACGGGGGCTCTGAAAAAACATGAACAAAGGCTCCATAAAAACCCAAATACGTCCTTTTTTAAACTAAAAAGCTCTCAATGTTATATTCAATTTTGTTTCAAATCGAGCGATACCTTTCTGTACATTCTAGCAGCAGGCTACACAGAGAATGGAACAGTTAGATACGCGAAGCAGCTTGATTTCACACAAAATGGAATATAACGTTGTAGATAAAGTTTGGAATGACGCAATTTCATGTGTACAACATCTAGGACCTGTATCACTCTACTGATCGTTTCCGTTTCTAAGAGGATGTATTTGTGTATTTTTGGAGCCTTTATTCGTGTCTTTTCAGAGACCCCGTACTGTGCAAAGAGGATGAGGAAGTGAATCGCTGGTTAGGGTAAGTTTCCCAAAAACAAGTAAAATTGCAGAAAAAGTGTCTGGACCCTTCTATAACATGACATTTACATAAAAAATAATAATATTTGATTGTAAAAAAAGCGAAATTATCCCTTTAAAGAGCAGAGAGGAGGGCGGGAGTGAGCGAGGTAGGGAGAGAGAGAGGGACAGGGAAGGCGTAGAGAAAGGCAGAGAGGGGGATACAGAGAGCGAGAGAGAGAGAGAGACGCTCCTTGGTCTGTCACTAACCAAGGAGGGCCTACAGCAGCACCTAGATATTCTGCACAGATTCTGCCAAACCTATAATGGTGTTCCAAAAAAGGTCCAGTTGCCAGGACCACAAATACAAATTCCATCTAGACACCGTTGCCCTAGAGCACACAAAAAACTATACATACCTTGGCCTAAACATCAGCGCCACAGGTAACTTCCACAAAGCTGCGAACGATCTGAGAGACAAGGCAAGAAGGGCATTCCATGCCATCAAAAGGACCATAAAATTCAACATACCAATTAGGATCTTGCTAAAAATACTTGAATCAGTTATAGAACCCAATGCCCTTTATGGTTGTGAGGTCTGAGGTCCGCTCAGTAACCAAGAATTCACAAAATGGGACAAACACCAAATTGAGACTCTGCATGCATAATTCTGCAAAAATATCCTCCGTGTACAACGTAGAACACCAAATAATGCATGCAGAGCAGAATTAGGCCAATACCCGCTAATGATCAAAATCCAGAAAAGAGCCGTTAAATTCTACAACCACCTAAAACTAAGTGATTCCCAAACCTTCCATAAAAAAGCCATCACCTACAGAGAGATGAACCTGGAGAAGAACCCCCTAAGCAAGCTGGTCCTGGGGCTCTGTTCTCAATCACAAACACACCCCACAGAGCCCCAGGACAGCAACACAATTAGACCCAACCAAATCATGAGAAAACAAAAAGATAATTACTTGATACATTGGAAAGAATTAACAAAAAAACAGAGCAAACTAGAATTCTATTTGGCCCTAAACAGAGAGTACCCAGCGGCAGAATACCTGACCACTGTGACTGACCCAAACATAAGGAAAGCTTTGACTATGTACAGACTCAGTGAGCATAGCCTTGCTATTGAGAAAGCCGCCATAGGCAGACCTGGCTCTCAAGATAAGACGGACTATGTGCAGACTGCCCACAAAATGAGGTGGAAACAGAGCTGCACTTCCGAACCTCCTGCCAAATGTATGACCATATTAGAGACACATATTTCCCTCAGATTACACAGATCCACAAAGAATTCGAAAACAAACCCGATTTTGATAAACTCTCATATCTACTGGGTGAAATACCACAGTGTGCCATCACAGCAGCAAGATTTGTGACCTGTTGCCACAAGAAAAGGTCAACCAGTGAAGAACAAATACCATTGTAAATACAACCCATATTTATGCTTATTTATTTTCCCTTTTGTACTTTAACCATTTGTACATCGTTACAACACTGTATATTTAAATAATATGACATTTGTAATGTCTTTATTCTTTTGTAACATCTGTGAGTGGAATGTTTACGGTTCATTTTTGTTTATTATCTACCTCACTTGCTTTGGCAATGTTAACATATGTTTCCCATGCCAATAAAGCCCCTTGAATTGAATTGAGAGGGAGGGTGAGGTGTCAGATAGGGAAGGAGAGAAAAAGGAAGGGAAGGAGGGGGGTGGGGGGGGAGAAAACAGACAGAGCCCTTGAAGAGCAGAGAGGGATGAAGGTAGGGAAGGAGGGGTGCAAGCAGTGGATCTGGCTCCCAATTTGTTCTCACTTTGTTCCAGTAATAAGATCCAGACCTCCCCTCTACCATGGACCAGATAATTAACTCCTAGGGAAAAACTGTGAAGAGGGTCTTTCTCTCTCTCTCTCCCCTCTCTGTCTCTCTAAATAAACATTTTAAATGTAAATTTAGAGGGCTTTATTGGCATGGGAAATGTGTTTACGTTGCCAAAGCAAGTCGAATAGACAATAAACAAAAGGGAAGGGAAATAAACCATTCGAAATTAACTCTAAACATTGCACTCACAAAGGTTTTAAAAGAATATAGACATTCTCTCTCTCGCTCTGTCTCTCTCTCTCTTGATGTATAACATGAAGGAGGGGCCAGACTGCAAAGCATCGTTACATAAATAGCAGACTTCCCTTTATGGATGTTTTCACATTTAGACTGGAAAAATAAGGAGCACGGATAGGGAAGGGTGCCAGCCGACCGGAGGGGGGTAGAGGGGTATAACTGAAATGAGATGGCAATGCTAATGCCTCCTTCTAAGGAAAAATAATATGAGCCCCAATATATTTATTAATCATTACTTTGGTTTTTAGCTGTTCTTTACTCTTGTAAGTCTTTTTCTATCTGGTATATTTTGGACTGTAAGATCTCTGTTTAAATGTCTGTTTAAATAGCCCCATACTTTTAAATATTTGTTTTACCCATGGCATCTAGAATTAGTCGTTGTAGAATTAAATAAGTGTCTCTATTGATTATAGACCACTAGCCTGAAGGGTGCTTCTCTGATGTAGTTGACTCATTGCAGCGTATGGGGAGGGGAGATCTGTGAAATGTGGCACCCAGGGCAGTCCATTGGTTTGTGTTGTTCTTAGAAACCCAGTGTCTCTAAGGCCCCTCCGAGGCAGACAGCATAACTATGACTCAGGTCATTCTAATTTCCGTTAACCGTAACCTGCTCACTTTCCTTCATTGTCCTATCAGACCTATCCCGTCCAGCAACTCCTCTGGAATGTGGCGATAAAGGTTTTTCCTGCCATTGTCTTCTGTCAGCTTCCATTCCACTGTTCCCTAACTCATTGTCGCCTTGGTGAGGGTGAACTCCTCCCCTTCTCAAGCAGCAGTTACTGAATAAACAGACTTTTCCATTAGCTTTTATCTGCTTCCCCTTTGACTGAGTGTGAGTCACAATGTGCTAACTCTCGTTTATTCACCCCCTCTCTCTTTCTGTCTTTCTTTCAGAAACATGTGAAGACCCTGGTAAAGATACAAGCGTGAACCTAGCCTTTGAGAAGACAAAGTGGAAGGTAGCCTAGCTTCCTTCCCTCACATTCCTCCTCCTGTTTACTCTGCTGTTGCCTTGCTGCAGCGTCCCTAGAGGTATGGAGGGCCGGCGGTCGCGGCGGGTAACACGACGCAGTGGCAGGACTTTCCCAGCGGGCCCTAGAGGGGGCACGGTGCTGGCCATGCTGGGCATGTGGCTGTTAGCTGTCGCTGCCACCGTGTGCCAAGGCCAGATCACCTTCACCACCTTCACCAGCTTCCACCCGGAGCGCCGAGAGTGGGCCTTCAATCACCTGACGGTTCACCAGACAACGGGGGCGCTCTACATCGGAGCGGTCAACCGCGTCTACAAGCTCTCGGGTAACCTGACCCTCATGGTGTCCCACGACACAGGCCCTGAGGACGACAACAAGGCGTGCTACCCGCCCCTCATCGTCCAGCCCTGCTCTGAACCCCTGACCTCCACTAACAATGTCAACAAACTGCTTCTCATAGACTACAGCCAGAATCGTCTACTGGCCTGCGGTAGTCTCTACCAGGGAGTCTGCAAGCTGTTGCGTCTGGATGATCTCTTCATCCTAGTGGAGCCGTCCCATAAGAAAGAGCACTACCTCTCCAGCGTCAACCAGACAGGCACCATGTACGGGGTCATCGTGCCCTCCTCCAAGGGCCAGGATGGGACTCTCTTCATCGGGACGGCCGTAGACGGTAAACAGGACTACTTCCCCACCATCTCCAGTCGTAAGCTCCCCAGCGACCCAGAGTCCTCGGCCATGCTAGACTACGAGCTTCACACAGACTTCGTCTCGTCTCTGATAAAGATCCCGTCAGACACGCTGGCGCTGGTGTCCCACTTCGACATCTACTACGTGTATGGCTTCGCCAGCGGCTCCTTTGTCTACTTCCTGACCGTCCAGCCCGAGACGCCGGAGAACAGCATGTCATCAGGTGGATCCTCCAACGACCTCTTCTACACCTCGCGCATCGTCCGCCTCTGCAAGGACGACCACAAGTTCCACTCGTACGTCTCCTTACCTGTGGGCTGCGTGAGGAACGGTGTGGAGTATCGTCTCCTGCAGGCCGCCTACCTGGCCAAGCCGGGCCGTGTGCTGGCCGTCTCGCTCAACATCAGTGCCACGGACGACGTGCTCTTCACCGTATTCTCCAAGGGCCAGAAGCAGTACCACCGGCCGCCAGATGACTCGGCGCTCTGCGTGTTCACCATCAAGGACATCAACGCCCGCATCAAGGAGCGCCTGCAGTCCTGCTACCAGGGAGAGGGCAACCTGGAGCTCAACTGGCTGCTGGGAAAAGACGTGCAGTGCACTAAAGCGGTGAGTTACAGAGGACACACACACACATACACACACTGGCCCTGACAGAATAAAAGGCCCAGACTAAGGTTCCAGAACTACAGAGGAACACAACTGTGCATACTTCCCAGTTCTCTCTCTGTAATCATACCCCAATGTCCATTATGGCTCACTAGTGTCATGGTCTATAGTTACCATTTCTACAGAGAACAATGACAGTGCAACCTTTTACATTCTCAACAAATGTTCAAAAGCTAGACTCATCTTACACAAACCTGACATCATTATTCCGTTTTGTTGTCCATCCACACCTCTGTTGTCACGAACAAAAAGGTTATGTGAAGCAGGCAGCTCTCTTCCACATCAGCCTCAGTTGGATGTATAAAGCCAGCAGAATGCTCTCAGCTCAGCTCTAATAACCTGGGTAACAGTCTGTTTGTGCTAACATTCCACTTCCCACTCCATGTTTGGCATATGACACGGAGCACAAGGAGTGGAATGTCAGCTCTAATGTTTCCTCTAGACATTAATCAACAGGGCAGCGACCACAGCTCATCAATGACCCTAGAAACCACAGGGTTGAGTCTGAGACGGAGAGGAACTATGGTGAATGCACACACTCATAATAGTAACACACAGCAATCAAGATAACTACTTTTGACTGCTCTACAGATGTAGGATCTTAGTTTGCAGGATACTTTTGCTGCAATGCACGACATTTACAACTTGTAGTGTATTTGAGGTTTAAAAAGGCTTCTGATGTTTGTAATTTCCACAAAACTTTGACATTTCAGACTTGCTTTTCCCTTTTGTATCAACCCTCACATTTCCTGTTGCTGCAAGATTATTTTCCTGCTGTAGCAAACTGGCTGAAATTAAGATTCTACATCTGTACTTTGCAGGGGTACAACACTTTCCGTTATCAAATCATTCTCACACTACATGTAATTAGGCCTAATTGTTTTGCAGCTCCGATAGGGGGGAGCAGAACAGGAACATTTAAGACTCCGAATGACAGAGAACATTTTCACAAATTAAGGAGGGGATTTATTTTCCTTGGCAACCATCAAAGTGATAATATTCTCCTCTAGCGCAATCCAAATAAACACTCTGCCCTCATAGATGGGGGAGGGAGGTGGGGAGCAAATGAGAGCGAGAGAAAGAAAGAGGGCAGGTGAGCTCAGCTCATGGTAGTGTGCTAGCAGCTAGATCCCACACCCTCCTCTCTGAAAGCGTCAGCGTTCTATAACACCAGGCCATATATCTGCTGTAGCATCTTCTTACGTTTCTTTATTTAAATTCAGTCCCATGAGGCATCTGTCCTGGCTGCTCCTTTATGGCTTTGTTCTTTTTGTTAATATGAATTAAAATGGGAATTATGAACACTAATGCCTAGCTAAGTGCATAGTCTCTACGACATGTAATGCATATGAGTGTGCAATGGGGTCTAGCGTGGCATGCTTGACGGAAATTGCCTTCATTTGCAAGTTTGTATGTCTTTTATAAAAGTGTGTGTGTGTGTGTCTGTGTGTGTGTGTGTGTGTTGTCTTTCTGTCTATGTACGTCTGTGTGTGCATGTTGGTGCCTGTATTTAGTGTATGTGCGGGCCAGGGGGCGGGGGTTTAGGGTATAAATAGGATTATATATTTTTGACGTATTGATGATATACCCGGCGAGATCAGAAGTGTGTGGTTGCCTTTGAGCTAGTCCCCCGGGCCACTCTATTGACTGCTTATATTAACATCACTAAATTCCCCATTAGTGCAATGTCAGAGGTGATTGTCAGGCGGAGGGAGACGTTATCTGGGGCCTGCGCTGTTTGGTTTCATTAGCACCAGAGAGAGACAGAGAGAGAGAGAAAACCCTTTATGGTTGTGAGGTCTGGGGTCCGCTCACCAACCAAGAATTCACAAAATGGGACAAACACTCTGTGTACAACGTAGAACACCAAATAATGCATGCAGAGCAGAATTATGCCGATACCTGCTAATGATCAAAATCCAGAAAAGAGCCGTTAAATTCTTGAACCACCTAAAACTAAGCGATTCCCAAACCTTCCATAACAAAGCCATCACCTACAGAGAGATGAACCTGGAGAAGAACCCCCTAAGCAAGCTGGTCCTGGGGCTCTGTTCACAATCACAAACACACCCCACAGAGCCCCAGGACAGCAACACAATTAGACCCAACCAAATCATGAGAAAACAAAAAGATAATTACTTGACACATTGGAAAGAATTAACAAAAAAACTGAGCAAACTAGAATATTATTTGGCCCTAAACAGAGAGTACCCAGTGGCAGAATACCTGACCACTGTGACTGACCCAAACATAATAAAAGCTTTGACTATGTACAGACTCAGTGAGCATAGCTTTGCTATTGAGAAAGGTCGCCATAGGCAGACCTGGCTCTCAAGATAAGACGGACTATGTGCACACTGCTCACAAAATGAGGTGGAAACTGAGCTGCACTTCATAACTTCCTGCCAAATGTATGATCATATTAGAAACACATATTTCTCTCAGATTGCACAGACCCACAAAGAATTCTAAAACAAATGTTTTATCAAATTTTGATAAACTCCCATATCTACTGGGTGAAATACAACAGTGTGCCATCACAGCAGCAAGATTTGTGACCTGTTGCTACAAGAAAAGGGCAACCAGTGAAGAACAAACACCATTGTAAATACAACCCATATTTATGCTTATTTATTTTCCCTTTTGTACTGTAATTATTTGCATGTCATTAAAACACTGTATATAGACATAATATGACATTTAAAATGTCTTTATTCTTTAGAAACTTGTGTGAGTGTAATGTTTACTGTTAATTTTGGTTTATAATTTTTTTTTTTCATTTCATTTGCTTTGGCAATGTTAACAAATGTTTCCCATGCCAATAAATCCCCTTGAATTGAATTGAATTGAGAGGGGGAAAGATGGAAAGAGGGAGAGAGAGAGGTGGTATGGAGGCATTCTCTTTAACCATGGAAGTAAGTTCAGATCTATGGCCTCTCTTTTTGTCCCCAGGAGAATCCCCCATCAGCCCCCAGTGGGACCATCATCACTACCCAGACCCCCTACACCGTTCTCTCCATTCTCCTTCAGCCCTCATTAGAATGTTCCTCAAGTAGTCCGAGCCACATTCCATAGTACCCTCCCTTCTCTGTTCTCTGCTGGCCAAGGAAACACGTCTAGCGTCTAGCCCAGCAGATAAGGAAATGTAGGAACGTAAAGACTCTTTCCTGCTGTCTGTTGAGGACTGGTCAATACATTGAAAGTGTTTAATGGGTTATGCACATAGACGTCAACAGATGAAGAACTCTGAAAGCCCGTACACATTACACCCCAAAAGGTGGATATGTCCTCTGGAATGCTAACCTTGACTGTGTTTTCTTTCAATCTCCCTCAAGGAGAGTAAATGCTTTTGTACTCGAGGCAGAGGTTGTGACCAGCTGCTTTTCTAAAGAAGAAAAAGCAATCTTCTAAATGAACTAGTTCTATATCACAAAATATACTCCAGTAAACATAGCTAAAGTGTATTGAAAATCCATTACATGTAGGTTAGACTTGGTCTGGGAAAACCTGCTCCAGAGCATTTGTGTTTAAAGAGGAGCCACTATTGATTGAGCCCTCTGTAGGTCTCCTGAGAGGGAACTGAACCCGTGTCCACATCCCTGTCACCTAGTGATGGCTACCCATAGCGTTGTCATGGGAATGAGAGGTCAGGGGTTCGAGGGGGACCGTGTGAATGGCTAATCAGACACTTCACCTCAGTTCACCTCAGTCCACATATCTGATTCTGCTTTAGGAAGTTTATCTATGTAAATTATAGGGAGTGTGTGAAGCCTTCACTTTGCCATCAAAATGGTTTGAATTTGAGACATCGTCTTGTATTTTTTAATATCACCATAAAAGTTGACAAGCCTGAACAATTCTGAATTTCACAAGTGGATATACCACCCTCCCCTGTCCATTTTACCTGCTATGTGATCGGTTCAATATGGATTAAAATGCCACCAGTCACTGGTGTATTGTATTTATGGACTCTGACAATGATAATCCATGTTGTTGGCATTAGATACATCCCACAGTGAAATCTAGTGACTCCAGATCTCCATCTCCAACATTTATTGGTAGTAGAAACCATAAACAAGAAACCCTCAAAACCCATAGGAAAGTGTTTTTGGACAACACGACCACATAAGATGCAAAGGGATTTAGGTTTCCAGCCAAGCCTACTAAGCATACATCATCTAAACAATTTAGATAGAATCAGAACCAAATGCTCTGAATCCCGTACTCAGAGTCTAGACTACAGGAACTGATGCACTCTTCACATGACATTGGTTGGGGTCTGAGGGAGTAGTTTTATTGATAAGTTACAGTGTCTGAGGTCTGTTTCTCAGGCTCTTTTATAGCTCCAACTATAGGTCTCTCATCTGATTCAGACTGCTTCTCTCTGTCTGTGACAGACACAGATCCCCAGATAGGGCCTCTGCACACTGAAACATAAACCAGCTCAAATCATTTTAGACATGTTGTACCTTCACCGAGTAAGAGACATAAATACTGCTAAACACCGGCATTTAGCTGCCTGTTTCCTGCTTAGCTTTCATATGACCGTGGAGTGGGCCCACAGTCTTTCCATCCATGCTATTTTGAGAGCTGTGAAGAAAGGGAAATTATGTTTGTTCCACAAGGATAGGGTGGCTGAGGGTGCGAGTCTACGAGGCTGAAGCTTTTATGCCCGACAGTGTTATTGCTTTTCACTCTGCTCATGAAAGCAGAGGCTTTACGAGTGTAGCGGGGTGTGCTGATGTGTAGCATCGTGAGGGAGATAGGGTTACACCAAACCCTTAAACTTAACCCTAACCTTAACCTAAGCCTTAGCCCTAACCTTAACCCTAACCCTAGACTTAACCCTAGCCTGTACCCAACCCTTAACCCTAACTCTTAACCCTAACCCAAGACTTAACCCTAGCCTTAACCCAACCCTTAACCCTAACTCTTAACCCTAACCTTAACCCAAGCCTTAACCCAAGCCTTAACCCTAACCTTAACCCTAACCCTAGCCTTAACCCTTGCCTTAACCCAAGCCTTAACCCTAACCCTTAAACCTAACCCTAACCCTAGCCTTAACCCTAGCCTTAACCCAAACCTTAACCCTATCCTTAACCCTAGCCTTAGCCCTAGCCTTAACCCTAGACTTAGCCCTAACCTTAGCCCTAGCCTTAACTTATGCCTAACCCTAACCTTAAAATAAGACCAAAAAGCACATTTTGTTTTCATACATTTTTACGATATACAGTTGAAGTCGGAAGTTTACATACACTTAGGTTGGAGTCATTAAAACTCATTTTTCAACCACTCCACACATTTCTTGTTAACAAACTATAGTTTTGGCAAGTCGGTTAGGACATCTACTTTGTGCATGATACAAGTCATTTTTCCAACAATTGTTTACAGACTATTTCACTTATAATTCACTGTATCACAATTCTAGTGGGTCAGAAGTTTACATACACTAAGTTGACTGTGCCTTTAAACAGCTTGGAAAATTCCAGAAAATTATGTCATGGCTTTAGAAGCTTCTGATAGGCTAATTGACATCATTTGAGTCAATTGGAGGTGTCCCTGTGGATGCATTTCAAGGCCTTCCTTCAAACTCAGTGCCTCTTTGCGTGACATCATGGGGGAATCAAAATAAATCAGCCAAGACCTCCAATTGTATACATCCACAAGTCTGGTTCATCCTTGGGAGCAATTTCCAAACGCCTGAAGGTACCACGTTCATCTGTACAAACAATAGTACGAAAGCCATCATACCGCTCAGGAAGGAGATGCGTTCTGTCTCCTAGAGATGAACGTATTTTGGTGCGAAATGTGCAAATCAATCCCAGAACAACAGCAAAGGACCTTGTAAAGATGCTGGAGGAAACAGGTACAAAAGTATCTATATCCACAGTAAAACGAGTCCTATGTCGACATAACCTGAAAGGCCACTCAGCAAGGAAGAAGCTACTGCTCCAAAACCGCCATAAAAACGGCAGACTGCTGTTTGCAACTGCACTTGGAGACAAAGATCGTACCTTTTGGAGAAATGTCCTTTGAACTGATGAAACAAAAATAGAACTGTTTGGCCATAATGAACATCATTATGTTTGGAGGGAAATGGGGGAGGCTTGCAAGCCGACGAACACCATCCCAACCGTGAAGCACGGGGGTGGCAGCCTCATGTTGTGGGGATGCTTTGCTGTAGGAGGAACTGGTGCACTTCACAAAATAGATGGCATCATGAGGAAGAAAAATTATGTGGATATATTGAAGCAACATCTCAAGACATCAGTCAGGAAGTTAAAGCTTGGGTCTTCCAAATGGACAATGACCCCAAGCATACTTCCAAAGTTGTGGCAAAATAGCTTAAGGACAACAAAGTCAAGGTATTGGAGTGGCCATCACAAAGCCCTGACCTAAATCCTATAGAAAATTTGTGGGCAGAACTGAAAAAGTGTGTGCGAGCAAGGAGGCTTATAAACCGACTCAGTTACACCGGCTCTGTCAGGAGGAATGGGCCAAAATTCACCCAACTTATTGTGGGAAGCTTGTGGAAGGCTACCCGAAATGTTTGACCAGAGTTAAACCATTTAAAGGCAATGCTACCAAATACTAATTGAGTGTATGCAAACTTCTGATCCACTGGGAATGTGATGAAAGAAATAAAAGCTGAGATAAATCTCTACTATTATTCTGACATTTCACATTCTTAAAATAAAGTGCTGATCCTAACTGACCTAAGACAGGGAATTTTTACTAGGATTAAATGTCAGGAATTGTGAAAAACTGAGTTTAAATGTATTTGGTTAAGGTGTATGTAAACTTCCGACTGAAACTGTAGCTGTGGTAACTAGTGGAAACCCTGCCACTGCCATGCACACCGTGGCCTGGGTCACCACCATAGACACAGCCCAGTCTCTCCCTCCTCTGATGTGACTTGATGTGGAGCTCCATTCCCAACCAAATGAAGGACAGTTTAAATGAGTCTGACGGCACCGTCGTGATTCTGCATAGTTTCGATTTCTGTTGAGAAGGAGATTTTATCAGACATTTTGACAGGTCATTTTTCTCTTCGAATGTGCAGTCCTCCAGCCTGATTCTCTAGTTGTTTCACCGTCCATTACATCCATAACTGTGTATGTTTTCCTGCAGTGTAGAGAAGCTCTGTATGGGAGAAGCCATACTTAGTAAGCATACTCTCCTCCTCCTGCCCTGATGTGATCATATCCCTGTGTAATGAGGCAGGGTGAGTGCAAGGTGGGGCTCGTTTAAGCACAGCATAGACATGTATACCAAGTGGAACAGAAAGACAGCAAAATGTACGTCTGGCAGCCAGGGAGACGGATGCACTAGGATTCACTTTATCTCTTTCTGTATCTCTCCCTCTTTCTTCCCACATCTCCTGCTCTCTGTCTTTCTCCATCTATAACCTCTCTTTCTCCATCTATAACCTCTCTTTCTCCGTCTATACCCTCTCTCTCTCTTTCTCCGTCTATACCCTCTCTCTCTCTTTCTCAATCTATAACCTCTCTCTCTTTCTCCATCTATAACCTCTCTCTCTCTTTCTCCATCTAGAACCTCTCTTTTTCCATCTATAACCTCTCTCTCATCTATAACTTCTCTCTCCATCTATAACCTCTCTCTCTTTCTCCATCTATAACCTCTCTTTTTCCATCTATACCTTCTCTCTCTCTTTCTCCATCTATAACCTCTCTCTCTCCATCTATAACCTCTCTCTCCATCTATAACTTCTCTCTCCATCTATAACTTCTCTCTCTCCATCTATAACCTCTCTCTCTCCATCTATAACCTCTCTCTCTCTCTTTCTCCATCTATAACCTCTCTCTCTCTTTCTCCACCTATAACCTCTCTTTCTTCATCTATAACCTCTCTCCATATTTAACTTCTCTATCTCCATCTATAACCTCTCTCCATCTATAACCTCTCCCCATTTATAACCTCTCTTCCTCCATCTATAATCTCTCTTTCTCCATCTACAACCTCTCTTTCTCCATCTATGTCTCTTTCTCCATCTATAACCTCTCTCCATTTATAAACTCTCTTTCTCCATCTATAACCTCTCTTTCTCCATCTATAACCTCTCTTTCTCCATCTATAACCTCTCTCTCTCCATCTATAACGTCTCTCTCCATCTATAACGTCTCTCTCTCCATCTATAAACTCTCTCTCTCCATCTATAACTTCTCTCTCTCCATCTATAACTTCTCTCTCTCCATCTATAACCTCTCTTTATCTCTAACCTTGCTTTCTTTTCCATCTCTAACCTCTCCCTCTCTCTTCCAGCCGGTGCCCATCGATGACTCGTTCTGTGGTCTGGACATCAACCAGCCCCTTGGCGGCTCTCAGCTGGTGACGGGACACACCCTCTACACAGAGACACGGGACCGCATGACCTCTGTCACCTCCTACGTCTACAACGGATACTGCGTGGCCTTCGTCGGCACCAAGAGCGGACGCCTCAAAAAGGTCAGTTACCGTTACTGGCAGTTGTGGTCAGTTACCAGCAGTTATCGTCAGCCACGACTTTTGTTTCTAAAATGCTGACTTACAGTACTTAAGCCCATCGCACCTTAGGGAGCATAGGCCAGAGAAAACTCCTCTCCATCGCACTGTGTTCTGGGCAGTCATCTCCAGCTCGTTTGGCTATTCTGGTGTCCCAGTTCAAGGTCCATTTAAAGAGATCCCAGCCACTTCATCACTGTTGAAGCCATGGCCTCTGGAGACTGAGTAGTCTGTCCACTGACTGGTCTTCAGACCCTCAGACACTGTCAAGTGGTGCTATTCTATTCCAGGGACTCAGTCTGGATGGAGCACAGTTAGGAAACTGTTCTCCTCCACATGGGCAGGGGTGTAGAGTGGCAGGGTGTATAGTGGCAGGGGTGGCAGGGGTGTAGAGTGGCAGGGTGTAGAGTGGCATGAGTGTAGAGTGGCATGGGTGTAGAGTGGCAGGGGGGTAGTGGGGCAGGGGTGTAGAGGGACGGGTGTAGAGGGGCAGGGCATAGAGGGGCAGGGGTGTAGAGTGGCAAGGCGTAGGGAGGGCAGGGGTGTAGAGTGGCAGGGTGTAGGGGGGCAGGGGTGTAGAGTGGCAGGGCGTAGGGGGGCAATGTGTGTAGAGTGGCAGGGCGTAGGGGGGCAGGGGTGTAGAGGGGCAGGGCGTAGGGGGGCAGGGGTGTAGAGTGGCAGGGCGTAGGGGGGCAGGGGTGTAGAGTGGCAGGGCGTAGGCGGGCAATGGGTGTAGAGTGGCAGGGCGTAGGGGGGCAGGGGTGTAGAGGGGCAGGGCATAGAGGGGCAGGGGTGTAGAGTGGCATGGCGTAGGGGGGGCAGTGGGTGTAGAGTGGCAGGGCGTAGGGAGGCAGTGGGTGTAGAGTGGCAAGGCGTAGGGGGCAGGGGTGTAGAGTGGCAGGGCGTAGGGGGGGCAGTGGGTGTAGAGTGGCAGGACGTAGGGGGGCAGGGGTGTAGAGTGGCATGGCGTAGGGGGGGCAGTGGGTGTAGAGTGGCAGGACGTAGGGGGGCAGGGGTGTAGAGTGGCAGGGCGTAGGGAGGCAGGGGTGTAGAGTGGCAGGGCGTAGGGGGGCAGGGGTGTAGAGTGGCAGGGCGTAGGGGGGCAGGGGTGTAGAGTGGCAGGGCGTAGGGGGGCAGTGGGTGTAGATTGGCAGGGCGTTGGGGGGCAGTGGGTGTAGAGTGGCAGGGCGTAGGGGGGCAGGGGTGTAGAGTGGCAGGGCGTTGGGGGGAAGTGGGTGTAGAGTGGCAGGGCGTAGGGGGGCAGTGGGTGTAGATTGGCAGGGCGTTGGGGGGCAGTGGGTGTAGAGTGGCAGGGCATGGGGGGCAGTGGGTGTAGAGTGGCAGGGCGTAGGGGGGCAGGGGTGTAGATTGGCAGGGCGTTGGGGGGCAGTGGGTGTAGAGTGGCAGGGCGTAGGGGGGCAGTGGGTGTAGATTGGCAGGGCGTTGGGGGGCAGTGGGTGTAGAGTGGCAGGGCGTAGGGGGGCAGTGGGTGTAGAGTGGCAGGGCGTAGGGGGGCAGGGGTGTAGAGTGGTAGAGCGTTGGGGGCAAGGGTGTAGAGTGGCAGGGCGTTGGGGGGCAGTGGGTGTAGAGTGGCAGGACGTAGGGGGGCAGGGGTGTAGAGTGGCAGAGCGTTGGGGGCAGGGGTGTAGAGTGGCAGGGCGTTGGGGGGCAGTGGGTGTAGAGTGGCAGGGCGTTGGGGGGCAGTGGGTGTAGAGTGGCAGGACGTAGGGGGGCAGGGGTGTAGAGTGGCAGAGCGTTGGGGGCAGGGGTGTAGAGTGGCAGGGCGTTGGGGGGCAGTGGGTGTAGAGTGGCAGGACGTAGGGGGGCAGGGGTGTAGAGTGGCAGAGCGTTAGGGGGCAGGTGTGTAGATTGGCAGGGCATTGGGGGGCAGGGGTGTCGTTCCTCTGTAGTGCTCATTATGTTACCCCTTTTGGAAGGAGCTCTGTTCATTGCGGCCGTGCTGAATAACCTCCACTGGCCCATTAATTTTCATAGGGACCTTTATTCCTGCAACCCAGAGAGAGGGGGGAGGCTAGAGAGAGCAGGCCCACGCAAAACCCAGCCTCTGTCTCTGCTGGAGCGGCCAGACAATGCTGTCGGTTAAAGCTCCAGTCTGGCATTTGAAAAACAGCAGAATTGTTTTGAATTAAAATGCCATTTGAATAGATTGTTAGATACCAGACTGTAGCTTTAAGGGCCGGCAGTCCTCTTATCATGGCATATTTAACCCCACCAAAACAAACAGCTTATAGAGCACCTAGTGGACCAGGTGGCTATTATACATGGGAAGATTATAACGATGTTGCAGAAAGTGGAGCGTGTTGCGTGGTGGAGAGTAGGCTACTTCATCATATTACAATGGTTAACCTGGCATTACACAGTCAGCACTGTTTTGGTATTGAAATAGAAGTATTTAACAGTTGAGTGATGTATGTGTGGTCTACAAGGGCTCCCTGTGTTGGGCTGCTGTCGAGGCTGCCTTGCTGCATGTCGATGATGTTGATGGTGGTTTGTGAGGTGAGTTTTTCCTGTACATTGTAATGTAAAGCTCTTTGAGCATCTGGAAAAGTGCCTTACTGTACCAATCCAATCAGTTGCCATTGGTCATCGTGGTACTATGCATCATGGATCCTCCTAGTGTATGGAAGCAGATTGTGCGCCTTGACTCCCCTCCGCTGTGCCTTGGCTCCCCCCCCTGGGAACTGTCACAGCTTGAGTGACAGTGTGGGCCTCTGCCACATGGGCCGGTGTAGGACAGATCCAGTCCTCCCAAAAACACCAGCTGTCACTCCTAGAGAGAGGATTAGAGGGAAGATGAGCGAGAGATGGTGAGAGAGGGGGGAAGAAAGAGGGAGGGGTGGAGAGTGGGAGAAGGAGAGAGTGGGAACGATAGAGGGATAGAGAGAGAAAATAACAGTTGTGCTGTTAAGAGCGTCTTTCTACCTGTTTTGGCTCGCCCTCTGTTTCCCTATCCCCTGAGACACAACACAAATGGACCCGCTGGGTTATTTTGGTTTCTTCATCTATTTATTCATAATTGAATCTGTGCCCCAATACGGATGTGAAATTGAAAAAGACTCATTCGGCGTAATCCCCCTTGTTTGAGATACTTAATAATTTAGACCTTTTTTTCTACATGGTTAAATTGAATTAGACAGTAGAACACAGTTCTCTCCACTCTGTTGCGTACAGTACTGTGCAGTTTCCTTTCCATCTCCCTGCTGCATTCCTCACATACAGAATGTGTCTTCTCTTCACATAATATCTCTGCCTTCATGTATGATACCTTGCTAAGCAAACCATCATGGCTGCCTGGTGCTGGTGCCATCATATCCTCTCTCACAGCCATAGCATGGGGGACCAATGAACCAGGACATTGGGAGGCACACCGAGAGACGCCACTCCTCGGTCCACTGCCTCGCTGGCTGGCTGACTGGCTGACTGACTGGCTAGGAGAGAAAAGCCCAGAAGCCTGTATGTTCAGCCTGTTGAGCCGTGGAGCCTGACCCATACATGACAAAGAGAGAGGGGAAGGAGGGGAGAGGATGAGGCTGCTTGGTAGCGTGTTTGTTTAGGGGGTTACAGTAACTCCATCGCTGTGTGTCATACATGCTAGTCCCTGCCCCAGTCTCAGACTCCCAGCCCCAGTCCCTGTTTTCTCCCACTGCAGCTCCAGCCCTATCTCCAGCCCCTGCTTTCTCCCACTGCAGCCCCGGTCTCAGACTCCCAGCCCCAGTCCCTGTTTTCTCCCACTGCAGCTCCAGCCCTATCTCCAGCCCCTGTTTTCTCCCACTGCAACCCCAGACCCTGTTTTCTCCCACTGCAGCCCCAGTCTCAGACTCCCAGCCCCAGACCCTGCTTTCTCCCACTGCACTAGGCTGATAAGCTGGTGCTAGGCAGGTCATGGGGACCAGTGGAGAGGACCAGCTTAGGGCAGGGCAGCACAGCAGGACAGGGCTATAGGTTTGCAGGATGTTATGCTTGGTAGATGCAGTGACACGGCGTAGCAGCGCTGGAGCCTCATCTTCATGTAAGGAAGCTGACTCTGGCTGCACTCTGCCTGCTTCCCCCTCCCCCATCCCCCAGAGCAGAGAGACAGAGGGAGGGAGAACGGAGAGGGGAGGAGGAGGAAAATATTGTTGAAATGTGAATTTAGTGCAGCTGAAGGAAGGAACCAGGACTAGTCTGCACCGCTGCCTGTAATTGGATTGGCTCCCTTCCCAAAGAACCCCCTCCCCTTACTCACTCACTCACGCGCACACACACACACCTTCTTCTCCCGCTTCCCCATTCAATCCAAGCTCCTCTCGCTCTGTCTCTGTTTCTCACTTTCTCTCCCTACAGCCTAGTTCCTGCTGTTTCTCTGGCTATTTCCTGGGCAAGGGTGGAGCAAGGCGAAGGGAAGCCAGCTAATGCTGGTGATTTGTGGGTTGTGCTGCTGGTGTGGTAACAGGCATGTTTTAGTAGGGGGGTTGATGGAGGGACAGGGGTTAAGATGTGGGGGAGGAACAGGGGTTAAAGGGTAGGGGAACAGAGACAGGGAAGTGAGGACAATATGTAGAGCTGGAGAGGAACATACAGTATGGGCACATTAGACTGCTGTCTTTCATACAGCTAGCTGACTGTGTGTTTTAGGTGTGTGTTGGGTGTGTGTGAGTGAGTGCGTGCGTGTGTGTGTGTGTGTGTGGGGGGGGGGGGGGGGGCAATCGATACATAGCACCTCCATCTAACTCTTAATGGTCCTGTTAAAATGTCAAAAGATTATCCAATGGTCTATTGGAAATTCCCTAACAGAGTTGATTTATGTATAGCAGCTAACTTTCCCCCAGAGACCTACATCAAGCTTCAGGGCTCTCTGGGTCAGAATCTGAGAAAGATTGCCATTTTTCAAATATTTCTAGATGATTCTGGGTCTATATTACCTAAGAGTTGCGTCATCTAAATGTGATGCTATGTGAGTGAGAAGGTTCATTTACTGCTTTAGAGCCCATATTCTCCACAAGGGGAATAGTCTTGGTGGGAAGAGAGAGGTGACTGCATTAAGTGTGAGGTGAGTGTAGCCCTGGGGGGGGCTGCTAACTCCCTTTGATATAGCCAGGCAGGGATGGAAGCAGAGGAACATGTAGAAAGAAGGGATGTTAAAAGAGAGAAGAAATAGAACCGTTATAGGTTGAACGGAGTGCTTAAAGAGCCCCCAGCAGAACTCTCTCTCTGATCAAATCCAGAACTGAGGAAAGAGAGATGAAGGGAAGAGCTGGGAATACTGGCAATGAAGGTTGGTTCCACATCCCTGCTCCTTACTACTGAGTCATGGGTTAAGGAGTATTGAGCCTGAGACCAAAGGGATGTATTCCCACGTGGGATTATCATAGGCCTATAGCTCCTTCTCTCATCATGTTGAAGCTGGCAGGACACACAGCGTGGGCTTTGTGTAATAATCCACAACCCACCTTTCAGAAACACATCTCCTATGTGATAGATGTGAGTGATGCTCCAGTCCAGTATGGGCAGAAGGCCATGCCTCTAGAACTGGAGAACAGAGCAGTCCAACCCTGGTTACAGTACAGTATGTCCTGCTGCATTTGGCCTCATTGATTATTTTCATGGCTTTGCTCTGGTGGATAATCAACATTTGGTTTGGATGGGTTTGTGGAACAGGGGTCAGGGACATGAAAGGCTGGTTCAGGTGTGTCCCTCCCAACCCCCTCTGGGTTTTAAGTGTGGGTCTTTAATTGGACAAATGTATCCTTTGTTCCGTTAAACTGGTTAACAAACTAAGCCTGCCTGCCCTGAGGACACCCAGCCCACAGACCTGGTCACTGACACATTATCCTCGTGACAGGGGGTTGTGGGGAGTCGAGGGGGTTGAGGGGACGGGGTCGAGGTCGAGGGGCTGGGGTCAAGGGGACGGGGTGAGGAGATGGAGTCGAGGGGTGAGAGGATGGGGTCGAGGGGACGGGGTGAGGGGACAGGGGTGAGGGGACGGGGTGAGGGGACAGGGGTGAGGGGATGGGGTCAAGGGGACGGGCTGAGGTGATGGGGTCAAGGAGCTGGGGTCAAGGGGATGGGGTGAGGTGATGGGGTCAAGGAGCTGGGGTCGAGGGGATGGGGTGAGGTGATTGGGTCAAGGGGCTGGGGTCGAGGGGACGGGGTGAGGAGATGGAGTCGAGGGGTGAGAGGATGGGGTCGAGGGGACGGGGTGAGGTGATGGGGTCAAGGGGCTGGGGTGAGGTGGGGTGATGGGGTCAAGGGGCTGGGGCTGAGGGGACGGGGTGAGGTGAGGTGATGGGATCAAGGGGCTGAGGGGACGGGGTGAGGTGAGGGGATGGGGTCAAGGGGCTGAGGGGACGGGGTGAGGTGAGGTGATGGGGTCAAGGGGCTGGGGCTGAGGGGACGGGGAGGGGTGAGGTGATGGGATCAAGGGGCTGGGGTTGAGGGGACGGGGTGAGGTGAGGTGATGGGGTCAAGGGGCTGGGGCTGAGGGGACGGGGAGGGGTGAGGTGATGGGATCAAGGGGCTGGGGTTGAGGGGACGGGGTGAGGTGAGGTGATGGGATCAAGGGGCTGGGGTTGAGGGGACGGGGTGAGGTGAGGTGATGGGATCAAGGGGCTGAGGGGACGGGGTGAGGTGAGGGGATGGTGTCAAGGGGCTGGGGCTGAGGGGACGGGGAGGGGTGAGGGGATGGGATCAAGGGGCTGGGGCTGAGGGGACGAGGTGAGGTGAGGTGATGGGATCAAGGGGCCTGAGGGGACGGGGTGAGGTGAGGGGATGGGGTCAAGGGGCTGGGGTCGAGAGGACAGGGTGAGGTGATGGGGTCAAGGGGCTGGGGTTGAGGGGATGGTGTCAAGGGGCTGGGGTCGAGAGGACAGGGTGAGGTGATGGGGTCAAGGGGCTGGGGTTGAGGGGATGGGGTGAGGTGAGGGGATGGTGTCAAGGGGCTGGGGTCGAGAGGACAGGGTGAGGTGATGGGGTCAAGGGGCTGGGGTTGAGGGGATGGGGTGAGGTGAGGGGATGGTGTCAAGGGGCTGGGGTCGAGAGGACAGGGTGAGGTGATGGGGGGGACACACAACTGAACGTGGCAGACAAAGGGCTGGGGAGTTGAAAGCAATGCGGAGGACGACACGCGGAGGAAGTTATTCTCTAGTTCTACTGTTCCCCATAGCAACTGGTAGGCAATGCCTGTATAGTCAAGCTGAACCACCTCAATTGTGACCTGTGTGTATATGTGCAAGTGTGATTCCATGAGTGTGTGTGCTTGGCCACCAAGCAAGCCTGGTCTGTGCTATTATTAGGCCTAGAGGCCTGGAGGTGTGGAGGCTGTAGAGAGGGGAAAACATGGAGCTCCATGGGTGGGAGTAAGCTGAACTCTCAGACCCAGAAAGAGGGCAGGTGGGCAGGGAGTGTAGGTCAAGAGGCCTGGAGGTCTGTCGGTCCAAGGAGTAAGGAAACTGTTCAGATTACTCCCACCCATAGAGCTCCATGTTTTTCCCTCTGCACAGCCTAAGTCCACACCTCTAGGCCTACACTCCCTGCCCACCTGCATAGATTAGGTGTCCTAATAGGGAGCAACAGGGAACGTGATCTTCGTGATCCTGGCTCTCGTGTAAATATTGGACTTTAAATTGTGCCTTCCTGTATTATACTGATGTTAAAATGTTTATTATCTTATACAGAGCCATTTACTTTGTGTTTGTATTCTTATCTTTTGTTTATTATTGTTTATTATTGCATTGTCGCGAAGGAACCTGTGAGTAAGCATTTCGTTGGACGATGTAACCATGTGTATACCGTACATACAACTAATAAAACTTGAAACTTGTATGCGAGTTCCATGTCAGCCTCAGCCCAAGGCAGGGTTTGATACTGCGACCAAAACAGTTACATTTGTGACCATTTGACTTGGCAGTGCAACACATGTTGCAAGAGTGCCAGTGAAAAATGTTTAGCTGGTTATGTTTTTGGTTCACAATTAGCTTTTTTTATTAACATGATTAATTCAAACAGTAATGTGCAATTGACCAAAAAAGAACCATAACACAGTCCCACACCTGTATCCGACTCTTTATTTACATCACTTTCTCTTTATAAATCACTTTGGCTTCAGTCTCTCCCTCATCCCTCCCCGATTGGAGTAACCTTGAAAAAAATCTTTGCGCAAAAAAATATAGTAGACTATTGAGACTTTTTTTAGGAAGCGAACTGTGTCCCCCGGTCCATCACCTGCTGTGGCCCCAGAAGAGGAAATAGATGAGGAACCGTGTCAGTCGGGGCCCGCAAGAAGTGAGGAGGTGGACGAGGAGGATTCACAGGCACAGCCATTGAAAAATAAATTGGCATGAAAGAATTCCAGTAGTTGAGATACAAAAACAAGGCAATGTACTGCATGTACTATAAAGAGTGCGGACCCTCCAATTCCAAATTCGCAACTGCATCAACACAATTCAAACTCAAAACGTTGAAGCTTCACATCGACAGTAGGAAGCACAAGAAGTGTAGGGACGGATGGATATCCCGTAGCGCTGCCCACCTTCCGTCAGCCTGTCCTGTCAGCACCAAGATGCAGCCTCCCGCTCAAGTAAGGAATCTGAAATGATAACAAAGTTCAATACAGCTTATAATATAGCCAGAGAGGAAATGCCATTGACCAAATGAATTATTCAGAAGAAGAACAGATTGGCTGTAAATCCAACATACGCCAACGACAAGCATTGTCTGGTGCCAAATTCACTTCAGCCCCATACCTGTCGTTCATGATAGACAGTGATACCAACATCTCCACTAAAGAATGAAATAGTGTATTCCGGCATCGTTGAAAAAGGGAGACCTTCCAACATCCTAATTGGCCATGTCGAGGTTCAGCATGCCCATGCACAAGGTAATTGATAATATATATACAGTGCCTTCGGAAAGTATTCAGACCCCTTGACTTTTTCCACATTCCACATTTTGTTACGTTACAGCCTTATTCTACAATGTATTCAAAAGAAAAATCCTCAGCAATCTAAACACAATACCCCATAATGACAAAGTGAAAACGAGTTTTTAGAATTTTTTGCAAACATATTAAAATGAAGAAACAGAAAAAAGTTAATATACATAAGTATTCAGACCCTTTGCTATGAGACTTGAAACTGAGCTCAGGTGCATCCTGTTTCCATTGATCATCCTTGATGTTTCCACACCTTGATTGGAGTCCACCTGTGGTAAATTCAATTAATTGGACATGATTTGGAAAGGCACACACCTGTCTATATAAGGTCCCATAGTTGACAGTGCATGTCAGAGCAAAAACCAAGCCATGAGGTCAAAGGAATTGTCTGTAGCGCTCCGAGACAGGATTGTGTCGAGGCACAGATCTGGGGAAGGGTACCAAAACATTTCTGCAGCATTGAAGGTCCCCAAAAACACAGTGGCCTCCATAATTCTTAAATGGAAGAAGTTTTGAACCACCAAGACTCTTCCTAGAGCTGGCCGCCTGGCCAAACTGAGCAATCGGGGGAGAAGGGCCTTGGTCAGGGAGGTGACCAAGAACCCGATGGTCACTCTGACAGAGGTCTAGAGTTCCGTCTGTAGAGATGGGAGAACCTTCCAGAAGGACAACCATCTCTGCAGCCCTCCATCAATCAGGCCTTTATGGTAGAGTGGCCAGACGGAAGCCACTCCTCCGTAAAAGGCACATGACTACCCTCTTGGAGTTTGCCAAAAGGCACCTAAAGACTCACAGACCATGAGAAACAAGGTTTCTGGTTTCATCTGGTCTGATGAAACCAAGATTGAACTCTCTGGCCTGAATGCCAAACGTCACGTCTGATGGAAACTTGGCACATCCGGTGCCAAGCATGGTGGTGGCAGCATCATGCTGTGTGGATGTTTTTCAGCGGCAGGGACTGGGAGACTAGTCAGGATCGAGGGAAAGATGAACGGAGCAAAGTACAGAGAGATCCTTGATGAAAACCTGCTCCAGAGCGCTCAGGACCTCAGACTGGGGCGAAGGTTCACCTTCCAACAGGACAATGACCCTAAGCCCACAGCCAAGACAATGCAGAGTGGCTTCGGGACAAGTCTCTGAATGTCCTTGAGTAGCCCAGCCAGAGCCCGGACTTGAACCCGATCGAACATCTCTGGAGAGACCTGAAAATAGCTGTGCAGCAACACCCCCCCATCCAACCTGACAGAGCTTGAGAGAATCTGCAGAGAAGAATGGGAGAAACTCCCCAAATACAGGTGTGCCAAGCTTGTAGCGTCATATTCAAGAAGACTCAATACTGTAATCACTGCCAAGGTGCTTCAACAAAGTACTGAGTAAAGGGTCTGAATACTTACGTAATTGTGATATTTCAGTTACGAGGTTTTGTGTGTAAATTGATGAGGACGAAAAACTATTTAATACATTTGGAATAAAGCTGTAACGTAACAAAATGTGGAAAAAGTAAAGGGGTCTGAATACTTTCCAAAGGCACTGTGTATATTTAAAGGTGCAATATGCAGAAATCGCTCCGCCATTTCCTGGTTGCAAAAATTCTAATAGTTTGCCTAATTTCAGTTTATGTGACAAAACAAGCAAGTATAGTGTAGAGAATCATTGTACCATCTAAACCGCTGTGAAATATATTTTTCATAACCAAAAATATAGTATTTTCAGCTGTTTGAAGCTGGTGTACAAAATCAAACGTAAAAGACGCAAAAACTAAACTTAAGAACGGGAAGCATAGAAATAGCGCAAATAAAACAGATCTACCCCTTCTTAGACTTGCTTCCAATGAGAATGACAGGTCTATAACTCACATTTCTATGTTAATTTTGTTGGGTCGGCTAAAATTGACATATTGCAGCTTTAATTATATAGGCTAAAATTAAGTATTGTTGTACAGTCCAATGATAGACTGTTAAAACAGGCAAGCTGAACATTACAAAAATCTGTGCGACCAAATCATGTGCTGGTGCCATCAACTGAAACAGTTGGTGGCAGTGGAAAAAAAGTTAGTGTACTGCAGGGTGTCAGCCAGCCCAGTCAGCCCCCTGAGCCCAGGGCCCAGAGCCTGGTGAATAGAGGTGACCTGCTGCTGGCCTGATGTTTGTTCACCATTAGCTAAACAGATCTGTTGTTTCTCTCCTCTTTCTCCTGTCCTACTCTCTGACATTGCCATCTGTTCCTCTGTTCTCTCTATTTGCTGTGACTCCCCAGCGCTGTCACCTTAGTAAGGTATACACTGAGGAGAAGAGAGGACAGGGAGGGGAGAAGGAGGGAGGTAGTGAGAGGCAGAAGGAGGGAGAGAATGAGAGAGAGAGGGAGAGAAAGAGAGTGAGAGAACAAGAGAGGGAGAGATAAAGAGAGCGAGAGAGGGAGAGAGAGATCCCTTCCTGTGCCAGGAGCTACTGCAGCCAAACCAGCATGGTGGATGGTGTCCTTAGCAACAGCTGAGGCCCATGGCAACGGTCTGAATAGAGCCGATCCTTTCCCCCCGGGGGAACTATGCCTAGCTCTGAGCCCAGCAGGAGAGGTCCTACGGCAACCTGTCAATACACATACAACTCCACACACACACACACACACACACACACATACATACACACACACACACACACACACACACACACACACACACACACACACACACACACACACACACACACACACACACACACACACACACACACACACACACACACACACACACACACACACACACACACACACTTATTCCAGTGCATACTGTACTGTTTTTTACAAACTAGTTCTGGATTTTACGTTGAGCGTTAATGTCTGATTTGAGCTGACTTGAAATAGACCATTTCAGCTGAAAACCCTGACAGTGCCATAATTGCTAACATGTATATTTTCAATTATCATAATAATTCCTATCTTCCTCTCTGAATGTCCTTCATAATGACAGTTGCATCGCTTTGTTTCATATTGAATGGTGGGGTTCAATTCATCCCTGCCAAACCAATAATTACCTTCTTTTGTTAAATCATTGGCATTGATTGGGAGTATGTTTTTTAACCTTTTGACACATGTTATAAATATTAATAAAAGCTGTTACAGCGTGAGTTATTTTTGCACATGGCACCCAAATTCTATTCTGCTCTTCTAGAATTTGATTGTTGCATTTTGCCGCTTTTCTCTGCACCCCTCACTGCATCAAGACCTAACCTTCTTTATATTTGGCTTTATAAAACTGTATTTAATAACCACTCAATCTCTTATCCTTTCTGCCTATAGTAGTAGCAGGGAGTATCTATGGTATTGTTGATCATTATATAATAATAATGATCTATATTACATGTATTCTTATCTGAAAGAGGCTTTGGTGTGAGCCTGTCTGAGTGTGAGACAGGGCTGGAAACCTGAGCTGCTAAGTCCAGTGTGTTTGATACAGTAGTGGCGAACAAACAAAGTGAAAGTGGGGTATGTGCATATATTATATATGCCATATATTATATATGTTTTACATTCTTCCAACCAATTGTGCTCTTTTGTATTTTTTGGGGGCATTTTGTGTAACTTATTTTTTTACGTATTGTGTACATAATGTTGCTGCTACCGTCTCTTATGACCGGAAAAAAATTCTGGACATCAGAAAAGCGATTACTCACTGCAGACTGTAAGAAACTTTTTCCTTGAACGAGTTCGACGAGAAGGATATCCTCCTTTCACTGGAACAGGCCCAGATCCACGCCTTTTGGGTGAAGAAAAGACACCAGGAAAAGGGGGTGCAGATCGGGCAGCCTTCTGAGAATCCGGAGGCGAGTGAGTAAACTCCCACTGCCATGCGTTCTTCTTGCTAACGTGCAGTCATTGGAAAATAAAATGGATGACCTACGATTAAAATTATCCTACCAACGGGCCATTAAAAACATTATATGTTTCACCGAGACGTGGCTGAACAAAGATATGGACAATATAGAGCTAGTGGGATTTTCCATGCACCGGCAGAATAGAGACGCTACATCTGGTAAGATGAGGGGTGGGGGTGTGTGTCTATTTGTCAATAACAGCTGGTGCGCGATGTCTAATATTAAAGAAGTCTCGAGGTATTGCTCGCCTGAGGTAGCCTACCTTATGATAAGCTATCTATCAAGAGAGTTCTCATCTGTATTATTCTTAGCCGTCTTTTTACAGTACCACCACAGAACGAAGCTGGCACTAAGACCGCTCTCAACCAACTCTATAAAGCCATAAGCAAAGAAGAAAATGCTCACCCAGAAGCGGCACTCCTAGTGGCCGGGGACTTTAATGCAGGCAAACTTAAATCATTTTTACCAAATTTTTACCCGCATGTCACATGTACAACCAGGGGGAAAAGAATCCTAGACCACCTTTACTCCACACACAGAGATGCATACAAACCTCTCCCCTGCCCTCCATTTGGCAAATCTGACCATAATTCTATCCTCCTGATTCCTGCTTACAAGCAAAAACTAAAGCAGGAAGTACCAGTGACTCGCTCAATACGGAAGTGGTCAGATGACACAGAAGCTACACTACAGGACTGTTTTGCTAGCACAGACTGGAATATGTTCCAGGATTCATCCAATGGCATTGAGGAGTACACCACCTCAGTCATCGGCTTCATCAGTAAGTGTATCGATGACATTATCCCAACAGTGACTGCACGTACATATCCCAACCAAAAGCCATGGATTACAGGCAACATCTGCATCGCGCTAAAGTCTAGAGCTTCCGCTTTCAAGGAGCGGGAGACTAATCCGGACGCGTATAAGATGTCCCGCTATGCCCTCAGACGAATCATCAAACAAGCAAAGCGTCAATACAGGATTAAGATTGAATCCTACTACACCGGCTCTGACGCTCGTCAGATCTAGCAGGGCTTGAAAACTATTACGGATTACAATGGGAAACCAAGACACGAGCTGCCCAGTAACACGAGCCTACCCACCATAGAACCTGTGCCCAAGGAAGCGAAGGTAACCTGCCTAAATGATTACCGCCCCGTGGCACTCACGTCGGTAGCCATGAAGTGCTTTGAAAGGCTAGTCATGGCTCACATCAACAGCATCATCCCGGACACCCTAGATCCACTCTAATTCGCATACCACCCCAACAGATCCACAGATGACGCAATCTTAATCGCCCTCCTCTGCAACTGGATCCTGGACTTCCTGACGGGCCGCCCCCAGGTGGTAAGAGTAGGCAACAACACATCTGCCACGCTGATTCTTAACACTGGGGCCCCTCAGGGGTGTGTACTTAGTCCCCTCCTGTATTCCCTGTTCACCCACAACTGCATGGCCAAACACGACTCCAGCACCATCATTAAGTTTGCTGATGACACATCAGTGGTAGGCCTGATCACCGACAACAATGAGACGGCCTATACGGAGGAGGTTAGAGAACTGCCAGTGTGGTGCCAGGACAACAACCTCTTCCTCAATGTGAGCAAGACAAAGGAGCTGATTGTGGACTACAGGAAAAGGCAGGCCGAACACGCCCCCATTAACATTGACGGGGCTGTAGTGGAGCGTGTCGAGAGTTTCAAGTTTCTTGGTGTCCACATCACCAACGATCTATCATGGTCCAAACATACCAAGACAGTCGTGAAGAGGGCACGACAAACATTTTTCCCCCTCAAGAGACTGAAAACATTTGGCATGGGTCCCCAGATCCTCAAAAGGTTCTACAGCTGCACCATCGAGAACATCCTGACCAGTTGCATCACCGCCTGGTATGGCAACTGCTCAATATCTGACCGTAAGGCGCTACAGAGGGTAGTGCGAACGGCCCAGTACATCACTGGGGCCAAGCTTCCTGCCATCCAGGACCTATATAATAGGCGGTGTCAGAGGAAAGCCCATAAAATTGTCAGAGACTCCAGTCACCCAAGTTATAGACTTTTCTCTGCTACCGCACGGCAAGCGGTACCGAAGCGCCACGTCTAGGACCAAAAGGCTCCTCAACAGCTTCTACCCCCAAGCCATAAGACTGCTGAACAATGAATAAAATCGTCACCGGACAATTTACATTGACCCCCCCTCCATTTTGTACACTGCTGTTACCCGCTGTTTGTTTGTTGTCTATGCATAGTCACTTCACCCCCTCTACATGTACAGATTACCTCAACGAGCCTGTACCCCCGCACACTGACTCGGTACCGGTGCCCCCTGTATATAGCCTCTTTATTGTTAATCTTATTGTGTTACTTTTTATTATTACTTTTTTATTTTAGTCTACTTGGTAAATGTTTTTCTTAACTCTTCTTGAACTGCACTGTTGGTTAAGGGCTTGTAAGTAAGCATTTCACAGTAAAGTTTACAATTGTTGTATTTGGCGCATATGACAAATAAAGTTTGATTTGATTTTTGATCAACTTAAAAGTATTACTGACTACAAATCCCCCTAAAATGATTTCCAAATCTGGCAACCCTTTTTAGCTTTGGCGCTACGGCTAGGCAGTAGACATATTTGAGGTGAAAATCTTTGAGGTGATAGCACTTTATTTGCTTTGTGATTTGTCAAAAACGGTACATTTATTTATATTTTTATTTCACCTTTATTTAACCAGGTAGGCTAGTTGAGAACAAGTTCTCATTTGCAACTGCGACCTGGCCAAGATAAAGCAAAGCAGTTCGACACATACAACACAGTTACACATGGAATAAAACAATAACATAAAATGGAATAAACATGGAATAAAATGACTTGTCAAGTCATGAGCCACGGTTCTTGTATACACTGTACAAAGCACATCGAATATTTGTAATATGCTTAAATCTGGCCAAACTAAGTAGATCTTATTCGGGCGATGGGCGCAGCCATCTTTGATTTTGACTTTGTTTATTTGTGATTTATAGGGAATGGCATTCTGGGATTAGGGAGTTTTCGCTCATCAAACATAAGCAAACATGGCTGCCATCAAAGAACGTATCCTCTGTTAGCTTGGCTGACACATATCTCTTTTCGAAACAATATTGCAGTTCTCCCTTGTGGTCACCAGAGATGTGGTACATTGTAAACAAGTCTTGCTGTTAGGTCGCTAACTTATGTTTTTGTTGTTGTTGTTGTTATCAGCACTACATGTTATTTAGACTGGTTTATGGAATGAGTTTTCTTTAGGTGTGTTCCGTGTGATGCTTGGATGACGAAGTTCGCATTTATCTTTTACAATAAAAGGTGAAATTGAACAATAATGTTGAAGATCTTTATTTTCCATCAGTACAAAACATTGTGTATGAAACAGGCAGGGAGCTGGTCTCGAACCCTCGACCTTCTAGCCCGAAGTCCAGTGCGCTATCGACTATGCCGCAAAACCATGCTCGTGTGGCAGAGTCGATATCCGCGCTTATAAACCCAGGTTCGTTACAATTGTTTAGATGCTTTACAGACAACAATGCTGTTTAGACGTGTTTGTTGCATCATACGTTCTGTTGCTACCGTTCCAATTACATATTTGCAATGGTACGCTGCAGGGACCACTCAACAATGATGACAAATATGTGATCGTATGCGCAAAAGGGTTAATGAAAGACTCTAATCTTATCAGACTAGTTATGTAAATGTCTATCAGGATGAAATGACAGCGAATGAGAGCAAGGTGAGCAGTTCTACTGTAAATGACAGCTGTCAATATCTCCCGCCAAAATACCATCTGTACCAGTGGCAAGGGGGAGATTACAGGCAATCTCCCTAATCATGGCACATTTAGTAATCCAGCCTCAATTCACCCACTGGCAATAAAAGGGAGAATTGCCTGCAGAAATTGGCAGCTGCAAGGAATGAATGAGCACCTTCCTCCCTAGTCCCAAGCCAGTGAATCACCTCGGCACAGTTTCTCCTAGAAAGAGGGATAATTGAAGGGCCTGAAATGATCCCCATTTCAGAAGGGGCAACTTCCCTACAGATGATCCTTAGCTTTCCAAAAAATCTAAAATAACAGCGGAACCCAGAGATTACTGCAGCGTCTGAAATGGATAGCAAACAAATAGCACTGTCATGAACTGAACTTCGGAGTTTCTGTTTGCTTCGATCACCTCTTAGAAATACCAGAAAACCAATCAGTATTATGGGTAATTGCTGAGTAGTACTGAGGGCAGCGGGCAGGTTTGTAGAGAAGTGGTGTTCAGATCATCAGGCAGCTCAGACATCCTGGCTCAATGCCCTTGAGAAAACATTGCGGGAAGTGTTGCTCTGTGTCTCTGTCCTGTCCAGCCTACAGCAGGAGAAACTATTAGTGTCAGAACTAGACCTTGATAGGAGAAGAGCAGGGCACCATCTGCTAAGTAGCTTAGTCAGAATAAAGCAATACAAGTACAAAGGAGTATGTCATGTTTGAGAAGAAAACTTTCTCTTTGGTGCGTAAATACAGAAGGGTTTCGTAGTGTGTGTGCATATGTGCATTAGGCCTGCTCTGTGTGTGTGTGTGCATTAGGCCTGCTCGTGTGTGTGTGTGTGTGTGTGAGTGTGTGTGTGTGTGTGTGTGTGTGTGTGTGTGTGTGTGTGTGTGTGTGTGTGTGTGTGCATTTGGCCTGCTCTGTATGTGTGCATTAGGCCTGCTCTGTGTGTGTGCATGTGTGCATTAGGCCTGCTCTGTGTGTGTGCATGTGTGCATTAGGCCTGCTCTGTGTGTGTGCATGTGTGCATTAGGCCTGCTCTGTGTGTGTGCATGTGTGCATTAGGCCTGCTCTGTGTGTGTGCATGTGTGCATTAGGCCTGCTCTGTGTGTGTGTGCATGTGTGCATTAGGCCTGCTCTGTGTGTGTGTGCATATGTGCATTAGGCCTGCTCTGTGTGTGTGCTCCAAATCAAATCAGATTTTATTTGTCACATGCGCCAAATACAACAAGTGTAGACCTTACAAGCCCTTAACCAACAATGCAAGCCCTTAACCAACAATGCAGTTCAAGAAATAGAGTTAAGAAAATATTTACTAAATAAAAAGTAACACAAAAAAATAACAATAAAGGGGATATATACAGGGGGTACCGGTACCGAGTCAATGTGCGGGGGTACAGGTTAGTAGAGGTAATTTGTACATGTAGTTAAGGGTAAAGTGACTATGCATAGATAATAAACAGCGAGTAGCAGCAGCGTAAAAACAAAGGTCAATGTAAATGGTCCGGGTGGCCATTTGATTAACAGGTCTGTGCTGTGCACGCCCTGCTGCGTGTGTTCAAATCAAATCAAATGTATTTGTCACAACAGGTGTAGACTAACAGTGAAATTCTTACTGCCGGGTCCTTTTCCAACAATGCAGTTAACATAAACCTAAAAAATGTAATAAAAAATAGAGAAAGTGACGAGGTATAAATACACAGTGAATAACAAATAGCAATAATGATTAAATGTACATGGCTATATGCAGGGATTGTGTGACAAGAGACTTCTACAGTTAATCAATAGCCATCTTAAATGTGTGTATCCTCAGTCAGTAAGAGGTCTGTGTGACCTTTAGGATCTTCACCTCTATTTGACTCCACTGCTCTGCTCTTAACCCCTTTAAACCCCCTATAAACCCCATTTACAACTCCTATAGACTCCTTTAAAACCCATTTAAACCCCCTTTAAAACCCCTTTAAAAATCCTATAAACCCCCTTTAGAACCCATTAAAAAACCCTTTAAAAACCCCTTTAATTGATTATGAAGCAGCAGCCCCAGTAGCTCCAGAGCCAGTGGCCCTGGTACCTTGAAACCCCAGGCTGAGGCTCAGAGAAGAAGCCTTCAATCAGCCTTCCTGGCCTGGGTCTCTCTTAGAGCACGCTGCAGCCTCCCTCCACTGTTAAAGGGCCAAGTTGAACAGAAAGATGGTGAGCCCCTGCTGTTCCATTCAGACTCTCTCTCCGTCCCTCCTCCCCTCCCCTCACTCCTTTCCCAATAAATCTTCACCACTTATCCCCCTTGGCTGCAGCTTCTGTCCTCTCACTCTCTCGGTTTCTCTCACTCTCTGTTTCTCTCACTCTCTCGGTTTCTCTCACTCTCTGTTTCTCTCACTCTCTCGGTTTCTCTCACTCTCTGTTTCATTTTACTCTATTTCCATCTTGGATGCTTTAGTCCTCCTGGTCGTGACTTGTCATGAGTCCATTTCAGCCTTGCTGTATAGTGTGTGTGTAGTGGAGGCCTGCTTAGCTAGCTGTTCTCTCTCTCTCTCTCTCTCTCTCTCTCTCTCTCTCTCTCTCTCTCTCTCTCTCTCTCTCTCTCTCTCACACTCTTTCCCCCCTCCCTCCCTCCCTCCCTCCCTCCCTCCCTCCTCCCTCCCTCCCTCCCTCCCTCCCTCCCTCCCTCCCTCCCTCCTTCTCTCTCTCTCTCTCTCTCTCCCTCCCTCCCTCTCTCTCTCTCTCTCTTTCCCCTCTCCCTCCCTCTCTCTCCCCAGCTCAGCCCATTACAATTACACTGACTACCCCGCAGTGATCTCATTACTCACATTCAAATAACTCTCTATCTCTCTTTCTCCTTCCTTCAATTTGTTTCTCTCCATTTATTCATCTATTTTTTGAATTCCTTTCTCTTTTATTCACAAATGACTTGAAGATAAAGAGTTTGATTGTCAATCAAAAAGAGAGAAATACTCCTACACACACACTATTATTAGGATTACAGATGGATTGTGTTCAGTCTTCATTTAGCCAGTAGAGATGTAGGCTGGCTCTGCTATTAGGCATCCGTGCCAGTATGGTTTAGTATGGTAAACTAAAGACTGAATCACATATGTCATAAGCATGTTGTGCATCGGCTGAGTTATATATTTACATACCTAACTACATTTGTCTCAGAATAGAAAAGCTTATGTTCATATTTATTATTGGCAGGGTTGTATTTTCTATGTTGTGAAACACATTACCGTTGACTGCATAGTCTAATTGGACTTAACTTCTGGAGGTAAATTAATTAACCCTATGATGATTAGTGGCACTTTTCACCTGAGACTCAGAGAAAAGAACATAACATACCAAATGTACAGCATATTTTCCTGTTGATTGAGACAGAAATTCAGTTGATGCCAGCATTATTTATCTTGCTCACAGTAAATATAAAATACTTCAGAAATAAATCAACTAGAGGTAGCAGAGAGAGAAGGAAGGAGAGAGATAATTAGAATTTGAAAATGACCTTTATTGGCACAATTCACATAGCGAGAGAGTAAAGAAGGAGAGAGAGAGAGATTGTGTGAGAGAGAGAGTCTTGAGGGTAGAATGCAGGCCAAGACTCTGGCTGAGCTCCCACAGTACTGGTCTTGTGGAGGTCTGGGAGTAATTGTGCTTGAAGCAGTTGATGGTGTGGTTTCCTCTCTGCTGATGTTGAGCTGATGCAGTATCATTAGGATTGGAGAGACCACATCAAACACAAACACTGGCTACACAGATCCATGTCTTCCTGCTTTAAAGCTTTACAAAGATTAAACATGCCTAAATCACACACTCCATTTCCCATTCCCTTACATGTTTCATTGTACGAAGCGGCACTAAGCAGTTCAGTTCAGTTCCACCTTTTTCCTCTTCTAGATGTTATTAGACATAGAACAGTAAAAAACAGCCATGGTTGATTTCATGTTTAATAAAGAACAAGGGAAATAGGCATGGAACATTATGCAACCAACCAGCAGCATCAGTGTTTGGAGGCTGGCCCTCTCCGGCTGTGAGCTCATCAATATTCCTGTTAAGTCCGTAGCCAATGGAGCCACCGCAGGGAAAACATTTGAAATTCATAGAAATTCTTATCAGTTTGTTGCGTTGGCCCTATTGATGGATTTCTATGGAAAGGGCGCTAGCTCCAGCTGCATGGGCGTCAGATCTAAGCCTGTTCTCTGTAGCCTCTGGTGCTAGGTAGGTGTTAGCTAGGTAAAGAGGAGCTCCGATTTCTTCCTCTAGCTGCCCAATCCAAAGTTGCGTAAGCTATATCATGAAAATTAGTATGACCACAACACGTCTGTGGACCCTAGGAAGACTAGAAGTCCCTTAGGTTTCACCAAATGGAGATCCAGAATCTAAGTTTGTCCTTGACTCCAGGTTCTGAAAGTTGTTTCGAAATATACAGTTGAAGTTGTAAGTTTACATACACTTAGGTTGGAGTCATTAAAACCCGGTTTTCAACCACTCCACAAATGTCTTGTTAACAAACTATAGTTTTGGCAAGTCGGTTAGGACATCTACTTTGTGCATGACACAAGTACTTTTTAAAACAATTGTTAACAGACAGATTATTTAACTTATAATTCACTTTATCACAATTCCAGTGGGTCAGAAGTTTACATACACAAAGTTGACTGTGCCTTTAATCAGCTTGGAAAATTCCAGAAAATTTTGTCATGGCTTTAGAAGCTTCTGATAGGCTAATTGCCATAATTTGAGTCAATTGGAGGTGTACCTGTGGATGTATTTCAAGGCCTACCTTCAAACCCAGTGCCTCTTTGCTTGACATCATGGGAAAATCAAAAGAAATCAGCCAAGACCTCAGAAAAAAAATTGTAGACCTCCACAAGTCTGGTTCATCCTTTGGAGAAATTTCAAAACACTTGAAGGTACAACATTCATCCATACAAACAAAAGTACACAAGTATAAACACCATGGGACCACGCAGCCGTCATACCGATAGAGATTAACGTAGTTTGGTGCGAAATGTGCAAATCAATCCCAGAACAACAGCAAAGGACCTTGTGAAGATGCTGGAGGAAACATGTACAAAAGTATCTATATCCACAGTAAAACGAGTCCTATATCGACGCAGGCCGCTCAGCAAGGAAGAAGCCACTGTCCCAAAACCGCCATAAAAAAGCCAGACTACGGTTTGGAACTGCACATGGGGACAAAGATCGTACTTTTTGGAGAAGTGTCCTCTGGTCTGATGAAACAAAAATAGAACTGTTTGGCCACAATGACCATCGTTATGTTTGGAGGAAAAGTGGGGAGGCTTGCAAGCCGAAGAACACCATCCCAACCGTGAAGCACGGTGGTGGTAGACTCATGTTGTGGTGGTGCTTTGCTGCAGGAGGGACTGGTGCACTTCACAAAATAGATGGAATCATGAGGAAGGGAAATTATGGGGATATATTGAAGCAACATCTCAAGACATCAGTCAGGAAGTTAAAGCTTGGTCGCAAATGGGTCTTCCAAATGGACAATGACCCCAAATATACTTCCAAAGTTGTGGCAAAATGGCTTAAGGACAACAAAGTCAAGGTATTGGAGTGGCCATCACAAAGCCCTGACCTCAATCCTATAGAAAATGTGTGGGCAAAACTGAAAAAGTGTGTGCGAGCAAGGAGGCCTTCAAACCTGACTCAGTTATACCAGCTCTGTCAGGAGGAATGGGCCAAAATTCACCGAACTTATTGCGGGAAGCTTGTGGAAGGCTACCCAAAACATTTGACCCAAGTTAAACAATTTTAAGGCAATGCTACCAAATACTAATTGAGTGTATGTAAACTTCTGATCCACTGGGAATGTGATGAAAGAAATAAAAGCTGAGATATATCATTCTCTCTACTATTATTCTGACATTTCACATTCTTAAAATAAAGTGGTGATCCTAACTGACCTAAGACAGGGAATTTGTACTAGGATTAAATGTCAGGAATTGTGAAAAACTGAGTTTAAATGCATTTGGCTAAGGTGTATGTTAACTTCCGACTTCAACTGTAATTTAGCCTGAATGGATGTTATTGGAAGGAAAGACCAAATTTTGATTGTCATCCCGTCTTATCTCGGAGGAAGGGACAGAATGAGAGGAGCGAGAAAGTGTCTTTAGAAATCCTACAAATAAATTAGCGGTCGTCAGTCAAAGTGGACGGCTGGCCCCGTGCCAGATCTATATTGATTTAATTCACAGAGCACTTGAATGGGCCAGATAACTGTGATTACCCAATTCATTACGCTGGGCTTGGAGAGTGGACCAACATGAGATAACAGGATAGGGGATAGGGTAACCTAGAACTGCATGTACCAGGTCAGTGGCCCTGCTCTGAGCAGCCTGCCTACCGACTAGCCTCTTTTTTTCTGTTTTTATGCTGTTGTCAGATGTTTATGCAGCAATAGCAATATTTTCTTAGTTTATAACCAGATATTTGACATTAGAAGACGTTATTCTGTCATGTATTTGATTGCTTGTACTCTTTATGCCTGGAGACAGCTGGAGCAAGGCAGAAGCTTTTTTTTCCTTTATTGGTGAAAATGTTCTTTGTCAAGTGCTGCATTTTCAGTTTCTCTTCAAGCAATGCAACATCCAATGGATCTTAGGAAAGCTTAAATTTTAGTTTGAGGAAATACAAAACTGTCGTCTCTCTGAAGAAAGGCGATTACTCAGACAGAACAGAGCGAGAGACTGATGTTAAGGACAGCTTTTTTGCACTCTCTTTCTCTCTCTCCTTCCCCAGCTCTCTTTCTTATCTGACAAACAACACACGTTATCAGGCCTCTGAGAATACAGCAAGATTCTGTTAAATAGCCTTTTTTATGAGCTCAATAAATGTTTACAGTTGCCTTTTTATGTGATTTATAATAATTTGTTTGATGTATTTTGTTGGGGAATGTATTAATATTCACCACTAATATATCCATGCCATAACAATGTCTATGATATCTTTGAGGATTGGAGGACACATTTGTTACACTACTCTCTTGTTGCTCATTGAGATAGTATGAGTTATGCATAGGTTATTAATGACTTTCTGACACTGGAAGATAGGGCCACTCACTCCATCTCCCTCTTCTCTCCCTCTCCCTCTCTGCCTCTCTCCCTCTCTGCCTCACTCTCCCTATCCCTCTCTCTCTCTCACCACGACACACAGAAACCCTACCCGCCACCTCCACCCATCCCTCTAATGAATAGTGATGTAGTGTGTAGTAATATTCCAGACCATCTCTAAAGTCATGACTGGCTCATCAGCAGCTCTGCGTCCCAGCCCTTCTACCACCTACCCCAGCATTAGTATCTCTGTGATGGGTGGAGCTCCGAGCTTTATCTTGGCCTATTATACGCTTTTTCCCCTGCCCTACTTTCCAATGGTTGAGTAGACAGAGAGTGATAATGGGATGAGACAGATTTTTTCACGTCTGGACCACACAGTGTATCATATCCTCCTGCTTTCTACTGCCTTTACTCAGGCCACGCTGCAGTAGGCCCTATGCTATTTCCTATATTGTGTACAAGCCCCAGTAGATTCCATTATCTGAAGTTCATAATGGAACTGTGTCCAACTCCTATTGACTCCTGAGGAAACCAGAGCACTGCAGAGAGAGAGAGAGAGAGAGAGAGAGAGAGAGACCCTGGCTCTCAAAAGAAAACAGGCTGTGTCCACTGCCCACAAAATGAGGTGGAAACTGAGCTGCACATCCTAACCTCCTGCCAAATGTATGATCATATTAGAAACACATATTTCCCTCTAAAACAAATCCCCAAAAACTTTGGAGTACTTAGGAAGAAAATGCAAACAATGAACAGTGAGCCATCGTTTTCATGCATAAAAAAACCAATAATGAAAGAAAAGCATTGCAAGTTTAAATTCTGTGAAGTTAGTGTGGGAGAGGTGTAAAATGTATTGTTATTGATCAATAATGTCAAACCTCCTGGCATTGACAACTTAGATGGAAAGCTACTGAGGATGGTAGCTGACTCTATTGCCACTCCTATCTGTCATATCTTTAATCTCAGCCTAGAGGAAAGTTGTTGTCCTCAGGCCTGGAGGGAAGCCAGAATAATTCCGCTACCCAAGAGGGGTAAAGCGGCCTTTACTGGTTCTAACAGCAGACCTATAAGCTTGCTGCCAGCTCTTAGCAAACTGTTGGGAAAATGTGTTTGACCAAATACAACCTGTAAGCAAATTAACAACAGACTTTCAGCATGCTTATAGAGAAAGGCATTCAACATGTACTGCACTGACACAAATGACTGATGATTGGTTGAAATAAATTTGATCTGATTGTGGGAGCCGTACTGTTATTTTTCAGTGCAACCTTTGATATTATTGACCATAACCTGTTGTTGAAAAAACGTACACTACCATTCAAAAGTTTGGGGCCACTTAGAAATGTTCTTGTTTTTGAAAGAAAAGCAATTTCTTTTCTCAATTAAAGTAACATCAAATTAATCAGAAATACAGTGTAGGCATTGTTAATGTTGTAAATTACTATTGTAGCTGTAAACGGCAGATGTTTAATGGAATATCTACATAGGCGTACAGAGGCCCATTATCAGCAACCATCACTCCTGTGTTTCAATGGCACGTTGTGTTAGCTAATTCAAGTTTATCATTTTAAAAGGCTAATTGATCATTAGAAAACCATTTAAAAATTATTAGCACAGCTGAAAACTGTTGTACTGATTTAAGAAGCAATAAAACTGGCCTTCTTTAGACTAGTTGTGTATCTGGAGCATCAGCATTTGTGGGTTTGATTACAGGCTCAAAATGGCCAGAAACAAAGCACTTTCTTCTGAAACTCATCAGTCTATTCTTGTTCTGAGAAATGAAGGCTATTCCATGCAAGAAATTGCAAGAAACTGAAGATCTCGTACAACACTGTGTACTACTCCCTTCACAGAACAGCGCAAACTGGCTCTAATCAGAATAGAAAAGTTTTGAGAATGACCCAAATATTAATTTCCACGAAGTTTGCTGCTTCAGTGTCTTTAGATATTTTTGTCAGATGTTACTCTGGAATACGGAAGTATAATTACAAGCATTTCATAAGTGTCAAAGGCTTTTATTGACAATGACATGAAGTTGATACAAAGAGTCAATATTTGCAGTGTTGACCCTTCTTTTTCAAGACCTCTGCAATCCGCCCTGGCATGCTGTCAATTAACTTCTGGGCCACATCCTGACTGAAGGCAGCCCATTCTTGCATAATCAATGCTTGGAGTTTGTCAGAATTTGTGGGTTTTTGTTTGTCCACTGCCTCTTGAGGATTGACCACAAGTTCTCAATGGGATTAAGGTCTGGGGAGTTTCCTGGCCATGGACCCAAAATATTGATATTTTGTTCCCCGAGCCACTTAGTTATCACTTTTGCCTTATGGCAAGGTGCTCCATCATGCTGGAAAAGGCATTGTCCATCACCAAACTGTTCCTGGATGGTTGGTAGAAGTTGCTCTCGGAGGATGTGTTGGTACCATTCTTTATTCATTGCTGTGTTCTTAGGAATAATTGTGAGTGAGCCCACTCCCTTGGCTGAGAAGCAACCCCACACATGAATGGTCTCAGGATGCTTTACTGTTGGCATGACACAGGACTGATGGTAGCGCTCACCTTGTCTTCTCCGGACATGCTTTTTTCCGGATGCCCCAAACAATCGGAAAGGGGATTCATCAGAGAAAATGACTTTACCCCAGTCCTCAGCAGTCCAATCCCTGTAGCTTTTGCAGAATATCAGTCTGTCCCTGATGTTTTTCCTGTATAGAAGTGGCTTCTTTGCAACCCTTCTTGACACCAGGCCATCCTCCAAAAGTCTTTGCCTCACTGTGCGTGCAGATGCACTCACACCTGCCTGCTGACTTTAGGAGATGGTCCTGGCGCTTGCTGGGCTTTCTTGGGCACCCTGAAGCCTTCTTCACAACAATTAAATCACTCTCCTTGAAGTTCTTGATGATCTGATAAATGGTTGATTTAGGTACAATCTTACTGGCAGCAATATCCTTGCCATATGAAGCCCTTTTTAGTGTAAAGCAATGATGACGGCACTTGTTTCCTTGCAGGTAAACATGGTTGACAGAGGAAGAACAATGAATCCAAGCACCACCCTCCTTTTGAAGCTTCCAGTCTGTTATTCGAACTCAATCAGCATGACAGAGTGATCTCCAGCCTTGTCCTCATCAACACTCACACCTGTGTTAACGAGAGAATCACTGACATGATGTCAGCTAGTCCTTTTGTGGCAGGGCTGAAATGCAGTGGAAATGTTTTTTGGGGATTCAGTTCATTTGCATGGCAAAGAGGGACTTTGAAATTAATTGCAATTCATCTGATCACTCTTCATAACATTCTGGAGTATATGCAAATTGCCATCATACAAACTGAAGCAGCAGACTTTGTGAAAATTTATATTTGTGTCATTCTCAAAACTTTTGGCTATGACTGTACATTGGAGTGTCTAGTTTGAGAAGTAGACGCCTCATAAGTCCTCAACTGGCAGCTTCATTAAATAGTACCCACAAAACACCAGTCTCATCGTCAACAGTGAAGAGGCGACTCCGGGATGCTGGCCTTCTAGGCAGAGTTCCTCTGTCCAGTGTCTGTGTTATTTTGCCCATCTTAATCTTTTCTATTTATTGGCCAGTCTGAGATATGGCTTTTTCTTTGCAACTCTGCCTAGAAGGCCAGCATCCCGGAGTTGCCTCTTCATTGTTGACGTTGAGACTGGTGTTTTGTGTGGCCTCTACTTTTCTATTTTTACCAATGACCTGCCACTGGCATTAAACAAAGCATGTGTGTCGATGTATGCTGATGATTCAACCATATATGCATCCGCAACCACAGCTAATGATGTCACTGAAACCCTTAACAAAGTGTTTCAGTCTGTTTTGGAATGGGTGGCCAGTAATACACTGGTCCTGAACATCTCTAAAACTAAGAGCATTGTATTTGGTACAAATAATTTCCTAAGTTCTAGACCTCAGCTGAATCTGGTAATGAATGGTGTGGCTGTTGAACAAGTTGAGGAGACTAAATTACTTGCCTTTACCTTAGATTGTGAACTGTCATGGTCAAAACATATAGATGCAGTGGTTGTAGAAATAGGGAGAGGTCTGTCCATAATAAAGAGATGTTCTGCTTTTTTGACCCAACACTCCATATAGCAAGTTCTGCAGGCTCTAGTTTTGTCTAATCTTGATTATTGTCCAGTTGTGTGGTCCAGCGCTGCAAGGAAAGACCTAGTTAAGCTGCAGCTGGCCCAGAACAGAGGGCACATCTTGCTCTTCATTGTAATCAGAGGGCTGATATAAATACTATGCATGCCAGTCTCTCTTGGCTAAGAGTTGAGAAGATAGTGATTGCATCACTTCTTCTTTTAATAAGAAACATTAATATGTTTAAAATTCCAAATTGTTTGCATAGTCAACTTACATACAGCTCTGACACACACACTGACCCCACCATACATGCCACCAGGGGTCTTTTCACAGTCCCCAAATCCAGAACAAATTCAACAAAGTGTACAGTATTATATAGAGCCATTATTGCATGGAACTTCCTTCCATCTCATATTGCTCAAATAAACAGCAAACCTGGTTTCAAAAAACAGATAAACAACACCTCACGGCACAACGCCTCTCCCCTATTTGACCTAGATAGTTTGTGGGTATGCATTGATATGTAGGCCACGTGTGTATTTAAAAAACATGTATGTAGTTCTTTCCTTGAGCTGTTCTTGTCTATTAATGTTCTGTATAATACCATGTTTCATGTTATGTGTGGACCCCAGGAACAGTAGCTGCTGCTTTTTCAACAGTTAATGGGAATCCTAATAAAATACCAAAATACATCGTTATAAGACTGTATATAGACATAATATGACATTTGAAATGTATTTATTCTTTAGGAACTTTTGTGAGTGTAATGTTTACTGTTCATTTTTTATTGTTTATTTCACTTTAGTTTATTATCTATTTCAATTGCTTTGGCAATGTAAACATATGTTTCCCATGCCAATAAAACCCCTTGAATTGAATTGAGAGAGAGTGAGATGGGGGGAGGGGAGGAGAGAGAGGGAGGTGGAGAGAGAGAAAGGGGGGAGAAAAAGAGAGGGAATGTGGGGGGAGAATGAGTGAGAGCGAGATGGGGGGATAAAAGGTGAGAAAAGGAGCAGCACTGGGACTTGCCTGTGAAGGACACTACAGCATTAGAGAGCCCATACTAGGCCAGTAAGGAGTCAGAAAAAGGTCAGCATATCAATGAATAGAGGCAGACTTCAGTCCTCCAGACCCCAGTGTAGCTGCTTCCAGGTCAGCCTGAGCACCAGTGTTATTCATTAACACTGGAGCCGCCTGGCCTTTCAGCATATACTGTAAGTACCCGCTAAAGAATGTTGGCGGGCGCCAGCGTTGGCATATGCATCAGATGCAACGTGCGCAAACATGCTTGATAAATAAATGCTTGATAAATAGTGCAGAAACTATTGTAAAGGATTCATTGCATGAGGAAATATTCATGGCAAGGTATCAATAAATAAAATAACAGCAATAGTTATTTGTTTAGAGAGTTAAGGATATGTTCTGTATAATTCTACAAAGTCCTAGAAAAAATGTAGACCTCTAAGCCAATTTTCCCTTCCAATAAAAACATTAGTGTAATCCGTTTGATCAACTTTATTTGTAGATCTGATTGGTAATAGAGTTATAGTAATTAATAAAGCCCACTTACAGCTTATTTTGACAAAGTAGACACGAAAAAGATGATGGTGATAATATAACCAGCCAGGTGCCAGGTGAAATGATTTGCTGTATTCCTTAACAAAACCACCAGTGCATGAACACCAGTAACTGCAGAACATTTAAAAACAGTTATTTGTTGATTGTACCGGACACTGTATTGTGCCCTTATACCCAAACTTTTACACATGAACCAATCACGTCTTCTCTTTATGCTTCGGCTCCACAGTCAACACAGCTTCGGGGCTTTGTGTGAGCAAGCCCTACAAACAAATCGGTTGCACTGCACACAGTTTTCATGGGCCTTGTTTCTTGTGCACCTGCTGACTTGACATTGTGTCTTATTATTCCCAAGTGTGAGCTGTGGTGCTTGGGGAAGAGGGAGAGCAGGACCTGCTGCCTGCTTGGAGCTGTGGTGCTTGGGGAAGAGAGAGAGCAGGACCTGCTGCCTGCTTGGAGCTGTGGTGCTTGGGGAAGAGAGAGAGCAGGACCTGCTGCCTGCTAGGAGCTGTGGTGCTTGGGGAAGAGGGAGAGCAGGACCTGCTGCCTGCTAGGAGCTGTGGTGCTTGGGGAAGAGGGAGAGCAGGACCTGCTGCCTGCTAGGAGCTGTGGTGCTTGGGGAAGAGGGAGAGCAGGACCTGCTGCCTGCTAGGAGCTGTGGTGCTTAGGGAAGAGGGAGAGCAGGACCTGCTGCCTGCTTGGAGCTGTGGTGCTTAGGGAAGAGGGAGAGCAGGACCTGCTGCCTTGGCGGCCTGCTTGGTGGCTGTACCCTCTTTCTTGGCATTCATGTGGTTCTCACGAAGCTCACATGCCAGATCCAGTGGGGTGCATGGTGCTGAGGATGAAACGCTTATTTATTTGCCATCTGTACACCGTGAGTGTTCCTTTACCACTCTCCATCACTGATGTGGAGTACAGCTCCGCTGGTATGTTGTTTTGCGCAGAGAGGGGCAGCTCCCACCTTTGTTTGTTCATTGTTCTGAGCAGGCTAGTTGGTTGGGAAAACATCACACAAGCCTGGGCTGAGGTTCAGGGCTGAGGTTCAGGGCTGAGGTTCAGGGCTGAGGTTCAGGGCTGAGGGCTGAGGGTAGAGGTGGTAGAAGGTGTGGGATCTGCATTTTGTTGGCATGCGGTTGTGTCAGCTCCAATTAGCATCTCTTGTTATGTTAAATTGCATTGAAATACAGTGCAGTGGCATGCAATGTCACATGTGTTTTTCCCTTCCTTTTTCCCATTCATCAAACTGGAGTTTAATCCTTTAAGAGCAAGTGTGTGTTTCAATCAGTCATGGCAGTGTTTTGGTGCATATGGCACACAGTTTGGTGCTGCTGGAAACAGCTGCTGGCTCAGTGGGGGTTAAGGCACACCGGAGGCTCTGGAGGGTGTGTGTGTGCGTGTGTGCACTTATGTGTCTGTTCTTGTGTCTGTGTGTGTGTGTATTCTAACGTGTCTCTAGCTAGATAAACAGGGCCACTTGAGGGCAGGTACACAGGGCTAGCTGAGCTGCCGAGCGTTGACCGTCTCCCTCTACCCTGAGGCTGTGTGGGTTTAGCCTACTGACTGACTGCCTGGGTGACCTGGTGACTGGTGTCAGCTTCCTCCCCTGAAGGTCCTGGCTCCTATTAGCATCAGCAGCATGGAGCATGGACACTCCCTTCAGGGGACTCCGCTTTGCCTGCAATGCTGTTAGTTATGCTGCACTCAGATTGTTTGGGTTTCACAAACCTCCATTTCCAGTTTTCCTCATAAAACAGAATTGGGAGTATGTAGGTTGCCCAATCAAAAATGCATATTTTTATCAATGGGTAAAATAAAAGTAGTCTCTCCCGTTGAACTCGTCATCTTTCTTCTGGAATCTGGAGGACATAAAACAATATAGAGGTAAGATGGATATCGATTTTGAGACATGACATGTAGTATTTTCATGTTTTAGTATACGCTTTCATATTCATTCAAAATTCCTGTTTTTTTTAAAGATTTCTCACTAAAACAGGGATATCTTGGCCTCCCGAGTGGCGCAGCAGTCTAAGGCACTGCATCGCAGTGCTCGAGGCATCACTACAGCCCCGGGTTCAATCCCAGGCTGTGTCACAGCCCGGCATTTCCTTGTCCCATTGCACTCTAGTGACTCCTTGTGGCGGGCCGGGCGCCTGCAAGCTGACACCGGTCGCCAGTTGGACAGTGTTTCCTCCAACACATTGGGGGAAACACTTCCGGGTTAAGCGAGCCGTGTGTCAAGAAGCAGTGCGGCTTGACAGGATAGTGTTTCAGAGGACGCATGGCTCTCGACCTTTGCCTCTCCTGAGTCCGTAGGGGAGTTGCAGCTGTAACTACCAATTGGGGAGAAAAGGGGGTAACATTTAAAAAAATTTAAAAATAAAACGTGGATCTCCGTGAAATGTCAACAGACATTTTACGTTTAATTAAGCTCGTGTCATGCTAATTGTGCTTTTTGCGACCCGAGGAAGCAACTTTGAATACGACGATTACAAAATGTAACATCCTCAAACATCTAATAGGTCCTTTATCATGCCTTGAAAAATGACTAATATCACCAATTCTCTTTCATTTAATAACAGTGATAACAGCTGGGGGAGAGTTTACATGTGTTTCACTCAGTGACCTGTCTCTTACATACATACACACAACCAACCCCATAACAAAGAGAAATACTGTGTCATGATTGTACTGCTGTTACTGTACTGTGGTGGGCAGACGTGAGTGCAGGGCCCATATTCATAATGTCTCTCAGAGTAGGAGTGCTGATTTAGGATCAGTTTGGACTTTGAAATTGTAATGACTGGATAGTGGGGACCTGATCCTAGATCAGCACTCCTACTCTGAGACACTAATGGATATGGGCCCTTCAGTGCAAATCTGTTGTTCTGCCCCTAAACAAGGCCGTCATTGAAAATAAGAATTTGTTCTTAACTGACTTGCCTAGTTAAATAAAGGTTACATTTAAAAAAAATAAGTAGATATGCAGTGTTGTGTCTGTGGGGTGATGGGTCTGAAAGCTGTGGTGTAGATCAGATAGCAGACCTGGCTCCCTGGGCATCTCTGGTGAAAGGGGATAGGGCTGATGTTTGGGCTATGCTAGGCAGGAGTGCTGTCCTCTTTAAATAAGACACACTTGAACAAAGTGTTGCTGATCAGATTAACTGGGCTGCCCGGGATCAGGTTTCTACTGATTTCCCTGCTGCTTCCCGCGCTGTCTGAGGTTAGAATCTAGCATGTTAGCACTCCTATCAATATCACTGTCTGAGGTTAGCTCTTATAGCATCCAAGCAATCCAATCATTGAATTAAGCATCTAGCATGCTAGCACCAATATCATTACATTACACTACTAATTGAAAAGATACAACAAAGCTACAAAGTAACAACACTTGGAGTTTTTAGTTTTTTATTGCTAAGTAGGCTTATACTGAATAACATGCCATATATTTTGTGATTTTTATGTGCTTTTAAATGTGACATTTTCACGTTGAAATGGTAACAACTGTTCTATGATTATACTCTGAATGTGTTATGCTTTTCTTCAGTCAGAGCAAGTTAACAGTGCAGTAGTAGTGGCAGCACACTGCAAGCTGCAGAGAATGTTGGATCAAAAGTATAGTCAATTATTTTACTAAGAAGAGAGGAAATAATAGAAACCTTGGGGATTGAATGTGGAACAATGGCAGTAGCAGAATGATTCAGCTCCATCTGTTGTGGTGCTGTCTGGTATATGTGGATACTATTGTTGTGTTTCACATTGTGTGACAGAGGGAAATGTTTCTGTTCTCTTGACCTGATGACTTCCTCCTTCAAAGAACAGCTGATCATTGACAAAACATCAGAGGAAGAAACAATATATTGCTTCTTTCAGTTGGTATCTCTCTGTTTCATCATTGTTCTCTTGTTCTCCATCTTTCCTTCTCTCTTTTTCTTTCTCTTTATCTCTCTTTCTCTCATTTGGTTCCTGACTGCTTTTGGTGCTGTCTATACCTATCTGTCTCTTGTTTCTGTTTCTCTCTTCCTGCGTGAAGCATCTCTCTTTCTTTCTTTCTTTCTTTCTTTCTTTCTTTCTTTCTTTCTTTCTTTCTTTCTTTCTTTCTTTCTTTCTTTCTTTCTTTCTTTCTTTCTTTCTTTCTTTCTTTCTTTCTTTCTTTTTTTCAATCTCTGGGGGCTCTCTCGCTCTCTCTCGTGATCCTGCCAGTCCCAGCCACAATCCTAAAAAAGCCCAGTGGAAGCCCCCACTACCCCATCTGCGCTCCCTTTTCCGTGTGAGATCAGTAGTAGGAGACAGGTTTTACAGCAGTAGGATACAGGTTTTACAGCAGTAGGATACAGGGTTTACAGCAGTAGGAGACAGGGTTTACAGCAGTAGGAGACAGGGTATACAGCAGTAAGAGACAGGGTTTACAGTAGAGTTTACAGCAGTAAGAGACAGGGTTTACAGCAGTAAGATAAGGGTTTACAGCAGTAGGAGACAGGGTTTACAGCAGTAAGAGGCAGGGTACAGTAGGGTTTACATCAGTAAGATAAGGGTTTACAGCAGTAAGAGACAGGGTTCACAGCAGTAAGAGACAGGGTTCACAGCAGTAAGAGACAGGGTTTACAGCAGTAAGAGACAGGGTTTACAGCAGTAGGAGACAGGGTTTACAGCTGTAAGAGACAGGGTTCACAGCAGTAAGAGACAGGGTTTACAGCAGTAAGAGACAGGGTTTACAGCAGTAGGAGACAGGGTTTACAGCTGTAAGAGACAGGGTTCACAGCAGTAAGAGACAGGGTTTACAGCAGTAAGATACAGGGTTTACAGCAGTAAGATATTACAGCAGTAAGAGACAGGGTTTACAGCAGTAAGAGACAGGGTTTACATCAGTAAGATACATGGTTTACAGCAGTAAGATATTACAGCAGTAAGAGACAGGGTTTACAGCAGTAGGAAGATGCTGTAAACCGTCTTTCCCTCTTTTCTCCTTCTTATGTTCTTCCTTTCCTCCTTCCTCCTCCTTCCTTCCTCACACCACATGTCCATGATACTCACCAGGTCTGATCCAGTAAACCATTAGGAAGGCAGTAGTAGTGTACTTTAGTGTAACACCCTATCTGAAGACATGGCAGCATATCCGCAGACATCCCAACAAAGCTCTGCTGGGCCACATCTGAAGGGATGGGAAAACAAAAGGCCCAACACAGTAAAACCATCCAGTACAGCTCTCCAACAAAACTACATAAAGGGGACAAACATGTCAGCTGTGGTTTGGCTAACAGGTCCATTCACTTTTTAAAGCACAATCTCTCTCTACCTCTCTCTCTACCTCTATCTCTCTCTACCTCTATCTCTCTCTCTCAATTCAATTTAAGGGTTTTACTGGCATGGGAAACATATGATTACATTGCCAAAGCAAGTGAAATAAATAATAAACAAAAGTCAAATTAGCAATACAACATTTCACAGTAAACATTACACTCACAAAAGTTTCAAATGTAATATTATGTCTATATACAGTGTTGGTATGATGTGCAAATAGTTAAAGTACAAAAGGTCAAATAAATAAACATAAATATAAGTTACAATTATGTTTGTTCTTCACTGGTTGCCCTTCTCTTGTGGCAACAGGTCACACTTCTTGCTGATGTGATGGCACACTGTGGTATTTCACCCAGTAGATATGGAAGTTTATCAAAATTGAATTTGTTTTCGAATTCTTTGTGGATCTGTGTAATCTGAGGGAAATATGTGTTTCTAATATGGTCATACATTTGGCAGGAGGTTAGGATGTGCATCTCAGTTTCTACCTCATTTTGTGGGCTGTGTGCACATAGCCTGTTTTCTCTTCTCCTCTCATCCCTCCATTCCTGACTAGCCCGGGGGGGGGGGGAGAGAGAGAAATTGAGAAAAAGAGAGAGAGAGAGAAATTGAGAAAAAGAGAGAGATTGAGAAAAAGAGAGAGAGAGAACAAGGAAGAGAGAGCACTAAACAATTATTGCCTGGGATGAAAGGCATTAGGGGGTTCGAATGCCAGCTCGGCCCCAAAAGCCGAGGCTAATCAGAACCAGACTCCTAACGACAACTTACCAAACCACACACACACAGGAAAGTCCACACTTTGCATATTAAAGCTCGGTGTGGAAAAAAATGCCTGTAGGAACATCAAACTGTAATGAGGAACAGGCCCAATGAGCACATGAGAGAGAGAAAGAGAGAGAGAGAGAGAGAGAGCATAGCCTTGCTATTGAGAAAGGCCGCCGAAGGCAGACCTTCTCAATAGCAAGGCTATGCTCTCTCTCTCTGGTTCTGATTAGCCTCGGCTTTTGGGGCCGAGCTGGCATTCGAACCCCCTAATGCCTTTCATCCCAGGCAATAATTGTTTAGTGCTCTCTCTCTTCCTTGTTCTCTCTCTCTCTTTTTCTCAATCTCTCTCTTTTTCTCAATTTCTCTCTCTCTCTCTTTTCCTCAATTTCTCTCTCTCTCCCCCCCCCCCCCCCCCCCGGGCTAGTCAGGAATGGAGGGATGAGAGGAGAAGAGAGCAGAACAGGGTATAAAGAGCCCAGCTCCTGGGGGACATATAGAGCTCATTAACCTGTCCAGGGCCCACAGGGAACTCCAACCTCTCCACTACCCGCTCATCCTCTCCTCTCCTGTCATCCTGTTATTGATGTACATGTGTTGATCTCTCTGTCATGTTCAGTGTTCCCAATGTAACATATAATAGAATAATGACATCTACACTATAGCTGCACGTGTGGTAGTTTAGTCTATGAATTACAACTAGTCTAAGGAAGAGCAATGTTGTGTGGAAAAAAAGCAATCCCTCTAATGCATTTTAAGCATAGGTACAGTATCATATAGGCCCAATACCAAATCTCAGATTTGGAAAAGTCTCTTTCAGGGACTTTTTGCTCTGTATACAGTATGTATCATGTACTTTAAAAGTAATTTCCATTGAAAAGCCTAAATCTTGTTTGGGTGAGCGTGGCTCTACTCTGGGCTGGGCTGTGTTGGGCCGTCTGGCTGTGCTTGGCTAATCTGCTTGTTGGGGTTTAGCCCATCTGAAGTCTTCTGAGCCCATCTGAAATGGAGAGAACTGCCGATAAGGACCAACTGAATGGCCCGAGCAGAGAACAAGTACAACATTGGGAGGATGAAACATTGGGAGGATGAAACATTGGGAGGATGAAACATTGGGAGGATGAAACATTGGGAGCATGAAACATTGGGAGGATGAAACATTGGGAGCATGAAACATTGGGAGCATGAAACATTGGGAGCATGAAACAGTGGGAGGATGAAACACTGGGAGGATGAAGTAGTGTGAGGATGAAACATTGGGAGGATGAAGTAGTGTGAGGATGACACATTGGGAGGATGAAGTAGTGTGAGGATGAAACATTGGGAGAATGAAACATTGGGAGCATGAAACATTGGGAGGATGAAACATTGGGAGGATGAAGTAGTGGGAGGATGAAACATTGGGAGCATGAAACATTGGGAGGATGAAACATTGGGAGGATGAAGTAGTGGGAGGATGAAACATTGGGAGGATGAAACATTGGGAGGATGAAGTAGTGTGATGATGAAGTAGTGTGAGGATTAAACATTGGGAGGATGAAGTAGTGTGAGGATGAAACATTGGGAGCATGACACATTGAGAGGATGAAGTAGTGTGAGGATGAAACATTGGGAGGATGAAGTAGTGTGAGGATGAAACATTGGGAGGATGAAACATTGGGAGGATGAAATATTGGGAGGATGAAACATTGGGAGCATGAAACATTGGGAGGATGAAACATTGGGAGGATTAAACATTGGGAGGATGAAACATTGGGAGCATGAAACATTGGGAGGATGAAACATTGGGAGGAGAGCCTGTACTCCCCTCTCATTCTCTCTTTCTCTCTCATTCTCTTTTTTTTTAGTTTCTTTGTGTGTTTATCTCTCAGGCATGTGGCTGAGTCCAGCAGGACTTTAATTTGAGACTCCATGTTTTCAACAACTCTGACCTCTTTGTTGTCTCCTGCCTCCAGCTTATCTCAATTCAATTCAAGGGGCTTTATTGGCATTGGAAACATATGTTAACATTGACAAAGCAAGTGACGTAGATAATATAAAAAAGTTAAATAAACAATAAAAATGAACAGTACACATTACACTCAAAAGAATAAAGACATTACAAATGTCATATTATGTACAGTTCAAGTCGGAAGTTTACATACACTTAGGTTAGAGTCATTAAAACTAATTTTTCAACCACTCAACAAATTTCTTGTTAACAAACTATAGTTTTGGGAAGTCGGTTAGGACATCTACTTTGTGCATGACACAAGTCATTTTTCCAACAATTGTTTACAGACATGTTATTTCACTTATAATTCACTGTATCACAATTCCAGTGGGTCAGAAGTTTACATACACTAAGTTAACAAAATGTAAAACGTTAACTGTGCCTTTAAACAGCTTGGAAAATTCCAGAAAATTATGTCATGGCTTAAGAAGCTTCTGATAGGCTAATTGACATCATTTGAGTCAATTGGAGGTGTACCTGTGGATGTATTTCAAGGCCTACCTTCAAACTCAGTGCCTCTTTGCTTGACATCATGGGAAAATCAAGGGAAATCAGCCAAGAGCCCAGAAATAAAATTGTAGACCTCCACAAGTCTGGTTCATCCTTGGGAGCAATTTCCAAACACCTGAAGGTACCACGTTCATCTGTACAAACAATAGTACGCAAGTATAAACACCATGGGTGTCAGGGCTTTCAGAAGGATCGGACTAATATGCAGCGTGATCGTAGTTCCACATCTTTTATTCAATCGTGAAACTAATGCAATATACAATAAACTTGAAATACAAAACAAGAAAGCCGTGATGCAGAGCAGGCATACACTACTCACAAAATTAACAACCCACGGCATACAAATGGAAAACCCCCTACATAAATATGATCTCCAATCAGAGGCAACAAGAAGCAGCTGCCTCCAATTGGAGATCAACCCCAAACAAAACCCGACATAGAAATAGAAACCCTAGAACCCAAAACATAGAAATAGCAACTCAGACAACCAACCAAACACCCCTGCCACGCCCTGACCCATCTACTATAGAAAAATATGACGCAGCCGTCATACCGCTCAGAAAGGAGACGCGTTCTGTCTCCTAGAGATTAACGTACTTTGGTGCAAAAAGTGCAAATCAATCCCAGAACAACAGCAAAAGACCTTGTGAAGATCCTGGAGGAAACAGGTACAAAAGTATCTATATCCACAGTAAAACGAGTCCTATACCGCCATAAAAAAGCCAGACTATGGTTTTCAACTGCACGTGGGGACAAAGATCATACTTTTTGGAGAAATGTCCTCTGGTCTGATGAAACAAAAATAGATCTGTTTGGCCATAATGAACATTGTTATGTTTGGAGGAAAAAGGGGGAGGCTTGCAAGCCGAAGAACACCATCCCAAACGTGAAGCATGGTGGTGGTAGCATCATGTTGTGGGGGTGTTTTGCTGCAGGAGGGACTGGTGCAGTTCACAAAATAGATGGTATCATGAGGGAGGAAAATTGTGTGGCTATATTGAAGCAACATCTCAAGACATCAGTCAGGAAGTTAAAGCTTGGTCGCAAATGGGTCTTCCAAATGGACAATGACCCCAAGCATACTTCCAGAGTTGTGGCAAAATGGCTTAAGGACAACAAAGTCAAGGTATTGGAGTGGCCATCACAAACCCCTGACTTCAACCCTGTAGAAAATGTGTGGGCAGAACTGAAAAAGTGTGTGCGAGCATGGAGGCCTACAAACCTGCCTCAGTTACACCAGCTCTGTCAGGAGGAATGGGCCAAAATTCACCCAACTTATTGTGTGAAGCTTGTGGAAGGCTACCCAAAACATTTGACCCAAGTTAAACAAGTTAAAGGCAATGCTACCAAATACTAATTGAGTGTAAGTAAACTTATGACCCACTGGGAATGTGATGAAAGAAATAAAAGCTGACATAAATCATTCTCTCTACTTTTATTCTGACATTTCACATTCTTAAAATAAAGTGGTGATCCTAACTGACCTAAGACAGGGAATTTTTACTAGGATTAAATGTCAGGAATTGTGAAAAACTGAGTTTAAATGTATTTGGCTAAGGGGTATGTTAACTTCCGACTTCAACTGTATATATATACAGTGTTGTAACGATGTACAAATGGTTAAAGTACAAAATGGAAAATAAATAAGCAAATCTTCTCGCTCTCTCTCTCTCATCCAGTCTGTGTGTGTGTGTGTGTTTCTGTATTTCTGCGTGTGAGAGCAGGAGGCCAACAAATGAGAGCCGAAGAGTCACAGCGACCTGGAACGTTCTCTCTCTCACTCTTCAAATATCTTCAACCCTTTCTCTTTACACTTTCTCTTTCTCTCCCTCCCTCTTCTCCTCTCTCCGTCTCACACTCTCCGGCTTCTCCTCTTTGTTCCTTTTCTCTCTCCCTCACATTCTCAACCCTGTCTGTAATGCTACAAAATATTAGCATATCATTGGTGTAAAGAGACTTCAACTCCACAATTAATGGGTTTTTAATGGTGTCCCTGGACTCTAAAATATGTGTCTGGGTTCTTAGCTTAATCCAGGAGGGACCATATGGGCTGCAAGCAGCACCCTCACTCAGGCCCTGGCCCCAGTCTCACTCTGCCCCTGGCCCCAGTCTCACTCTGCCCCTGTCCCCAGTCTCACTCTGGCCCTGGCCTCAGCCTCACTCTGGCCCTGGCCCCTGTTTCACTCATCCCCTGGCCCCAGGCTCAGTCTACCCCTGGCCCCAGCCTCACTCTGCCCCTGGCACCACAATCCACTCTGTCCCTGGCCACTGCCTCACTCTTCCCCTGGCCCCAGCCTCACTCTGGACCTGGCCCCACACTACACTCTTCTGCTGGCCCCATCCTCACTCTGCCCCTGGCCCCAGCCTCACTCTGGCCCAAGCCTCACTCTGCCCCTGGCCCCAGCCTCACTCTGGACCTGGCCCCACACTACACTCTTCTGCTGGCCCCATCCTCACTCTGCCCCTGGCCCCATCCTCACTCTGGCCCCAGCCTCACTCTGGCCCTGGCCCCAGTCTCACTCTGGCCCAAGGCTCACTCTGGCCCTGGCCCAAGCCTCAGAGGTGTGTGGGGCTTTATGGAAGCCAAGGGAAAGGAAAGCAGGAGTGTATATTTAAAGCACAGAAGAGGGACGCCAGGGTCTTTATTTGAAGCAGGAGAAAGTTTATTTATTTGAGGAGCGGAGAAGCTGGAGTGATTTTTTAAATAAAGTGGTGATCCTAACTGACCTAAGACAGGGAATTTGTACTGTACTAGGATTACATGTCAGGAATTGTGAAAAACTGAGTTTAAATGTATTTGGCTAAGGTGTATGTAAACTTCCGACTTCAACTGTATGTGTAACTGATAGATGCACAGACACAGATACTACATGTTCACGTTTTTAAATGTATATGTAAGTTGTAAAGTTTTTTGTCTGTAATGTCTTTTTCGTTATGTGTCAGACCCCAGTAAGACTAGCTGTCGACAATTGGCGTCGGTTAATGGGGATCCTAATAAAATCTCAAATCTAGTGTTAGGTTAACCTCTCTTGGGCACCACACTCTATTCAACAGCCAGTGAAAAATCAGAGCGCCAAATTCAAAACAACAAAATCTCATAATTCAAAGTTCTCAAACATACGACTATTTTACACCATTTTAAAGGTACACTTCTCCTTAATGTAACCACATTATCCAATTTCAAAAAGGCTTTACAGCGAACGCATAAAGTTCGATTATGTTAGGACAGGTACAACACAAGAAAAACCACACAGCCATTTTCCAAGCAGGAGAGGGGTCACAAATACCAGAAATTCAGCTAAAATTAAGCACTAACTTTTGACAAACTTCATCAGATGACACTCCTAGGACTCAATGTTAGACAATACATGTATGTTTTGTTCGATAAAGTGCATATTTATATCCAAAAACCATTTTGGAGTCATCTAAAATCATAAATAGCATTATAAATATTCACTTACCTTTGATGAGCTTCATCAGAAGGCACTTCCAGGAATCCCAGGTCCACAATAAATGTTGTTTTGTTCGATAAAGTCCATAATTTATGTCCAAATACTTCCTTGTTGTTTGCGCGTTCAGTAAGCTACTCCAAATGTAGGAAGCGCACCCAAAATTTCATGACGAAAAGTAAAAAAAAAGTTATATTTACGTTCGTTGAAACATGTCAAACGTTGTATAGCATCAATCTTTAGGGCCTTTTTAACATAAAACTTCAATAATATTCCAACCGGACGATTCCAATGTCTTGAAAAACGTTATGGAACACAGATACCTCATCACGTGAACGTGCGCCACAAAACTCATGTAATTTTCTGAGTCACCAACTTCCCGGCCTTCTTGTTCGCTCTCTGTTCACTGCAAAAGCCTGGAACTAGGTTCTAAAGACTGTTGACATCTAGTGGAAGCCTTAGGAAGTGCAAAATGAACCCTAAGTCACTGTGTGTTAGATAGGCAATGACTTGAAAAGACTACAAGAACCAGATTTCCCACATCCTGGTTGGATTTTTCTCAGGTTTTTGCCTGCCATATGAGTTCTGTTATACTCACAGACATCATTCAAACAGTTTTAGAAACTTCAGAGTGTTTTCTATCCAAATCTACTAATGATATGCATATTCTAGTTCCTGGGCCCGAGTAGTAGGCCGTTTAATTTGGGTATGTTTTTCATCCGGCCGTGAAAATACTGCCCCCTACCCAAGAGGGTTAGGGTTAGGTTCAGAGTTAGGGAAAATAGGATTTTGAATGGGAATAAATTGTTTGGTCCCCACCAGGATAGTAAAACAAGCATGTGTGTGTGTGTGTGTGTTGCGTGCATGAATGTGTGTCTCAGAGTGACAGGTCTGTATTGCTGATCCAGCCCATCTCTCTACCTCCACAGGTGCAGTAAAGGCCTCTAGCTCTCTCTCACTCTGTCTTTCAGCCCCTGGCTATCTAGAGGAGCAGTGACATTTACTGCCACACTAACTAGCTCATTAGCCTGTCTCCGATACAAAGACCACTTAGCCTATCTCTACAGAGACTACTCCTCTGACAATAGTGGAGTTTTATATGACCTGTTCTTCTCATGTTGTTACAACTGCCGAGCTATCCAAACGGAGCAATTAAATGGTTTGGGGAATATATTTCCTCGTTTTTTCCCCTCGCCCCGCTATTCTCGCGTAAGTGGTTCTCCAAGTATGCATCTCATTTTGAAGGAACAATTGGGGTGCTTCTGTCTTGTGTATTTTGAATGGGGTTTCAATCATATCATATCAATAATGTCTGAAGACCTTCAGTCATCTCATCTCATATTATCTCAATCACCACCGATCCTCACACTGATTGGTCTATTGTTCAGAGATCTCCAATTGAAATATCCTCTCATTCACTCCAGGTATGCTGTTTTGTCTGATAGGCTAATTGACGTCCTAATTATGCTATTTTTAGATGGATTAGCCTGAAGTGTTGTATGATGGGCCTTTCTCTTCCCCTTCAGAGAGGATGTTGATATGGGGTAGACTAAATACACTGAGATGCTCTTCTCTTCTCCAGGCACCTGACATTTCTCAGTTCTTCATTAAAAGGGAGAGAGAGAGCGAGAGAGGGGGTGGAGAATGCGGGAGGAAGAGAGAGAGAAACGCCATACAAACAGTGTAGGCATAATGAAGACATCAACATAGGAACTATAAGGAGGGGCTCTCTGTTTCCAGTTACAGTATTCAGTGCTGCGCTGCTGCTGATTGACATGCATGTTGTGCATGAAGAGGCATATTTGTTTAGTACAGTGCCTTGCAAAAGTATTCATCCTCCTTGGCGTTTTTCCTATTTTGTTGCATTACAACCTGTAATTTAAATGGATTTTTATTTGGATTTCATGTAATGGACATACACAAAATAGTCCAAATTGGTGAAGTGAAATGAAAAAAAACAACATATTTAAGAAAAATAAAAAACGGAAAAGTGGTGCGTGCATATGTATTCTCCCCCTTTGCTATGAAGCCCCTAAATAAGATCTGGTACAACCAATTACCTTCAGAAGTCACATAATTAGTTAGATTGCACACAGGTGGACTTTATTTAAGTGTCACATGATCTGTCACATGATCTCAGTGTATATCCACCTGTTCTGAAAGGCCCCAGACTCTGTAACACCACTAAGCAAGCAGCACCACAAAGCAAGACCAAGGAGCTCGCCGAACAGGTCAGGGACAAAGTTGTGGAGATCAGTTTTGGAGTACAGATCAGTGTTGGGTTATAAAAAAAATATCAGAAAATTTTAACATCCCACGGAGCACCATTAAATCCATTATCCATTTTTTTAAAGAATATGGCACCACAACAAACCTGCCAAGAGAGGGCAGCCCACCAAAACTCACGGACCAGGCAAGGAGGGCATTATTCAGAGAGGCAGCAAAGAGACCAAAGATAACCCTGAAGGAGCTGCAAAGCGGCGATTGGAGTATCTGGCCATAGGACCACAGAGCTGGGCTTTACGGAAGAATGGCCAGAAAAAAGCCATTGCTTAACCTCTTAGGGCTACGGGGCAGTATTTACACCGCCGGATAAAAAACGTACCCGATTTAATCTGGTTACTACTCCTACCCAGTAACTAGAATATGCATATACTTATTAGATATGGATAGAAAACACCCTAAAGTTTCTAAAACTGTTTGAATGGTGTCTGTGAGTATAACAGAACTCATATGGCAGGCAAAAACCGGAGAGATTCCTTTACAGGAAGTGGCCTGTCTGACCATTTATTGGCTTTCTTTGACATCTCTTTCCAAAACAAAGGATCTCTGCGGTAACGTGACACTTCCCACGGCTCCCATAGGCTCTCAGAGCCCGGGAAAAAGCTGAATGTCGTCATTCCAGCCCCAGGCTGAAACACATTATCGCCTTTGTCAAGTCGCCGATCAGGGGACAGTGGGCTTAGGCGCGTGCACTGGTCGCCCCCGTCTTTCTTTTTTTTCCTCTATTTACCGAAACGCAGATTCCCGGTCAGAATATTATCGCTTTTTTACGAGATAAATTGCATAAAAATTGATTTTAAACAGCGGTTGACATGCTTCGAAGTACGGTAATGGAATATTTAGAATTTTTTGGTCACGAAATGCGCCATGCTCGTAACCCTGATTTACCATTTCGGATAGTGTCTAGAACGCACGAACAAAACGCCGCTGTTTGGATATAACGATGGATTATTTGGGACCAAACCAACATTTGTTATTGAAGTAGAAGTCCTGGGAGTGCATTCTGACGAAGAACAGCAAAGGTAATAACATTTTTGTTATAGTAAATCTGATTTTGGTGAAGGCTAAACTTGCTGGGTGTCTAAATAGCTAGCCCGTGATGGCTGGGCTATGTACTTAGAATATTGCAAAATGTGCTTTCACCAAAAAGCTATTTTAAAATCGGACATATCGAGTGCATAGAGGAGTTCTGTATCTATAATTCTTAAAATAATTGTTATGCTTTTTGTGAACGTTTATCTTGTCAGACAGGCCACTTCCTGCATGGAATCTTCTCAGGTTTTGGCCTGCCATATGAGTTCTGTTATACTCACAGACACCATTCAAACAGTTTTAGAAACTTTAGGGTGTTTTCTATCCAAAGCCAATAATTATATGCATATTCTAGTTACTGGGCAGGAGTAGTAACCAGATTAAATCGGGTACGTTTTTTATCCGGCCGTGTCAATACTAGCCCTAACAGGTTAATGAGCGTTTATGTCTGCTTGATCTCGTTCGCTCCCTTTGTGCTGTGCAGATTCCCATTTACACCAGAGATATGTAACGTCTGCTTCCAGCTCCCACTCTCAAACACGTAGATCCCCTGAACGCAGCTCACTTTCCAGCCCACTTTCCAGCTCCCACTCTCAAACACATAGATCGCCTGAACGCAGCTCACTCTCCAAATCCCAATCACCTGAATTCTAATCACCTGTCCACACACCTGTGTGTCATTATCACACACTATTTAGTTCAGTTCTTTGCACCCCATCACTGTGAGGTATTGTTTTTTTGTGACACACTTCTTTTCGGAGCTCTGTTTTTCCGGTGAGTTACTCCTCCTGTGCCGGCCTCACTAATGACACCTTTTGCCTATTCACTGCCTGTACTGTAGCCTATTGGATTTCCTGTTATCAACCTATTGCCTGATCTCCCGGACTACGTTACTAGCCTTTTCCCTGCCTGTACTGTTGCCCGTTTGGACCCCCTGTGTATGACCTTCTGCCTGTCCCTGGACCCAGCTACCTGCCTCCTCCTGTGAATGACCTTCTGCCTGCCCCTGGACCCAGCTACCTGCCTCCTCCTGTGTATGACCTTCTGCCTGCCCCTGGACCCAGCTACCTGCCTCCTCCTGTGTATGACCTTCTGCCTGTCCCTGGACCCAGCTACCTACCTCCTCCTGTGGTCCTTTACAATAAACACCTGCTGTGCCCTGCTCTTGAAACCAGCTCTCTGTCTCCCATCATGTTCATTACAAGATCTGTATGTAATGACGAGATGCTCATGTCTCAGCTCTAACGATGCAAGTCGTTGTCCCAAAGCTCCGCCTTATCTCAGCTCACTGGTCACCATAACACCCACCCATAACACGCGCTCCAGCAGGTATATCTCACTGGTCATCCCCAAAGCCAACACCTGCTTTGGCCACCTTTCCTTCCAGTTCTCTGCTGCCAATGACTGGATCAAATTGCAGAAATCGCTGAAGCTGGAAACGTATATTTCCCTCACTAACTTTAAGCATCAGCTATCTGAGCAGCTTACCAATTGTTGCTGCTGCTGTACACAGCCCATCTGTAAATAGCCCATCCAACTACCTACCTCATCCCCATATTGTTTTTATTTACTTTTTTTGCACACCAGTATTTCTACTTGCACATTATCATCTGCACATCTATCACTCCAGTGTTAATTTGCTAAATTACTTTGCTACTATAGGCCTATTTATTGCCTTACCTCCTTACTCCATTTGCACGCACTGTACTGTATATAGATTTTTCTATTGTGTTATTGACTGTACTTTTATTTATCCCATGGGTTGTTTTTTGTAGCTTTGCTTTATTTTGGCCAGGTCGCAGTTTTAAGTGAGAACTTGTTCTTAACTGGCCTACCTGGTTAAATAAAGGTGAGAAAAAAAATCTCATAAATAAAATTGGCCTTATTTTGGACAGATTTTGGCGAGAGTGAAACAAAGATGAGAGATCACTTCTTCTCTGACAAGTGGCTCCAACTCGCTATTTACATTTTAGGTTTGGTCCAACAGAATTGGTCATATGGACACTGAAACACATTGAGACATTATTTTACTGTAATAGAGGAGAAGTTACCCTTTCTAATGATACGTTTGTTGTCTCAACTCCTCAAATTGCGCGCAGAGCAGACACTACTAAAACGGGAGTATCAACCAACATTGATTCTAGAAAATGTATGCTCAGTTTGTCACGCGCATCGTTGGGGTACCACGTACTACCACTATCAGCATTTTAGCCTGACTGTTATACTAGCTGTCTAGTCTGGGTTTTATAAATGGGCAATAAGCATAAAACACAATTATATAAGGAATTGGCAACTCGTTCTCAAAGTAATAAGGAACTTGATTTCTAATTCTGAACAAAGTGGACAGGGTCAGTCTAGCATGCTGTTAAAACAGTTGGAGATGGACAGAAGGCTGTGTTCATAACAATTCAACTGTTCTTCCTTGTTAGATAGAAAACAGATCCAAGTTGGCTAAACTTAAACTATGAAGATTCCTATAAAGATTAGCTGGCTAATCACTAGCACGTGGGCTTGTGCTTGAGAGATTGTTTATGAGACCTGTGTTCATTTTCTAGAATGCCTGCTACAAGAAGTGAATGTGCATAATGCATGGTTCTGGTTAAATTTGTAACAGAAAGGGCCTTTTCATAGACAGACTTGAAATCCAGATCAATGATTATTGCAAAGAAATGGAATAAAATAATTTAATTAATAGTGGGTTGTATGGTTGTGGAAGGCTTATATTTTGCCTAGGTAGAAATTAAAAGCCCAGAATTAATTGTACAACAAAGTTTATTTAGGGAAAAAAACGGTGCTATATATCGTGAATCGCCCATAAGTAAAACAAATAAAAATTACATGGTTTTTATGCCATATCGTCCAACCCTAACGCACATACACTATAGTCCAGTCAGACCTGTGTTATTCTCCAAGCCTAGACACATCTCTAGTCTTCTGTTATGCTGTGTTTTCTTATTGATAAGACCATGGCTGGGACGGACAGTTCTATAGGGTAGAGTCATTACAGAGGTCAGGCGTTGAAGCTCCTTCTCCCCTGTAGTTCCCAGTCTATGCTAGCCACTATAGTCTATGGGTTGTGTTTATCTTCCTGTGTTTCATTAGATTGTGCTCACCGGCTTTCTTTCCTGCAGCTCACTGAGCGATGTGGTGACTGCTCTGCTGCGGCCAGGGCTGCTCTCCACACAGGAATCAGACAGCATTACAGGTTCCCAGCAGAACAAGATCAGACAACACTATCCCCGGCCTCAGAGTCAACAGGACTTTAAACATGGTTACTACATGGTGTTTGAAGTCAATGTCAGAATAACAGCCTCTATGACTTTACTATTTACCACACTAGCCACTTCATGGAGTCTTACTGGAATTGTTAGACATTTTCTCAGGATATTTCTTACTATGTCCACATGTGCGACTGATTCCATAGAGTTGGTTTATTTTCTTTAGTCCTGGTCACTGTAGTCTGTTATGAGAATGTGTTTATAGTATGGTGGACTGTCTCCCCTTTACCTTGGCATGGGACTAAGTATGAGTAGGTTCAAGTTGGCGTGATCTGCCAGCTGAGATGACCACTTGGCCACAACTTAATTCAAGCTCTGTTCTGCCCGCCACTGGCCAGGCCTGGGAGGAAGCGTGCCTCATGGTGCAAATATGTGGTCTCCAGCCACCCACAGACTAGTGCTCCACAGAGCTCCCCATGAGAACCCTCAAACCCTCATTCACCACAGCATGACGGCAGGATGGCAGGCAGGACGGCAGGATGGCAGGCAGGACGGCAGGCAGGATGGCAGGCAAGCAGGACGGCAGGCAGGACGGCAGGATGTCAGGCAGGATGGCAGGCAGGACGGCAGGCAGGACGGCAGGCAGGACGGCAGGCAGGATAGCAGGTAGGACGGCAGGCAGGACGGCAGGCAGGACGGCAGGCAGGATGGCAGGCAGGCAGGACGGCAGGCAGGATGGCAGGCAGGACTGCAGGCAGGACGGCAGGCAGGACGGCAGGCAGGACGGCAGGCAAGCAGGACGGCAGGCAGGACGGCAGGCAGGACGGCAGGCAGGACGGGAGGCAGGATGGCAGGACGGGAGGCAGGATGGCAGGACGGGAGGCAGGCACGAAATGGCAAATATAGTATCTGCTGCTGCGTTAAGAGCCTGTTATTCAGTCAGGCCTGGAAAGAAAGGATAGCCTGGACATTCCTCTGTACGAGCATGTCAAAGCAAATACAGCTAAATTGCACTCTGTTTTCTATAAAGTCTCCTCTCATCGTATCCACTTCTATTAAAATAACTGCTGTTTCAGTTACAAAGAGTAATAACTGTTGTTTCAGTTAGACGGTAATACTCTAGTTTATACTCCTTTTTTAGACAGCTTTGTTAGCTGTCTCCGCTGCTTCACTTTTTATATTCAGCCTCTCAGTCGCCTGGTGTAATGACAGCCTTTCACTTCCACGCTGTGCGTATGTGTGTGTATGCGTACCTCTGTGTGTGTTTGTGTGTCTTAGCATTTTTGTGGTGTTCTAGGCTGTGTGACGACTGGGTCCTCTATGGCAGTCTTGTTTTGGGGCTCTTTCAAGGGGGGCTGGCAGTCTCTCTCTCTCTCTCTCTGAGCTTGGCAGCATAGGAGTGTAGTTAACATGTATGAGAGTAGATTAAAATGGAACCCTGCTCCTCAGACATACTCTGTTACAGATCTATCAGGCCCTGCTCCTCAGACATACTCTGTTACAGATCTATCAGGCCCTGCTCCTCAGACATACTCTGTTACAGATCTATCAGGCCCTGCTCCTCAGACATACTCTGTTACAGATCTATCAGGCCCTGCTCCTCAGACATACTCTGTTACAGATCTATCAGGCCCTGCTCCTCAGACATACTCTGTTACAGATCTATCAGGCCCTGCTCCTCAGACATACTCTGTTACAGATCTATCAGGCCCTGCTCCTCAGACATACTCTGTTACAGATCTATCAGGCCCTGCTCCTCAGACATACTCCGTTACAGATCTATCAGGCCCTGCTCCTCAGACATACTCTGCTGAGAGTATAGAATAGACAGGCTAATAGTAGCAGTTCTAATTGGCTATAATTAACACATTCTTCCTGCCCTAGTTACTGTGGTTACTGTTTGTTTGTTATGGTTGTCACATCTCTCAGACCTTACAGAGGCATCTGGAGAAATGTGGTTTCAACTGCTGTCATTACCTCTAATTAGCTGCAAAGCGGTTGAATAACTCTGAGGTCCAGGCCAGACACTGGTTAGCTGACCGAGCAACAGACGGAGCGTCAAACAATACAGGGTTGGAGGAACTTGGCGATGTGTTGTGATTGTTGTAATGATAGTGTAAACAGAGAGAGGGTCCTGAAGACAACACAGAGCTAGCTGACCACTCTGACCCCCCCCCCCCCAGGCTAACTTCTCCCTTGGAGTATCATAAATACTATGGGAAAAGGGGAGTGAGGAGGAGGGAGGATGGGGAGGAGGAGGAAGGAGGGGGGAGGAGGGAGGAGGATGGGAAGGAGGGAGGAGGATGGGAAGGAGGGAGGGAGGACAGGAGGGAGGAGGATGGGGAGGAGGAGGGAGGACGGGGAGGAGGGAGGAGGGGGGGGAAGGAGGAGAAGGTTTTGGCTGGACATTGATGACTATAGATAATAATATAATGCAGGCTGTGTGGTCAGGCAGGCGTCATGGCACATTAATTAAAAGCCAGGTGATTGATTTGACCAGGAGATGATCGATAGCTGACCTCCCGCCCTGCCTCCCACAATCCATCCATACCCCAGCCGGCCCGGGTGGAGGGTGTATGTCTGTGTGTGTGTGTGTGTTATCTCATTGCACATTTTTGTGTTGTTTTAGGCTAAGTGACGAATGGGTGCTTTGGCTCTGGCAGTCTTGTGTGGTTGCTTGGTGAGGCTAGCTAGCCTAGCGGTCATGGCCCCTCCACTCAGTCTTCCAGGGGACTAGTAGACTAAGGGAATCAGCTGGACTCCTCAGGTCTGTCTCCCACTCTGCCCTGCTCGGTGGGGGGAGGAGAGAGGGGAGGAGAGGGGTGAGATAGGCTCCTACGTCTGCCTCCCTGTCTCCTTCACTGCAGGCAGCATGTCAGCAGCTGCCTCCCCCCGGGAGTGAGGAGGAGGCCACGGCCGGTTAGTTCCGCCCCGGCGCGGCATGCCTGCTTTACTGTCCCTTCATTGTGGATTATTGTTATTGAATTATGGAGGAGTCCCGTCACTCTGCTCCGGAAGGAAGTCTCAGAGCCCAGCAGAGCAGACCCTCACAGGGCTACTGAAGCATGGCTGCATGGCCCCAGCTCCACCTATAGCCCCACCTCAACCCCAACCCCTTGCAGCTCCAGCTAACAGTGAAGGTAGTGTTGAGTGTGACGGCAGGACCTGACGCGCTGCTTTATTCCACACTATGATATACTGTCTTCTGCCTCATGACTCAGCTCAGACGTTTCAATGAGAAAGAAATATGGGGATAAGGGGGGATTATATAGAGAAAGAGAAAGACATATGCTGATGAGGGAATATAGAGAGACAGAAGAGACATGAAGAGATGCTTGGCATTCCACTCTACTGCCTGTCTGCCCCAGCCAGCTTGGCTGTCAGTGTATGTATGCCCCCTGCCCCGAGGACCCCTACACCCCCCCACCCCTCACTGGGGGTCTGCCGACACACACACACACCCCAGACACGTGCTCAATAGAGGGGCACGGAACTTGGTGGCATGCTTTTCAGGCACAGACCAACCATGCTCGCTGTGTCTCCTCATTGGTGCTCAATGTGTGCCGTTGCCATACCTCAAAGAGAGAGGCTACACAGTCACTTGCCCCTGTCTGTTACTTCTCAGTCATCCACTCTCATCCCCCTCTCATCCTCCCCAGGTCTCTCTGGTCTCTTAGTCTCTTTGTAAGGAAACAAGATTACCTAACTGTAATTCAGACCAGGATTAGGCAGGTGATCCTGGCTTTGCTGATGTCTGTACAGTCATGTGGGTCCTGCAGACTAGACATACCATGTGTTTCTGATTGGGATTGAGGTTTTTATAATGAAAGACTATGATAGTTGTTGTTTTTCTTGCTGGCGTTGTACTTAAAGGTGCACTATGCAGAAATCGCTCCGCTATTTCCTGGTTGCTAAAATTCTAATAGTTTGCCTAATTTCAGTTTAGCTGACAAAAAACAAGCAAGTATAGTGTAGAGAATCATTGTACCATCTAAACTGCTGTGAAATATATTTTCTATAACCCAAAATATAGTATTTTGAGCTGTTTGAAGCTGGTGTACAAAACCGAAAGTAAAAGAGGGAAAAACTAAACTTAAGAACGGGAAGCATAGAAATTGCTCACATAAAACAGATCTACCGCCTCTTAGACTTGCTTTCAATGAGAATGACAGATCTATAACACACATTTCTATGTGAATTTGGTCGGGTTGCCCAAAAAGTTACATATTGCAGCTTTAACAGATGATAACCTTTTTATAGACACACTATTCTGCCAAATCTGAAGCCCCACACACTCTGAAGTGCTACACAATACACCTCTCCCCTGTCATGTGACCTGGGTGTCACCCTGACCCTTGGTTGCCCCTAGGGAGCTACACCCACTGCAAATAAAGGGAAAACATATAGGCCTACCATGTGTAAACTCCTGTACACACACACCCAGCCATTTCCACTGAAGACAGAAAACAAACACATAAACTCAACAGCCAAGAGGCACATTACAGTTTGTTCCTTAAAGGGGAATTTCACCCTGGGGAAATCTGGGCTTGTTTTCATCATGTCTGAGGCATTTCTAGTACAGTGAGATAATAATCACACATAATTGCCCAGGAGGAAGGCAGGTCAGGGCTTCGCGCACTGAATGATACACTGTATGGCGGCTTCCGGTGTATTGATGGGGGGCAAGATCTAAAACTACATGCAGTCTTTCTTTGTGGCATTTCGTGAAGGCTCTATGTCATACTGATCACACGATATGTTTTTGTGGGTGAGATATGGTTGTCCTTGTTCGATAGAGCCAGTGTACGTCTTTCAGCGATGTTCCTATCGGCTTGTGTTGGGCGGTGTTTTGTGCTCTGGCCCCCGTCCCTCCCACAAGCTTTTTTTGAAAAGGAGGCAGACACTAACAACAATCCTTTGGGCAAAAAACTGAAAGAACTGACCAGACGCAATGGCTTCAAGTGATTCCTCTCATCAACACGAATTTGACGATGGAGCATCTGTTAGCTACATGGTGACATTCAACCAAACATGTTTCAACCGGATTATAGCAACGACGATTCGAAACAAAGAGTTGGATTTAGCTAATGTTAGAAGCTCAGTTGCAGCCAATTCCAGCACCAAGAGGGCAGATGACAAATACGGTGCCTACCTAAGAAAGTTATTTTTCCTGCAAACCACATAGCTAGCTAACTTTAGTATACTTACTAAAACTCATATTGTGTATTGCTGGCTAACATACTAGAGTGTTACAGTTTGCTAACTTAGCTAGCTATATAACTAGCTAGGTAGCTAGCTAACTAGCTAAGTTAGCGAGCTAAACAACTACCGTTAGCCATATCTATGACTAAAAAGAGGAGAGGTTTTACAATCAGAGATCTTTTGAATCTCAATTGTAAAACCTCTTCTCTTTAAGTTGTAGATATGGCTAGCTACTAAACATCAAGCTACAACGTTACAACCAGGCAGCCACCTAAAGCTAGGTTTACCAGCAAATGTTAGCACATCACTGGAGTTGGCTAGCTAGTTAGCCTGGCGCCTGGTTACTTGTTATGTTAAACACCTCGCATTTGTAACTTGTTAGCAAACATGTGTAACATCAGAAACTGTAAATCATTTTACTAGCTAGCTATGTAACATAATTGATCAGTGTTGACATTGGTTACGATTATGACCTTGGATGCATTTCAATCGCACAAAGTTATAGGCATGAGGCAAGATAAGATTCCAAACAGATGTAAATAACAAGTATTGCATATTCAGCCAGCTAGCTAGCTAAGTCTACTACCAAACACTGGGGAGAAACAATAATACAACAATTTACTGTTGTAAATCTCTAAAACTGAAGCTGGTTTTACTATACAAATATCTGCCAAAGCATGCCTAATCGGCATGACTGCAGGTAGATACTGTCAGCCTACCTACCTAGCCTCATTTGTACGGTCTGGTCACTGTGCAAAGGTTGAGGTTTATGGCATATTTATACTGATCAAAAATATAAATGCAACATGTAAAGTGTTGGCCCCATTTTTCATGAGCTGAAATAAAAGATCCCAGAAATGTTCAGTACGCACAAAAAGCTTATTTTTCCCTGTTAGTGAGCATTTCTCCTTTGCCAAGATAATCCATCCACCTGACAGATGCGGCATATTAATAAGCTGATTAAACAGCATGATCATTACACAGGTGCATGTTGTGCTTCGGACAAAAAAAGGCCACTCTAAAATGTGCAGTTTTGTCACACAACACAATGCCACAGATGTCTCAAGTTTTGAGGGAGCGTTCAATTGTTTTAGAGAATTTGGCAGTACATCCAGTACATTGTGGCTCCTGGGTGGCGCAGCGGTCTAAGGCACTGCATCTCAGTGCTAGAGGTGTCACTACCCTGGTTTGAATCCAGGCTGTATCACAACCGGCTGTGATTGGGAGTCCTGTTGGGCGGCACATAGCGTCGTCCGGGTTTGGCCGGTCTAGGCTGTCATTGTAAATAAGAATTTGTTCTTAAATGACTTGCCTAGTTAAATAAAGGTAAAATGAAAAATCCAACCGGCCTCCCAACTGTAAACCATGTGTAACCAGTCCAGCCCAGGACCTCCACATCCAGCTTCTTCACCTGCGGGATCGTCTGAGGAGGTGGGTGCTGAGGATATCTTTTTTCTGTAATAAAGTCCTTTTGTGTTGAAAAAACGAATTCTGATTGGCTGGGCATGGCTCCCCAGTGGGTGGAACTGGTTCCCAAGTGGGTGGGTCTAGGTCCTCCCAGGCCCACCCATTGCTGCGCCACCCTGCCTAGTCACTCTGTCCAGTAATCCATAGATTAGGACCTCATTTATTTATTTAAATTGACTGATTTTCTTATATGAACTGTAACTCAGTAAATATAAAAAATTGTTTCATGTTGCGTTAATATTTTTGTTCAGTATATTTCTATTAGGCTAGATTGTTGTAAATGTAATCTCTGTGCCTGTGCACATGCATGCATGTTCAACTAGTCAACCCTAATGTTGATGTTATGCTGGTCATGTTCAACTAGTTTACCCTAATGTTGATGTTATGCTGGTAATGTTCAACTAGTCAACCCTAATGTTGATGTTATGCTGGTCATGTTCAACTAGTTTACCCTAATGTTGATGTTATGCTGGTAATGTTCAACTAGTTTACCCTAATGTTGACGTTATGCTGGTCATGTTCAACTAGTTTACCCTAATGTTGATGTTATGCTGGTCATGTTCAACTAGTTTACCCTAATGTTGATGTTATGCTGGTCATGTTCAACTAGTTTACCCTAATGTTGACGTTATGCTGGTCATGTTCAACTAGTTTACCCTAATGTTGATGTTATGCTGGTCATGTTCAACTAGTTTACCCTAATGTTGATGTTATGCTGGTCATGTTCAACTAGTTTACCCTAATGTTGACGTTATGCTGGTCATGTTCAACTAGTTTACCCTAATGTTGATGTTATGCTGGTCATGTTCAACTAGTTTACCCTAATGTTGATGTTATGCTGGTCATGTTCAACTAGTTTACCCTAATGTTGATGTTATGCTGGTCATGTTCAACTAGTTTACCCTAATGTTGATGTTATGCTGGTCATGTTCAACTAGTTTACCCTAATGTTGATGTTATGCTGGTCATGTTCAACTAGTTTACCCTAATGTTGATGTTATGCTGGTAATGTTCAACTAGTTTACCCTAATGTTGATGTTATGCTGGTCATGTTCAACTAGTTTACCCTAATGTTGATGTTATGCTGGTAATGTTCAACTAGTTTACCCTAATGTTGATGTTATGCTGGTAATGTTCAACTAGTCAACCCTAATGTTGATGTTATGCTGGTCATGTTCAACTAGTTTACCCTAATGTTGATGTTATGCTGGCATGATTCAACTGTTGTGCAAATTGCACAATAGTGTCTTTTTTTTATGTTTTATTTTTGTCTTACTTACAATACCGGGTAGTGCCTGGGCTTTTTCCTGGAGTGAATTCTAGATACAGAAACAATTCCTTTGCCAGCTTGTGCCATTGTAGCAGAACTGTATCCCGTGAACTGTATCCCTCGAGGGGATTAGACGTTATGCTGGATTTCAAACAAATGACTCATAAGAAAATGAATGGCAGTTTGATCATGACAACACTCCCAGCCAGCCTAGGCTTATGATGACCACATTCTCTGCTGTGGGGTTTACTGCATCTGTGTGTACCAGAACCTGGCCTGGGCTACATTGGTCCTGACACTGTTTATCCTTACCCTTCCACATGGAATCACATCTTGGGCCATATTATATACTTCCTCTCAGGATCCCGTTGTTTTCTTCTCCACTCCTCTGTTTCTCTTTCCCTCTCTCCTTCGTCTGTCGCACGCCATTGTCTAAACATTAAACACTCATGCCGCTTTTAAAGTAAACCAAACCCACTTCCTGCCATTCCATCTTTAGTCTTTCTTTCTTTCTTCTCTTCTGTTCTCTCTCTTTTTCTAAATAAGCATGAGACGGGAGGGACACACAAACACACACACACACACTGTGAGAGAGATTGAATCAGCCGCCTCAGAACTGAACTATGTGTCTTCATGGCTCATTGCGGCCCACTCCGCTATGACCACTTCCTGTTTAACAGCCCCTACAGGGAGGGGGCTGGGTGGGTGAGGAGGGGAGGGGAGTACTCCACTGTCTGTCCTGTCTTTCTGAGACAGTGAAAACACCTACTTGTGTTGGCCAGAGACCGTTAGCCAAACATCTTCCCTGCTCATCCCCCTCTCTTCTCCCACATATGGAGACAGTTATTCAGGCTCGTATTGTGAGGGGAACAAAGGGGAGAGGAACACAGCAAGCCAGCGGTCAGTGGAAAGAGAAGCAGGCGGATTAAATCGACTCGCTATGTACCCCCTCCCCACCCTGTCCTCTCCTTCAAAGAAAGAAAACAATTCCCTGGGATTGTGTTGGGCCAAACACTTATGTGGTCCTTACAGAAATAGAGGACATAGGGGAGTAAGGGTAGAGAGAGCGGGAACAGAGAGAAAAGAGAGGGGGGGTTAAGAAAGAGTTGCAAGTCATGAAGTGAAAGGAAACCAGAGTTTTATTGGGGGATCTGGACAGAGGTTAGAAAACATTCAGCCCAGCAGACGGAATCTGTGGTCACTACATGAAAAGAAGAGAGAAAAGAAGGGAGCAAGGCCTAGAGAAGCAAGAGGAAGGAGGAGTGAGGTGGTTGTTTGTTGATTTAGGTTTTGTCTTCCAGCTGTTAAAATAAAGAAAGTAGAGACATATACAGTACTGTAGCTGTTTGGTGTGATGCTACTTTGTCTTGACCTAATCCTGGATCCTGGAGGGTTCAGATTGGCTTCAATGGTTCTCACACCTTATTGAGCTGTTTAATGTTTTCTGAATGAAATGTGATTAGCTGTTTTAACATGATCATCATCATATATTGGTCCAACTCTTCAGAGAAAAGCTCTGTGAGAGGATGACGCTACATTGACAAGAGAAAATGGCTTCAGTGGGCTGTTCTTGATTTCTCACCGGGTTGTCCTCCGGCAGATCTAGACGTTACCTCACAAAGGAGATTTATAAGGAGTAAAACCCAGGTAATACAGCAATGATTCATTCAACCCAGACACACACACACAGACAGGAGAGTGGTGCTGCCAAAGATCCCTATCACTCCATGTCATCATGAAGTAGGCAGCAGGGAGCTTGGCTTTATCCAGGCTGGGTGGATGTGGAGGAACTGGGTGGATGTGGAAAAACCCGCGGTCAAACGACCACCAGTAATCACTGTCAAACGCTCCCTAAAACACTTCTGCGAGCAGGCCTTTCTAATCGACCTCATATTGGATATTGACCTCATCCCGTCAGTTGAGGATGCCTGGTCGATCTTTAAATGTAGTTTCCCCACCATCTTAAATAAGCATGACCCTTTCAAAAAATGTAGAACTAAGAACAGATATAGCCCTTGGTTCACTCCAGACCTGACTGCCCTCCATCAGCACAAAAACATCATGTGGCGGACTGCAATAGCATCGAAATGTCCCCGCGATATGCAACTGTTCAGGGAAGTCAGGAACCAATACACGCAGTCAGTCAGGAAAGCAAAGGCTAGCTTTTTCAAATAGAACTTTGCATCCTGTAGCTCTGACTCCAAAAAGTTTTAGGACACTGTAAAGTCCATGGAGAACAAGAGCACCTCCTCCCAGCTGCCCACTGCACTGAGGCTAGGTAACACTGTCACCACCGATAAATCCACGATAATCGAGAATTTCAATCATTTCTCTACGGCTGGCCATGCTTTCCTCTTGGCTACCCCAACCCCGGCCAACAGCTCCGCACCCCCCGCACCTCCCCAGCTTCTCCTTCACACAAATCCAGATAGCAGTTGTTCTGAAAGAGCTGCAAAACCTGGACCCGTACAAATCAGCTGGGCTAGACAGTCTGGACCCTCTCTTTCTAAAATTATCCGCCGCCATTGTTGCAACCCCTATTAACCCCTATTAACAATCTTTTCAACCTCTCTTTCGTATCGTCCGAGATCCATAAAGCTGCCGCGGTCATCCCCCTCTTCAAAAGGGGTGACACTCTAGACCCAAACTGTTATAGACCTATATCCATCCTGCCCTTCCTTTCTGAGCTGCCCTGCCTTTCCGAGCTGGTCACGTGTGCACCTCAGCCACGCTCAAGGTACTAAACGATATCATAACCGCCATCGATAAAAGATTGTACTGTGCCGCCGTCTTCATCAACCTGGCCAAGGCTTTTGACTCTGTCAATCATCGTATTCTTATCGGCAGACTCAACAGCCTTGGTTTCTCAAATTACAGCTTCCCCTGGTTCACCAACTACTTCTCTGATAGAGTTCAGTGTGTCAAATTGGAGGGCCTTTTGTCCGGACCTCTGGCAGTCTATGGGGGTACCACAGGGTTCAATTCTCGGGCCAACTCTTTTCTCTGTATGTATCAACGATGTTGCTCTTGTTGCGGGTGATTCCTTGATCCACCTCTACGCAGACGACACCATTCTGTATACATCTGGCCCTTCTTTGGACACTGTGTTTACAAACCTTCAAATGAGCTTCAATGCCATAGAACACTCCTTCCGTGGCCGCCAACTGCTCTTAAATGCTAGTAAAACTAAATGCATGCTTTTCAACCGATCGCTGCCCGTACCCGCTCGCCCGACTAGCATCACTATTCTGGACGGTTCTGACTTAGAATATGTGGACAACTACAAATACCTAGGTGTCTGGTTAGACTGTAAACTCTCTTTCCAGACCATTATTAAACATCTCCAATCCAAAATTAAATCTAGAATCGGCTTTCTATTCCGCAACAAAGCCTCCGCAACTCACGCCGCCAAACATACCATAGTAAAACTGACTATCCTACCGATCCTCAACTTCGGCGATGTCATTTACAAAATAGCCTCCAACACTCTACTCAGCAAACTGGATGCAGTCTATCACAGTGCCATCCGTTTTGTCACCAAAGCCCCATATACCACCCACCACTGCGACCTGTAGGCTCTAATCGGCTGGCCCTCGCTACATATTCGTTGCCAGACCCACTGGCTCCAGGTCATCTATAAGTCTTTGCTAGGTAAAGCTCCGCCTTATCTCAGCTCACTGGTCACGATAACAACACCCACCCGAAGTACGCGCTCCAGCAGGTATATCTCACTGGTAATCCCCAAAGCCAACACCTACTTTGGCCGCCTTTCCTTCCAGTTCTCTGCTGCCAATGACTGGAACAAATTGCAGAAATCACTTTCCCTCACTAACTTTAAACATCAGCTATCCGAGCAGCTAACCGATTGCTGCATCTGTACATAGCCCATCTGTAAATAGCCCATCCAATCTACCTACCTTATCCCCATATTGTTTTTATTTACTTTTCTGCTCTTTTGCACACTAGTATTTGTACTTGCACATCATCATCTGCACATCTATCATTCCAGTGTTAATTTGCTAAATTATAATTACTTGCTACTATGGCCTATTTATTGCCTTACCTCCTCACGTCATTTGCACACACTGTATATAGACTTTCTTTTTTTTAATATTGTGTTATTGATTGTACGCTTGTTTATTGCATGTGTAACTCTGTGTTGTTTTTTGTGTCTCACTGCTTTGCTTTATCTTGGCCAGGTTGCAGTTGTAAATGAGAACTTGTCCTCAACTAGCCTACCTGGTTAAATAAAGTTGAAATATATATTTTTTAAAACAGTCACTTCTTTCACACTCTCATTCTGGCTCAGGGCTCAAGGCTAGCTCGAGGAGGGTGTATATGTGTGTGTGTGTGTGTGTGTGTACTGAATGTTTGTGTGTATTGATTTGATTCCCTTGGGGAAATTTCCCCAACTACAGCACACAAAGGTAGATGGCGCTTTGCTTCCTCTTGTTGTGTGATCTAGCCGAGCGAGCACCAATCAGGCAAGGCAGTCAACTCAGTCTCCTCCTCCCAACCCACAGACGGGCGTGCATGTTCCTCAGTCCCCCATGCACGCTTCCCAGTCCCCAAGTGCACGGTCCCAAGTCCTCACACTCCATGGCTGGGATGGGCAATGACCGGCAGTAATGCACTAATATCGCTGCCCTACATATTTGGTACACTACTGTCTGTTGGCAAACCCTGCGCACTCATCCACCTTCAACTGCAGCGTGGGAGGGGAGGGGGTGAAGAGAAAGGAGAAGAGGGTTGAGAAGAGAGGAGGGGAGGGGTGAAGAGAAAGGAGAAGAGAGGAGGGGAGGGGTGAAGAGAAAGGAGAAGAGGGTTGAGAAGAGAGGAGGGGAGGGGTGAAGAGAAAGGAGAAGAGAGGAGGGGAGGGGTGAAGAGAAAGGAGAAGAGGGTTGAGAAGAGAGGAGGGAAGGGGGTGAAGAGAAAGGAGAAGAGAGTTGAGAAGAGAGGAGGAGAGGGGTGAAGAGAAAGGAGAAGGGAGGAGGGGAGGGGTGAAGAGAAAGGAGAAGAGGGTTTAGAAGAGAGGAGGGGAGGGGTGAAAGGAGAAGAGGGTTGAGAAGAGAGGAGGTGAGGGGAGGGGTGAAGAGAAAGGAGAAGAGGGTTGAGAAGAGAGGAGGAGAGGGGTGAAGAGAAAGGAGAAGAGGGTTGAGAATTGAGGAGGGGAGGGGTGAAGAGAAAGGAGAAGAGGGTTGAGAAGAGAGGAGGGGAGGGGTGAAGAGAAAGGAGAAGAGAGGAGGGGAGGGGTGAAGAGAAAAGAGAAGAGGGTTGAGAAGAGAGGAGGGGAGGGGGTGAAGAGAAAGGAGAAGAGGGTTGAGAAGAGAGGAGGGGAGGGGAGCGGTGAAGAGAAAGGAGAAGAGGGTTGAGAAGAGAGGAGGGGAGGGGTGAAGAGAAAGGAGAAGAGAGGAGGGGAGAGGTGAAGAGAAAGGAGAAGAGGATTGAGAAGAGAGGAGGGGAGGGGTGAAGAGAAAGGAGAAGAGGGTTGAGAAGAGAGATGGGGAGGGGAGCGGTGAAGAGAACGGAGAAGAGGGTTGAGAAGAGAGGAGGGGAGGGGTGAAGAGAAAGGAGAAGAGAGGAGGGGAGCGGTGAAGAGAAAGGAGAAGAGGATTGAGAAGAGAGGAGGGGAGGGGTGAAGAGAAAGGAGAAGAGGGTTGAGAAGAGAGGAGGAGTGAAGAGACATGAGAAGAGAGGAGGGGAGGGGAGAAGAGAAAGGAGAAGACGGTTGAGAAGAGAGGAGGGGAGGGGAGCGGTGAAGAGAACGGAGAAGAGGGTTGAGAAGAGAGGAGGGGAGGGGTGAAGAGAAAGGAGAAGAGAGGAGGGAAGGGGGTGAAGAGAAAGGAGAAGAGGGTTGAGAAGAGAGGAGGGGTGAAGAGACATGAGAAGAGAGGAGGGGAGGGGAGGGGAGACCCAAGCTATACCCCTACTCCCTTCTCTTACATGATCTGAGCAGTCACTGTCACTGGCTCTCTCACTCTCTCTGACATCAATTCTTTTTTCTTCCTACTCCAGTTCATCATGGTAATTTTGTCTGACGATGATCTGTGTGTTTGTGTGTGTGTGTGTGTGTGTGTGTGTGTGTGGTGTGTGTGTGTGTGTGTGTGTGTGTGTGTGTGTGTGTGTGTGTGTGTGTGTGTGTGTGTGTGTGTGTGTGTGACTGTAGCACTAGAGCATAATGAACAGACATACAAAGGGAATGAACTGTCAGAGGAGTTCATCATGAACTTTCCTCACCAAATAATGAGTGCTCCCTCGACACACTGTCCGTGTGTGTATCCCAGTGATGTGCTGTGAGGTCTGAGGCCGAGTAGGCATTTTATATTGAGCTCTCCCGTCCCTGTCTCTCACTCACACACGCATGCAAACACTCAAAAAGCAAATATATGCTACAGTGTTTATCGGTATGACACGATCACAAAGATGTAATGTATAATAGTAGTCAGCGCCAGTGTCATGTATAATAGTAGTCAGCGCTACTGTAATGTATAATAGTAGTCAGCACTACTGTAATGTATAATAGTAGTCAGCGCTACTGTAATGTATAATAGTAGTCAGCGCTACTGTAATGTATAATAGTAGTCAGCACTACTGTAATGTATAATAGTAGTCAGCACTACTGTAATGTATAATAGTAGTCAGCGCTACTGTAATGTATAATAGTAGTCAGCACTACTGTAATGTATAATAGTAGTCAGCGCTACTGTAATGTATAATAGTAGTCAGCGCTACTGTAAGGTAGTAATAGTAGTCAGCGCTACTGTAATGTAGTAATAATAGTCAGAACTACTGTAATGTATAATAGTAGTCAGCGCTACTGTAATGTATAATAGTAGTCAGCACTACTGTAATGTATAATAGTAGTCAGCGCTACTGTAATGTATAATAGTAGTCAGCGCTACTGTAATGTAGTAATAGTAGTCAGCGCTACTGTAATGTAGTAATAGTAGTCAGCGCTACTGTAATGTATAATAGTTGTCAGCGCTACTGTAATGTATAATAGTAGTCAGCGCTGCTGTAATGTATAATAGTAGTCAGCACTACTGTAATGTATAATAGTAGTCGGCGCTGCTCTAATGTATAATAGTAGTCAGCGCTACTGTAATGTATAATAGTAGTCAGCGCTACTGTAATGTATAATAGTAGTCAGCACTACTGTAATGTATAATAGTAGTCAGCGCTACTGTAATGTATAATAGTAGTCAGGGCTACTGTAATGTATAATAGTAATCGGCGCTACTGTAATGTATAATAGTAGTCAGCACTACTGTAATGTATAATAGTAGTCAGCGCTACTGTAATGTATAATAGTAGTCAGCACTACTGTAATGTATAATAGTAGTCAGCGCTACTGTAATGTATAATAGTAGTCAGCGCTACTGTAATGTATAATAGTAGTCAGCGCTACTGTAATGATTTATTAGTAGTCAGCGCTACTGTAATGATTTATTAGTAGTCAGCACTACTGTAATGTAGTAATAGTAGTCAGCGCTACTGTATTGTATAATAGTAGTCAGCGCTACTGTAATGTATAATAGTAGTCAGCGCTACTGTAATGTACAATAGTAGTCAGTGCTACTGTAATGTAGTAATAGTAGTCAGCGCTACTGTAATTTATAAAGTAGTCAGCCCTACTGTAATTTATAAAGTAGTCAGCGCTACTGTAATGTATAATAGTAGTCAGCGCTACTATAATGTATAATAGTAGTCAGCGCTACTGTAATGTATAATAGTAGTCAGCACTACTGTAATGTATAATAGTAGTCAGCGCTACTGTAATGTAGTAATAGTAGTCAGCGCTACTGTAATGTAGTAATAGTAGTCAGCGCTACTGTAATGTATAATAGTAGTCGTCGCTACTGTAATGTATAAGAGTAGTCAGCGCTACTGTAATGTATAATAGTAGTCAGCGCTACTGTAATGTATAATAGTAGTCGGCGCTACTGTAATGTATAATAGTAGTCAGCACTACTGTAATGTATAATAGTAGTCAGCACTACTGTAATGTATAATAGTAGTCAGCGCTACTGTAATGTATAATAGTAGTCAGCGCTACTGTAATGTATAATAGTAGTCAGCACTACTGTAATGTATAATAGTAGTCAGCGCTGCTCTAATGTATAATAGTAGTCGGCGCTACTGTAATGTATAATAGTAGTCAGCGCTACTGTAATGTATAATAGTAGTCAGCGCTACTGTAATGTAATAATATTAGTCGGCACTACTGTAATGTAATAATAGTAGACGGGGCTACTGTAATGTAATAATAGTAGACGGGGCTACTGTAATGTAATAATATTAGTCGGGGCTACTGTAATGTAATAATAGTAGACGGGGCTACTGTAATGTAATAATAGTAGACGGGGCTACTGTAATGTAATAATAGTAGTCGGGGCTACTGTAATGTAATAATAGTAGACGGGGCTACTGTAATGTAATAATAGTAGACGGGGCTACTGTAATGTAATAATAGTAGACGGGGCTACTGTAATGTAATAATATTAGTCGGCACTACTGTAATGTAATAATAGTAGACGGGGCTACTGTAATGTATAATAGTAGACGGGGCTACTGTAATGTAATAATAGTAGACGGGGCTACTGTAATGTAATAATAGTAGACGGGGCTCCTATAATGTAATAATAGTAGTCGGGGCTACTGTAATGTAATAATATTAGTCGGCACTACTGTAATGTAATAATAGTAGACGGGGCTACTGTAATGTAATAATAGTAGACGGGGCTACTGTAATGTAATAATAGTAGTCGGCACTACTGTAATGTAATAATAGTAGACGGGGCTACTGTAATGTAATAATAGTAGACGGGGCTACTGTAATGTAATAATAGTAGACGGGGCTACTGTAATGTAATAATAGTAGACGGGGCTACTGTAATGTAATAATATTAGTCGGCACTACTGTAATGTAATAATAGTAGACGGGGCTACTGTAATGTATAATAGTAGACGGGGCTACTGTAATGTAATAATAGTAGACGGGGCTACTGTAATGTAATAATATTAGTCGGCACTACTGTAATGTAATAATAGTAGACGGGGCTACTGTAATGTAATAATAGTAGTCGGGACTACTGTAATGTAATAATAGTAGACGGGGCTACTGTAATGTAATAATAGTAGACGGGGCTACTGTAATGTAATAATAGTAGACGGGGCTACTATAATGTAATAATAGTAGTCGGGGCTACTGTAATGTAATAATATTAGTCGGCACTACTGTAATGTAATAATAGTAGACGGGGCTACTGTAATGTAATAATAGTAGTCGGGGCTACTGTAATGTAATAATATTAGTCGGCACTACTGTAATGTAATAATAGTAGACGGGGCTACTGTAATGTATAATAGTAGACGGGGCTACTGTAATGTAATAATAGTAGACGGGGCTACTGTAATGTAATAATATTAGTCGGCACTACTGTAATGTAATAATAGTAGACGGGGCTACTGTAATGTAATAATAGTAGTCGGGACTACTGTAATGTAATAATAGTAGACGGGGCTACTGTAATGTAATAATAGTAGACGGGGCTACTGTAATGTAATAATAGTAGACGGGGCTACTGTAATGTAATAATAGTAGTCGGCACTACTGTAATGTAATAATATTAGTCGGCACTACTGTAATGTAATAATAGTTTACGGGGCTGCTTTAATGTTTAATAGTAGTCAGTGCTTCTGTAATGTAATAATCGTAGACGGCGCTGCTGTAATGTATAATAGTAGACGGCGTTACTGTAAATGAACACTTGCATTTAATTGTAAACGAAGTCCATCCGTTTATCATTCTGGGTAAAGACATCAGTGACTAAACTGTAAAGCTCTTCCCTTTTGGCCATCAGTTTTAAAAGTATCTCGGTCTCTATGTGATGAGATGATGGCAAGGGATGAGAGCGTCCTTGATCGGTCTGGTTTCGACTGCATGTCTTTATCAGCTTCAGCTCAGAAAATGGTCTCTCAACGGATGCTGTTGTGGCTGGTATAGTTAGGACCAGCTGCAGTAACTGTGTCGCCTCGTGGACAGTCTGTGTCAGGTCATGCTAGAACAAAAAAGTCCAGGTGATTTGTCTTGTACCATTTGTGAACAACACAATCCGACAAGATCAGCATTTAGTCGTTTGCTGGTGTCAAACTTTTGTGACATTGTTTTGAATTTTTGCAGTCCACTAAGCCAAGGAAATGAAGTTAACCAAAGTGGTCAAACCTGGCTCTCATCTGAACATTGATATTGTCCAGTATGTTGTAGTATATTCGCCTACTCTTTACTCTGATCGGCTGTTTACTACAAGTTTCGCTTTCTGCCAGGCCTAGTTCATTGCATTTCTGCTCAAATCACTCAAGTCTTGTCGCTGCAGTTCTGGTGCTTTCATTTTGTTGCTGATACGGGTACGGCAGAAATCTATATCCATCACTTTGTTCTGTAGAACATGGAAGAGCGTGTCAGTTTCATTGAAAATTCCATCATAGGTCATGAGCACAAAGCAAACACGGTGGTGGTCTCTAGATGGGTTGCCAATGACTACCACCAGCAGCATTCACATCAGTGGCGGTCGGTGCAGATTTCTATTACAGCATATTGGATGACTGTCATTCATATTACGTTCAATCAATCAATCAAATGTATTTATAAAGCCATTTTTACATCAGCAGATGTCACAAAGTGCTATACAGAAACCCAGCCTAAAATCCCAAACAGCAAGCAATGCAGATGCAGAAGCACGGTGGCTAGGAAAAACTCCCTAGAAAGGCAGGAACCTAGGAAGAAACCTAGAGAGAAACCAGGCTCTGAGGGGTGGACAGTCCTCTCCAGTCCTCTTCTTCACCCAGTTCAATGTAACATCGATAGGTTTAGGTTACGTCATGATACTAAAATGTTCCCTATACCCATCATGAAGTTGCTACAACCTCGCCTTTTAGAGGTGACAGACAGTGACACATGGACAGACAGTGACACATTAGATACTGCCTTGTATACTGTTTCCTGCATGTAACTGATCTAGAGTGTAATCATTAGTCCAACAGTTGCAAACTAGAGTTTCTATTCAATAAATTCAGGTATGTTTATCCCCGTTTTGTTTCATTTGCTTCCATTTAAGAAATGTTTTTAAACGGAATCAATACACCACTGATCACAAATAAACACAGTTCACTTTCATAGCAGCCACGTTGTATTCCTTCTTGCATCTAAGCGCTCTCCTCCTCTCACATTTTTCCTTCACTTGTGGACTTCAATGCACAACACGTCAGTTGTACAGTATGTGACCAGGCAAAAAAAACTTTCCAAGCCTAACGATATCATAATTCCTATACACAGCCTACATCCTTGAGACTATATTTGCTAAAGTAACGTCCTAGTCAACATAGCTAATATAACTAATACATTGGTAAACCTGCTACAATTAAGCAGCAATGTTAGAGTGTACAGCAGTTTAGCATATACACTGGTGAGCCCCGGTGGCAATAAATTAGTCAAACCAAAATCTTACCTTGGAAGAGTTCCAGTGTTGTGTTGGATAGTCATAGCCAGCTAGCTAAAATAGCATCCCTCTGTATGAGCTGGGTGTTTGAGTAGACTAAACTAGCTAGCTGCATTTGCTAGCTAAGTGAAAGTGACATTTGAAAAAATCTCTCTTTTGCTTCGCCTTCATTTTTAAAGAAATGAATTTGTTCAACTATTGTCTTTCTCTCACTTTGAGTCAACTACTCACCACATTTTATGCACTGCAGTGCTAGCTAGCTGTAGCTTATGTGTTCAGTACTAGTACTACTGTCATTCTCTGATCCTTTGATTGGGTGGACAACATGTCAGTTCATGCTGCAAGAATTCTGATTGTTTGATGGATGTCTCCGGAAGTTATTTTTAATTACTTAAGTCTATGGCAGGGGTGAGAATCATGAGCCTCCTAGGTTTTGTATTGAAGTTAATGTATCCAGAGGGGGACGAAAGCTAGCTGAGAGTAGGCAACAGCACATCCGCCACGTTGAACCTCAACACGGGGGCCCCTCAGGGGTGCATGCTCATTCCCATCCTGTACTCACTGTTCACCAAAGACTGCGTGGCCAGCACAACTCCAACACCATTATTCCGTTTGCCGCCGTGCCGATGGTAGGCCTGATCTCCGACAACGATGAGACAGCCTTAAGGGAGGAGATCAGAGACCTCACTCAACATGTGCAGGACAATTGAGCTTATCATAAACTACAGGAAACGGAGGGCCGAACACGCCTCCATTCACATTGACGAGCCTGTAATGGAGCGGGTCGAGAGCTTCAAGTTCCTTGGTGTCCACATCGCTAAGGACCTGTCATGGTCCAAACACCAATACAGTTGTGAAGAGGGCACAACAACACCTCTTCCTCCTCAGGAGGCTGAAAAGATTTGTCATGGGCCTTCAGATCCTCAAATTGTTCTATAGCTGCACTATTGAGAGCAACTGGCAACTGTTTGGCATTCGACCGGAGGCGCTACAGAGGGTAGTGCGTCCGGCCCAGTATATCATAGGGGCTGAACTCCCTGCCAACCAGGACTTCTATACCAGGCGGCATCAGAGGAAGGCCCTAAAAATTGTCAAAGACTCCGGCCACCCAAGTCATAGACTGTTCTCTCAGCTATCGCACGGCAAGCAGTACCGGAGTGCCAAGTCTAGAACCAAAAGGCTCCTGAACAGCTTCTACCCCCAAGCCATAAGACTACTGAACAGTTAGTCAAATGGCTACCCAGACTATATACATTGACCCCCTTTATTATTTATTCATCTTTTTTTTCTTCTTGCATTGGCTCTATGCACACTCACTAGAATCTACCCACACACTACACTGACACTCCAACACATACACACACACTACATACACTCACACACACAAAACACACACACATGCATTTGGATGCCACACACAGTCACACAGACACACTTTCACACTCTTCACATACACTGCTGCTACTCTGTTTATTATCTATCCTGATTGCCTAGTCACTTTACCCCTACCCACATGTACATACTGTATTACCTCAACTACCTCGTACCCCTGCACATTGACTCAGTACTGGTGCTCCTGGTACCTTTTGTATTCGGCGCATGTGACCAATACAATGTGATTTGATTTGATAACTGTTCATTCTTCTCAGCAAAGGCATGTAATAGTTCCACATAATTGCCCCTGTTTGATGACCTGGTGCTCTTCTCGTTTACCTAGGTAGCATGTTGTAGCATTAATTAGCTAGGTCTTTCAAAATCTCACAGTTCACTTTTACCTTTGCATTGTGCATGCTGATGTTGAATCTTCATTGCCAGATATACAGTATCTCTGAGCTGCCAAATATCTTCAGAGCTATCCGGCTTTGGATGTCAGACACAGATTTCTCATGCTTGTTGAGTCCTATAGGCTAGTGGTTCAAGTCGCAGTAATCGTTTCTTGTCCACACGCTGTCGCTGGTGGAGAACAGCAGGCAGGGGAAGCAGTAGAGTCGGCTGCTAGCAGTGCAGCCACAGAGGCAGCTCTTTCCGTTGATACCACTCAGATTGAAATTACAGTGTTATTTTATGTCCCTTCCTTTGAGCTAGATCCCTAAGCTCAGGTGTTTGTCTTCCACCCCTTATCACCCCCTGTTTCGCTAGAAAATCCAACTTTGAAAACTGTTTCAGATGCAATATGTTAGGCATCCTGATCAGCTTACTTTAGCTTGCAATAAAACAATGTCCAGCTGTGAGTCTTTTCGGGTAAGTCTGTAAGAGCTTTACACACCTGGATTGTACAATATTTGCACATTATTATTTTGTTAATCCTTCAAGCTCTGTCAAGTTGATTGTTGATCATTGCTCGACAGCCATTGATTTTTAAGACGATTTAAGTCAAAACTGTAACTAGGCCACAGGAACATTCAGTGTCGTCTCCAGTGTATATTTGGCCTTGCGTTTAAGGTTATTGTCCTGCTGAAAGGTCTGTTGGAAAGCAGACTGCACCAGGTTTTCCTCTGGGATTTTTCCTGTGCTTATAAACTCAGCAAAAAAAGAAATGTCCCTTTTTCAGGACCCTGTCTTTCAAAGATAATTCGTAAAAATCCAAATAACTTCACAGACCTTCATTGTAAAGGGTTTAAACACTGTTTCCCATGTTTGTTCAATGAACCATAAACAATTAAATGAACATGCACCTTTGGAACGGTCGTTAAGACTCTAACAGCTTACAGACGGTAGACAATTAAGGTCACAGTTATGAAAACTTAGGACACTAAAGAGTCCTTTCTACTGACTCTGAAAAACACCAAAAGAAAGATGCCCAGGGTCCTTGCTCATCTGCGTGAACGTGCCTTAGTGTAAGGCTTGGGCGTAGTAGGTGAGGAATCAAACGCATGAAGCGGTGATACAGGGTAATGGCTTTTAATGAGCCCCACGGCGAAAACACAAGCCACCCCAAACAGCGATCAGAGCGCACACAAAACAAAGTGCCCCAAACACAGGGGACAAACACAGTCGGCGCAAAACCACACACTAGCGCAAAACACAATCAGCGTGTACACAAGCAACACATACAGAGAAACAATCCCGCACAAAGAGTAGGCGGGCCTACTAGCTAATATAGCCTCGCTAATCAACCCAACACAGAACAGGTGCAAACAATAATGGAAAGGGGGGAAAACAAAAGGGAATCAGTGGCACCCGAGCAGGAGGGGGAGCCACCTTCGGTGGGAGTCATGACACTTAGGCATGCTGCAAGGAGGCATGAGGACTGCAGATGTGGCCAGGGCAATAAATTGCAATGTCCGTACTGAGACGCCTAAGACAGCGCTACAGGGAGACAGGACAGACAGCTGATCATCCTCGCAGTGGCAGACCACGTGTAACAACACCTGCACAGGATTGGTACATCCGACCATCACACCTGCAGGACAGGTACAGGATGGCAACAACAACTGCCAAAGTTACACCAGGAACGCACAATCCCTCCATCAGTGCTCAGACTGTCCGCAAAAGGGTGAGAGAGGCTGGACTGAGGGCTTGTAGGCCGAGTTCTTTGCTGAGTTTAGCTGTATTCTGTTTATTTTTATCCTAAAAAACTCCCTATCCATCCATCCTTAACCCCTCCATCTCTAACCCCTTTAATTCATCCATCCTTAACCCCTCCATCTCTAACCCCTTTAATTCATCCATCCTTAACCCCTCCATCTCTAACCCCTTTAATTCATCCATCCTTAACCCCTCCATCTCTAATCCCTTTAATTCATCCATCCTTAACCCCTCCATCTCTAACCCCTTTAATTCATCCATCCTTAACCCCTCCATCTCTAATCCCTTTAATTCATCCATCCTTAACCCCTCCATCTCTAACCCCTTTAATTCATCCATCCTTAACCCCCCCATCTCTAACCCCTTTAATTCATCCATCCTTAACCCCTCCATCTCTAACCCCTTTAATTCATCCATCCTTAACCCCCCCATCTCTAACCCCTTTAATTCATCCATCCTTAACCCCTCCATCTCTAACCCCTTTAATTCATCCATCCTTAACCCCTCCATCTCTAACCCCTTTAATTCATCCATCCTTAACCCCTCCATCTCTAATCCCTTTAATTCATCCATCCTTAACCCCTCCATCTCTAACCCCTTTAATTCATCCATCCTTAACCCCTCCATCTCTAACCCCTTTAATTCATCCATCCTTAACCCCTCCATCTCTAACCCCTTTAATTCATCCATCCTTAACCCCTCCATCTCTAACCCCTTTAATTCATCCATCCTTAACCCCTCCATCTCTAACCCCTTTAATTCATCCATCCTTAACCCCTCCATCTCTAATCCCTTTAATTCATCCATCCTTAACCCCTCCATCTCTAACCCCTTTAATTCATCCATCCTTAACCCCTCCATCTCTAATCCCTTTAATTCATCCATCCTTAACCCCTCCATCTCTAACCCCTTTAATTCATCCATCCTTAACCCCCCCATCTCTAACCCCTTTAATTCATCCATCCTTAACCCCTCCATCTCTAACCCCTTTAATTCATCCATCCTTAACCCCTCCATCTCTAACCCCTTTAATTCATCCATCCTTAACCCCCCCATCTCTAATCCCTTTAATTCATCCATCCTTAACCCCTCCATCTCTAATCCCTTTAATTCATCCATCCTTAACCCCTCCATCTCTAACCCCTTTAATTCATCCATCCTTAACCCCTCCATCTCTAACCCCTTTAATTCATCCATCCTTAACCCCTCCATCTCTAACCCCTTTAATTCATCCATCCTTAACCCCTCCATCTCTAACCCCTTTAATTCATCCATCCTTAACCCCTCCATCTCTAACCCCTTTAATTCATCCATCCTTAACCCCTCCATCTCTAACCCCTTTAATTCATCCATCCTTAACCCCTCCATCTCTAACCCCTTTAATTCATCCATCCTTAACCCCTCCATCTCTAACCCCTTTAATTCATCCATCCTTAACCCCTCCACCTCTAATCCCTTTAATTCATCCATCCTTAACCCCTCCATCTCTAACCCCTTTAATTCATCCATCCTTAACCCCTCCACCTCTAACCCCTTTAATTCATCCATCCATTCATCGCTTCGCTCTTTGCATAAAATAAGGAGTGCAGAGCAGTGTGGCATTATCCCTGTGATGGTGTGTGTGTGTGTGTGTGTGTGTGTGTGTGTGTGTGTGTGTGTGTGTGTGTGTGTGTGTGTGTGTGTGTGTGTGTGTGTGTGTGTGTGTGTGCGCACGTGTGTGTGTGTGTGTGCGCACATGTGTGTTATCCCTGTGATGAGGTGTGTTTGTGTGTGTGTGTGTTTGTGTTATGCCTGTGATGAGGTGAATGTGTGTGTGTGTGTGTGTGTGTTATCCCTGTGATGAGGTGGGTTTGTGTGTGTTTGTGTGTGTGTGTTTGTGTTATCCCTGTGATGAGGTGGGTTTGTGTGTGTGTTATCCCTGTGATGAGGTGGGTTTGTGTGTGTGTTATCCCTGTGATGAGGTGGGTTTGTGTGTGTGTGTTTGTGTTATCCCTGTGATGGGGTGGGTGTGTGTGTGTGTGTTATCCCTGTGATGAGGTGGGTTTGTGTGTGTGTGTTTGTGTTATCACTGTGATGAGGTGGGTGTGTGTGTGTGTGTGTGTGTGTTATCCCTGTGATGAGGTGGGTGTGTGTGTGTGTGTGTGTGTGTGTTATCCCTGTGATGAGGTGGGTGTGTGTGTGTGTGTGTGTGTTATCCCTGTGATGAGGTGGGTTTGTGTGTGTGTGTGTGTTTGTGTTATCCCTGTGATGAGGTGGGTGTGTGTGTGTGTGTGTTGTCCCTGTGATGAGGTGGGTTTGTGTGTGTGTGTGTGTTTGTGTTATCCCTGTGATGAGGTGGGTTTGTGTGTGTGTGTTATCCCTGTGATGAGGTGGGTGTGTGTGTGTGTGTGTTATCCCTGTGATGAGGTGGGTTTGTGTGTGTGTGTGTGTTTGTGTTATCCCTGTGATGAGGTGGGTTTGTGTGTGTGTGTTATCCCTGTGATGAGGTGGGTTTGTGTGTGTGTGTTATCCCTGTGATGAGGTGGGTTTGTGTGTGTGTGTGTTTGTGTTATCCCTGTGATGAGGTGGGTTTGTGTGTGTGTGTGTGTGTGTTTGTGTTATCCCTGTGATGAGGTGTGTGTGTGTGTGTGTGTGTGTGTGTGTGTGTGTGTGTGTGTGTGTGTGTGTGTGTGTGTGTGTGTGTGTGTGTGTGTGTGTGTGTGTGTGTGTGTGTTATCCCTGTGATGAGGTGGGTTTGTGTGTGTGATGGAGCTGAATATTGACCCCAGTGGGAGATGAGGAAATGGGGTTAATTAAATTGATGTTGCGGTCACCCTTGGGTAAGGAGAAGACCTGGGCATGTCAGAGGCTGTTTCAGTTCTGCTGCCCTACACACAGGCTGTAGGCTGTACTGTAGGCTCCATTAAAGACAGAGCTAGTCTCTCACTATATATTCTCTCTCACAGTCTCTCTCCACCTCTCTCTCTTTCTTCACCTGTCTCTCTCCACCTCTCTCTCTTTCTTCACCTGTCTCTCTCCACCTATCTCTCTCTCTTTTTCTTCACCTGTCTCTCTCCACCTCTCTCTCTTTCTTCACCTGTCTCTCTCCACCTCTCTCTCTTTCTTCACCTGTCTCTCTCCACCTCTCTCTCTTTCTTCACCTGTCTCTCTCCACCTATCTCTCTCTCTCTTTCTTCACCTGTCTCTCTCCACCTATCTCTCTCTCTCTCTTTCTTCACCTGTCTATCTCCACCTATCTCTCTCTCTTTTTCTTCACCTGTCTCTCTCCACCTCTCTCTCTTTCTTCACCTGTCTCTCTCCACCTATCTCTCTCTCTCTCTTTCTTCACATGTCTCTCTCCACCTATCTCTCTCTCTTTCTTCACCTGTCTCTCTCCACCTATCTCTCTCTCTTTCTTCACCTGTCTCTCTCCACCTATCTCTCTCTCTCTTTCTTCACCTGTCTCTCTCCACCTCTCTCTCTTTCTTCACCTGTCTCTCGCAATCTCTCTCTTTCTTCACCTGTCTCTCGCAATCTCTTTCTTTCTTCACCTATCTCTCGCAATCTCTCTCTTTCTTCACCTGTCTCTCGCAATCTCTCTCTTTCTTCACCTGTCTCTCGCAATCTCTCTTTCTTCACCTGTCTCTCGCAATCTCTCTCTTTCTTCACCTATCTCTCGCAATCTCTCTCTTTCTTCACCTGTCTCTCGCAATCTCTCTTTCTTCACCTGTCTCTTGCAATCTCTCTCTTTCTTCACCTGTCTCTCGCAATCTCTCTTTCTTCACCTGTCTCTCGCAATCTCTCTCTTTCTTCACCTGTCTCTCGCAATCTCTCTCTCTCTCTGGGCCAGATTGATGGATGGATAGAAGCTGTTTTAATAATGTCCCTACATTTGTTGAAAATGGTCTTTGTTCATTCAGTTTATTGATATTACAAAGCAGTGGTGATCTATTAGTCTGGGTGGAAGTGTGTGTGTGTGTGTGTGTGTGTGTATGTGTGTGTGTGTGTGTGTGTGTGTGTGTGTGTGTGTGTGTGTGTGTGTGTGTGTGTGTGTCTGTTCATGTGTGTGTGCACCCATGTGTGTCCGTGTGCATGTGAGTGTTTGTGTGTCCGTGTGTGTGCATTGATGACCCTTCCTCAGTTCCTCAGGTGTGTGTTAATGTAATTCTGGCATTTAAAGCAGTAGGTTGTGTGTCCTGGCATTAGCATACTTCATAGGGGAGTCAGTCCTCCTGCTTCAGGAGAGAAAGAGGCATTACATCCCATGATAAGATTGATGCCCTGCTTTACTAGGCCATTGTATAAGTCTAAAATGGGAATTTACGGACCACATCAGGCGTAACCTTCACACACATACACACATGCACACACACACCATTCGACAAACCCTAACCTAGTTTGTGCTGCTCATGTATTCTGCATACGCCAGCATTTTCTGCCTCCTAGCCTGACACTGCACCTTCATAGCGTGCTGTCTGAATTTGTACCTATAGAGAGGGAGAGAGAGGAGGGAGAGAGACAGATAGAGAGAGAGAAACAGAGAGAGAGAGGGAGTTAGCGGGGGAGAGAGCGTGACAGAGAGGGCGGAGCGAGAAAGAGCGAGAGAGCAGGAGAGAGAGGGGGGAGAGAGGGAAATAAAGAGGGGGAGAGAGAACAGGGACAGATGGAGAGAGAGCAGTGATCGATAAAGAGACAGAAAGCAGGGAGAGAGAGAACGAGAGAGAGAGGGAGAACAGGAGGGAGAGAGAGCAGGGACAGATGGAGAGAGAGAGAGAGAGCAGGGAGAGGGAGAGAGAGCAGTGATCGATAAAGAGACAGAAAGCAGGGAGAGAGAGAACGAGAGAGAGAGGGAGAACAGGAGGGAGAGAGAGCAGGGACAGATGGAGAGAGAGAGAGAGAGCAGGGAGAGGGAGAGAGAGCAGGGAGGACAAAGGGAGTCTGTCACAAACAAATCTCTAGACGTCTAACCCAATCATTTTTACACATCGTCTACGCTGTGCTAAGACTTACTGTATGTTATTGCCTATATACTGTGTGTATCTGTCTGTATGTACTGTACAATGTGCAGCACACACTCCCACCTGCTGTTCACTCCCTGGACTGTGTGTGTGTGATCATAGTGCTTCGGACGCACATAGTAAACGGCCAGACTCTGGCTGTAGTAATGTGGAAAACATAATATGACCACAGCAACAGCAAGCCTTGTGTCATCTCTCTGTGTCTGTACTCTGCTCTGTAATTAGCTGTACTGATGATGAATAGGCCTTCTATTAACTAGCTGCTGCTGCAATTAGCCTTGTATCTAAAGCATACAGGAAGAGTATCATCTTGCTGTCATATAGAGATTGTAAATGGAGTCATGAATTTGAGTGTGTCTGAGAGGTTAGGTAGGGGTTAGGTCATGTAGTTGTCCTCTATACACTAGAAGGGTCTAGGTAGCTATGAATCAAAGTTCACTCCATAGCCCTCATAGCCTGTGGTCCGACAGTCTGTTTGTGTGTGTGTGTGTGTGTGTGTGTGTGAGTGTGTGTGTGTGTGTGTGTGTGTGTGTGTGTGTGTGTGTGTGTGTGTGTGTGTGTGTGTGTGTGTGTGTGTGTGTGTGTGTGTGTGTGTGTGTGTGTGTGTGTGTGTGTGTGTGTTTATGCGGTAAGTGTGTGTGTTGTTAGCTCATGTTCCTGTAGAGCAGAAAACGGCCCATGACGTCTGCAGAGCTTGTTCCTAGTTGAGTAAATAGTATTTTAGTGATGTTTAGAGTGTTTAAAATCATGCAATACAAGACAGTTTATTTTCCTACAACAAAGACACACACTCAGTGGCTGGCTGGCTGGCTAGGTCTTCTACACTTTGACATTGAGATTAGGAATGTGTGTTTGTGTGTGTGTGTGTGTGTGTGTGCGTGTGCATGTGTGTGTGTGTGTGTGTGTACAGCTCCCCTGTTGTCATCCCGCCCACTGGTTGGTGTGTGTTAATCAGGGCCTCATTTGCATGAACTTCATTAAGCTATTAGTTGACAAGGAGGAGTGGAAGATGACAGGAGTCAGGCAGATGCTGCTAGCTCCAGCTAAGGCGCTGTCTTATCACTGTGTCATGAAGATGTAGGGTATGATTTAAGTTCAGGTCACATGATATATGCAGAAAGTATACAGTTCAATGCAGGCTGTAGGTGCTAAACGCTCCCGTGTCAATTGGTTTCCAAGAGAATGATCCTCAGAATCAGGTAATGTATCCGTATTGACCTTTTAGATCTGTGAGGATGCACGTGCAAGGTCCACACACACACACACACACACACACACACACACACACACACACACACACACACACACACACACACACACACACACACACACACACACCGGAGTGAGGAAACGCGGTGTGAATATGAGGATTAACTGGAGGTGTGATCCAACATATCCTGTTTGGATTCTCATACAGCAGCAGCAGCAAGGGGCAGCATCTCAAATGGCACCCTATTCCCTATTTAGAGCACTACTTTAGACCAGGGCACATAGGGCTCCGGTCAAAAGTAGTGCACTATGTGGGGAATAGGGTGCCATTTGGGGTGTAATCACAGTGCTGAACAGAATCACAACACAGTCAGTCAGTCAGCCAGTCAGTCAGTCTAATGGAATGTATTCACCAGGGAAAGGGAACATGTAACTACCCTTTAACCCATGAAGAACACAACACAGCCTTTTGCCTACCCTTAGTGATAGAGGGAGTCTGTCTTAGCCCATTGGTCAAAACAAGAGGAAACACTATATTTATGACTTAGCATGGTCTGTACACCGTACAGGGTAACTAATGGTGTCACTGCTAACCGCACTACCACCGGTAGGGTATTCCTCTGAATATCCTGCTGCTAACCACACTACCACCAGTAGGGTATTCATCTGAATATCCTGCTGCTAACCACACTACCACCAGTAGGGTATTCATCTGAATATCCTGCTGCTAACCACACTACCACCAGTAGGGTATTCCTCTGAATATCCTGCTGCTAACCACACTACCACCAGTAGGGTATTCCTCTGAATATCCTGCTGCTAACCACACTACCACCGGTAGGGTATTCCTCTGAATATCCTGCTGCTAACCACACTACCACCGGTAGAGTATTCCTCTGAATATCCTGCTGCTAACCACACTACCACCAGTAGGGTATTCCTCTGAATATCCTGCTGCTAACCACACTACCACCGGTAGGGTATTCCTCTGAATATCCTGCTGCTAACCACACTACCACCGGTAGGGTATTCCTCTGAATATCCTGCTGCTAACCACACTACCACCGGTAGGGTATTCCTCTGAATATCCTGCTGCTAACCACACTACCACCAGTAGGGTATTCCTCTGAATATCCTGCTGCTAACCACACTACCACCGGTAGGGTATTCCTCTGAATATCCTGCTGCTAACCACACTACCACCGGTAGGGTATTCCTCTGAATATCCTGCTGCTAACCACACTACCACCGGTAGGGTATTCCTCTGAATATCCTGCTGCTAACCACACTACCACCAGTAGGGTATTCCTCTGAATATCCTGCTGCTAACCACACTACCACCAGTAGGGTATTCCTCTGAATATCCTGCTGCTAACCTCACTACCACCGGTAGGGTATTCCTCTGAATATCCTGCTGTGCCCTGCTTTTCTTTTTAGGAGGGAGTTTGGTGTTGGGTTCAATGAGTATGTGGGATATCTTTGACCAGGCACTGCCAGAACAGGCCAAGGAGGCTCTCTCCCCCATCCCTGTGTCATTGTCTTGGACAAGCAGAAGGAGATTGGCTGTCTAGCGTTAGGACAGGCCAAGGGGATTCTTTCAACCTAACTTACCCATTCCTTTGTGTCTGATAGAGGGTGAGGGAAACAGGGATGAACTGGCTGATCCATTGCCTTTGCCTGAGTAAACCCCTAGTCTGCCCAGAGAGAGCAGAGCTGACCGGTCCAGGCAGGGGAGGCTGGGTCAGCCGTATCAGATGGCCTATAGAGATGGATGAGTTGGCTCCTCCCTGGGAGCCCTGTGTGGACTTATCTCAGCCTGCTAGTGTCCCACTGCAGAGACTACCTCTCTCTTTCTCCTATCCTCCATCCACCATCTCTCTCTCTCTTTCTCTCCCTCCGTCCCTCATTTTCTTCTATCCTCTATTCTCCCCGTCTCTTCTACCATCCCTTAGTCCCTCCCTCCCTATCAGATGTCCTATAAATCCCAGGACAGTCTACATGGCTAACTGCAGCCTGCTGTCCCCCCCTGGTCTTCAGTGATGAATATATATTACACTGACTGGATTCCTCCAAAAATATATTATTGATGTATTGTTATTGAGGTGATCTTCAGTGTCCACTCTCTCTACTTACTGTGGTCTGTACATGGCCAGTCTGAACACACACACACACACACACACACACACACACACACACACACACACACACACACACACACACACACACACACACACACACACACACAGACACACACACACACACACACGCATAGTCTCATGATGTCTCTATGGAGGACAGACAGGGGGTTAGGTCTGCCCATGACTCTCCCTGATCTCATGTCAAAACTCTGTGGACCTAGAGACCATAAAACACCACTGCCGTGTGTGTGTGTGTGTGTGTGTGTGTGTGTGTGTGTGTGTGTGTGTGTGTGTGTGTGTGTGTGTGTGTGTGTGTGTGTGTGTGTGTGTGTGTGTGTGTGTGTGTGTGTGTGTGTGTGTGTGTGTGTGTGTGTGTGTGTGTGTGTGTGTGAAGGCAATCACATTACGTAGGAATCCCAAAACAGGGCTGTGTCTGGGGCACCGCAGCAAAGCAGGGGGTTATGGGATGTAGGTTACAGCCAGGTCTGTAGGTTATTATGGCTCTCTCTCCTCTCATTTTCTTCAGAGAGATAGACACACACACATACTGTACACACACAGTAAGCGCACACGCAAATATACAAACACACACACACATACTGTACGCGCACACATTCTGTACACACACATACATACTGTACAAACATACTTTACACACACACACACACACACACACACACACACACACACACACACACACACACACACACACACACACACACACACACACACACACACACACACACACACACACACACAGCCCTCTTTCTCCTCTTGTTGTATAGAGATAGACATGCTGTCTCTGCCCTCTGCTCTCCCTGTCTGTCCCTCTTTCTCCTCTTGTTGTATAGAGATAGACATGCTGTCTCTGCCCTCTGCTCTCCCTGTCTGTCCCTCTTTCTCCTCTAGTTCTATAGAGATAGACATGCTGTCTCTGCCCTCTGCTCTCCCTGTCTGTCCCTCTTTCTCCTCTTGTTGTATAGAGATAGACATGCTGTCTCTGCCCTCTGCTCTCCCTGTCTGTCCCTCTTTCTCCTCTTGTTGTATAGAGATAGACATGCTGTCTCTGCCCTCTGCTCTCCCTGTCTGTCCCTCTTTCTCCTCTTGTTTTATAGAGATAGACATGCTGTCTCTGCCCTCTGCTCTCCCTGTCTGTCCCTCTTTCTCCTCTTGTTGTATAGAGATAGACATGCTGTCTCTGCCCTCTGCTCTCCCTGTCTGTCCCTCTTTCTCCTCTTGTTGTATAGAGATAGACATGCTGTCTCTGCCCTCTGCTCTCCCTGTCTGTCCCTCTTTCTCCTCTTGTTGTATAGAGATAAACATGCTGTCTCTGCCCTCTGCTCTCCCTGTCTGTCCCTCTTTCTCCTCTTGTTGTATAGAGATAGACATGCTGTCTCTGCCCTCTGCTCTCCCTGTCTGTCCCTCTTTCTCCTCTTGTTTTATAGAGATAGACATGCTGTCTCTGCCCTCTGCTCTCCCTGTCTGTCCCTCTTTCTCCTCTTGTTGTATAGAGATAGACATGCTGTCTCTGCCCTCTACTCTCCAGATCTGTCCCTCTTTCCCCTCTTGTTGTATAGAGATAGACATGCTGTCTCTGCCCTCTGCTCTCCCTGTCTGTCCCTCTTTCTCCTCTTGTTTTATAGAGATAGACATGCTGTCTCTGCCCTCTGCTCTCCCTGTCTGTCCCTCTTTCCCCTCTTGTTGTATAGAGATAGACATGCTGTCTCTGCCCTCTGCTCTCCCTGTCTGTCCCTCTTTCTCCTCTTGTTTTATAGAGATAGACATGCTGTCTCTGCCCTCTGCTCTCCCTGTCTGTCCTGTCCCTCTTTCTCCTCTTGTTGTATAGAGATAGACATGCTGTCTCTGCCCTCTGCTCTCCCTGTCTGTCCCTCTTTCTCCTCTTGTTGTATAGAGATAGACATGCTGTCTCTGCCCTCTGCTCTCCCTGTCTGTCCCTCTTTCTCCTCTTGTTGTATAGAGATAGACATGCTGTCTCTGCCCTCTGCTCTCCCTGTCTGTCCCTCTTTCTCCTCTTGTTGTATAGAGATAGACATGCTGTCTCTGCCCTCTGCTCTCCCTGTCTGTCCCTCTTTCTCCTCTTGTTGTATAGAGATAGACATGCTGTCTCTGC